>NC_064856.1:66540177-66898677 GCF_024139225.1 Suncus etruscus
AAAATGGCAGTTTATAGGCATAAAAGAGGACTATTGCTAACTACAAAGAAATAAAAATATGCAGTATAGAAACAAAGGCAAATCCAATGCAGATATGAGGCTCTAAACAGGACAAATTGAAGGAACACTCCATAGAAAGTAAGTAACCTTACCATACCCTCTACTTAGGAGAAGCTCAGGAATCAGTTGTTGAAAGTGACAACTCCGAACCATCATGCCAAGTGGTTAAGAAATTAAATTTAAGAACCTGAGGAATTTTTCAACAGACTAAGCACATGTTCAGTCTGAGGGGCCCAGGTTCAATTCCCCAGCACCACACTTGGTACCCAGAGCACAGAGTTGGAAATAACCCTAACTACCACCAAAACAAAGAAATAATCTATAAATAATAATTTAAAATTGGACCTGATACAATATCAACTACGTACACAGCATGTGAATTTTTAACAAAGGGTTATTTTTTTTAACTCAGTAGTTTAAAAAAATAAACAGGAAAAAGTGACTACCATAAATACAGTTGGACAAGAGGAAAACTAGGGATATTGGTGACAGGAAATGAACAGTGGTGAAGGGATTGTTTTTGGAGCATTGTACATCAGACACTCAATCATGAATAACTGTAATTCATGATGATTCAATAAAAAATTTTAAATAATGTTAAAAATAGTATATAGGAATGGGTGAGGTTAACTTAATTACACTTTAATTTTTCAATAGTCCTAAGCAACAAAGTAATATATTAGAGAGTAAGTAAATAATAAAAATAATGTAGATGCTTAAACAGGTTTATCTAAAAATTTAAGTACTTTATTTGGAAATTTAGGAAATAATGTATAAAAATTAAGATAGAGCTAATTTAATATTGAGTCTTACATTTTCTACTGAGTTCCTTGTTTAAAAATTGAATCTCTTGTTCATTTAATCCAAAACAATAAATTAGAAAAAATTTAATTTATGCAAAAAGTGATTAAATTCTTCACAATAAGTTATTTACAAATAAAAATAATATAAGTGTCACATATCTACTACTTTAAATAGAAGCCAGTATCAACACAAAGTTTAAAAAAAAGAACCACATTCTTTATCTCTATTTAGGCTTGCAACAATTCTGACACACCCTTATATTTGGCTAAAAAAAGTTGTTTATACAACTTTAGACAAAAAAGGCAAAACTGATAAAAAAAGAAATTCAAGATGAATGGTTATAAGTAAAATCTATTTTTACCATTTAACATATTAAACTGAATGCTCTATGAAAATCTATTACTAAATTACCACTGACTACAAGAAAGAAAAATGTATCAGTAAGAAAGAAAATTAAAATATTAGAAATGTACTATGACAAATATATTTCATTCTGATTTAATGTATATTTCGCTTTGGACCTGTCCCACTTTATAGCATGTACAACTTGTAAAGAATATGTCAGATTTATAAGTAGATTCTAGACTTACTCATTTATAAAATGTTCTTTCCAAAAATATGTCATTTTCCTATTTCTTCAATAAAGATCTAATATTGAAGATAGAAAGATAAAAAACATAAAATGCTAAAAATAATTAATTCACTTTAAGCACTGTGTCAATAATAGTAATAGTTTAAATACAGATTTGACCTAAACTAAATGAGATAGAGTTACACAGTTAATCTGTGGCAAAATTAGAACTAGAATTTAGATTATGTGCTGGCCTGTTTTCAAATAATATTTAATTCACTCTTTGCATAATTTCCCTTAGAACGAGTTATCTCCAGACCTAATTGGTACTTTAGGTAACTCAGCTGTAAATATTTCACTTATTTTCTGAGACATTGATTACCAGTTATCTAAAAGTAATGGAAACCATTTATAAAAGAAGCATATGTATTTTATATTTTAAAAAAAGAAGGGGCAAGTTAAAATCATGTCTTTTAATTGTTTTCTGACACTTTAACTGTAGTGTCATGATTTCCATGACTTAATTCCATCACCTATATCAGTAAAAATATTAATAATCCTATCACTGCTTACTCCCATAAAACAAAAATAAAGAAAAATTAATATATGTCCTTCATTACTATGTTTGGGGATATATTTTAATTCATTTTGAAATTAGATACACCCAAGTCTTAGAAATGCAAACTCTGTCATCACAAGAGACATTGAGTTTTACATGGTTCTTAAAGGCATAATAAATAAATTTTAAAATCTGATTCATTTTCTGCTCTTTTTAATTAATTAATGCTAGGCAAACCCTAAGAAACTTCTATATTACTTGTGAATGAATTGGGTCCAAAGGAAAAATATGTAAAACATTATTTAATTAAAATTTTTCTTTTTTTTTCTCTCCTACTTTCTATCCTACAAGCTAATAGTCACTCAAACTAAAAGGACAGTTTCATGCTGGTTGCTATGAAATGAATTGCCTTGGGCCACTACTGTGTCTTCAGAGATGTGCAGTTTCCAGAGTTACATTGCTTGAAGAGGAAAATCCCTCTATGGCTATGAAGTTCATAGATTTTATTTTCCAAGACTGTCTTTGGTAAAAGAAACCTTATAGAAACACAGTGTGTACTGGTATATTGGTAAACATATGAGTCTTGAGATTTTCTATCCTCATGTATGTGTTTTGTGTTTAGATAGGGGAATGAGGTAATAATGAGATTTTGAGAAGAAATATATTTTACATTGATAATTCTATTGCAATGCAGTAAAGTCAAAACAAAGCAACGTTTCATCATTTTGAGAGTACTACACTGGGAATATTAGATATAGGTAGATAGGGTAAACCTAAGTTATACTTCCAAAACATAAAACCTGAACATCTCAAGTTCTTACTAAAAGCTTATATTATTTCCTTCCAACCTGCAGAACAAACCCCAAATTTCTTAGTGTTGGTGTATGCCAATTAAATTTAGCTTCAAAGAATGCTTCCAATATTATTTTTACAAACATACACACACTTATAAAACAGAGCGATTTAAGACATGATTTTTCTGTTCTCTAATAACAGTTCTCTAGTTATCCTTACCTGATTTCTATCCCTAGAAGTTACTTCTTTCCAATTTAAGATCATAAAAATTGATTTTCTTAAGTTTCCTCCTCATCAGATTATTACCTATTCATTTTTCTGTCTTCACTTTAATATTACTACTGTAGTTGCCATCCCTGATCACAAGCCAAATTTAGATCTCCCTTTTCTTTCTAGTACTTATTTATTATTTAATAATTAAGTGTGTGTTTAATTTATTCCTCTTCTTTGAATTGTAAACTCTTAGAGAAAAGAATACCATAATTTAGTTCACCAGTATCTTTCTGATCCAAACACATTTGACATTCAATACATTTAGGAGAATCATAGTACAAATATTCATTTTGTTGAGTTTCCAAAAGTATATATATATTGTAAAGGCATTAGCTGGTGAAAGTGCAGTCCATACACAGAATCTCTTTGGTTTACTTTCAGCACACCTAGCAGTACTCCTTTGAGCCGAAGAGACCAGATGCCGTGCCAAAGATATAACCTGGTCATCCACATGATACACGATATTTTTATAATCTTTTACTTGAAACAATGTAAGATAAACAGTTGTTTACCTCACTCAATCACAAAGTTGTTGTGATTGAGTTTCAGTCATATAATGTTCAATACCCATCCCTTCTCCAGTGCCACTAATATCCCCTGTTTCCCTCTGACCCTCCCAAACAACAAAAAAAATTTTTGATGTCAGCCAATACCACATAACAAAAACAATTCTCAGAATATAAAAATATGTAATAGCCATAAGGAAAGGAAAATGGGATAAGAATGTGTAGCTATGGGGCCGGGCGGTGGCGCTAGAAGTAAGGTGACTGCCTTGCCTGCGCTAGCCTAGGACAGACCGCGGTTCAATCCCCCGGCGTCCCATATGGTCCCCCAAGCCAGGAGCGACTTCTGAGCGCATAGCCAGGAGTAACCCCTGAGTGTCACCGGGTGTGGCCCAAAAACCAAAAAATAAAAAAATAAAATAAGAATGTGTAGCTAGTGATAGTCATTGTATTAGTATTTTGGCACTAAAACTTTGGTGGTCGGTTAGCTTTCTATACATACAAAGATAAAAAGCTAGACCCCCAATATTAAATAATATTATAAGCTAATGTCTATCAATAAAATTTGTTTTAAAATGCATATATTTATATTCTGAGAAAAAGAAAACTGATTGATAGGCATAATGGGTAACTATAATTAATAACCAAAATGAAAATAAAAACAAAATGAAATTGCAAATCTTGACTTTGCAATGCATTGTTGCTTGAGTTGACAGGGTAGGGCAGTTGTCTTGACAGTCAACCTGGGTCTGATTCCCATTATCCTATATGATACCACCAGTAGTTATCTTAGAGCTCAGAGTCAAAAGTAAGCCTTGAGTGTGACCCAAAAAAACAAAATAAAATACTGTTTGGGGGGTGGGGGAAATCACTGACACGGCAAATATTTTTAGTGAGAATCTATATAAATTGCATAACAAAAAATTTGAAGAAATGATAGCTGATATGGTAAATTATTCAAAAGGCAATATAAAATTTCTTCTTGTTTTTGTTACAACATAGATAAAATTGGGTAACATTATGCCAAGTAAAACAAGCCAGGAAATAGACAATATGGGATGATATCAGTAATATATAGTATATATAGATACAGAGCAGGAAACTAAGAAATTTTCAATAAACAAACTCTTGGGCTTGAACTACAGAATTGAGATTACCAAGGAGGTGGTGTGGAGGAAAGAGTAACAGGAGATAATTAAAGACTTATACATCAAAAACTATGTTTTGCTAAAGTAAAGAGAATATCAGGAAATAAAAGAAAAATTATATTTTTATATTAGAAGAAGTAGCATTATCAAAAATGACCATACTAGGCCAAAACAATAGCACAACAGGTAGGGCATTGGCTTTCCATGCAACTGACCCAGTTCAACCCCAGGCATTTCCCGTGACTGCCATGAGTAATTTCTGAGTGCAGAGTCAGGAGTAACCCCTGATCATCGCTGGGTATAAAACAAAATGAACAAACAAAATAAAAAAGAAAAGAAAAAAAACAAAAGAGGATGATATTCTTTAAAGCAGTTACAAATTGAATACGATCCCTATCAAAATTCCTATAAAGTCCTTCAAAGAGATAAATTCTACTAATATTTCTTTTAAATCATAAAACTTCCCAAAGCAATTTTATAAAGCTATAGTAATGAAACTGTGGTGTGGTACTGGAATAATTTTTGACTCTCCAACCACTGTAATAAAATTGAAAACCCAGAGATCATCCTCAGATTACAGACAAGCAATCTATAACAAAGGAGATGGGTGCATAAAGTAGAGCAAGAAAAGCCTCATCAACTTTGCTGGAAAACTGGAGGAAGGAAGGAAGGAAGGAAGGAAGGAAGGAAGGAAGGAAGGAAGGAAGGAAGGAAGGAAGGAAGGAAGGAAGGAAGGAAGGAAGGAAGGAAGGAAGGAAGGAAGGAAGGAAGGAAGGAAGGAAGGAAGGAAGGAAGGAAGGAAGGAAGGAAGGAAGGAAGGAAGGGAGAGAGGGAGGGAGGGAGGGAGGGAGGGAAGGAAGGAGGGAGGGAGGGAGGGAGGGAAGGAAGGAGGGAGGGAGGGAGGGAGGAAGGAAGGAAGGGAGGAAGGGAGGAAGGAAGGAAGGGAGGGAGGAAGGAAGGAAGGGAGGAAGGGAGGAAGGGAGGAAGGAAGGAAGGAATGGAGGGAGGAAGGAAGGGAGGGAGGGAGGAAGGAAGGGAGGGAGGGAGGGAGGGAGTAGGGAGGAGGGAGGGAGGGAGGAGGGAGGGAGGGAGGGAGGGAGGGGAGGAGGGAGGGAGGGAGGAGGGAGGGAGGGAGGGAGGACGGAGGAGGGAGGGAGGAGGGAGGAGGGAGGGAGGGAGGGAGATCTTCAATTTGCCAACTCCAGAAGCAAAGAAAACAAAATTCAAAAATAAACTAAAAAGGGTTGTACGGCAAAAGATATGTAATTGAAATTTAAAAGATACCATAATGGACAGAAGAAAATATTTAAACACCATATATCAGATAAGAACTAATATGCAAGATATAGAAAACATTTACATACATTTACAACAACAAAAATAACTTTATCAACAAACAGGGAGAGGAGATGAAAGACACTTCCCCAAAGAGGACATAAAGATTGTCACTTATTATCAGGGAAATGCAAATCAAAAGGACAATCAGATAACATCCCACACATGTGAGAATAACTATCAAGCCCATATGGAAAACAGTATATAGAGCTTTCGTATGATCTAGCAATTCTACTTTTTGACATCTACCTCTATAAGACACAAAATTTTAATTCAAAAATACATATACTTTGTGCTCACTAAAGTGCTAAATACAATAGTTGATATGAAAACAACCTGAATATTCAATGACAGAGAATTGATAAATTGTGTAAGCACATATAATTGGTAAATATATAGAGTGGAACACTATGCAGTTCTGAGATGAAATCTTGTAGTTCACTGTGACTTTAATGAAATTAGTATAATAAGTAAAACAGAAGAAAAGGAATAAATATAGATGATGTCAATAACTCATAGTATAAAGAGAAACAAAACAAGGGAATAAACAGTATAGCACAATAATATAAATCTTGGCATTAGATTACAAAAGGAGGAAAAAAGAAGCAGACTAGAAATAAAGGACAATGGCAAAAGGTAATGGATTTTTGGTGGTGATGAAATGCAATAAAACTCTGTATACTGAAACCATAAATTTTAAACTTATTAAAACCATGTCACCTAAACTATAAAATTTTTGTAATTACCCTTGTTATAAAAGTCCTATAATATTACAAATAATATAAATGATTGCACTAGTGAATTTTATCTAAAGTATTACTTTTAAACCATGCAGTTGATCATTTTTTAAGAATTACAAATTACATGCAACCAATTAAAATCTTATTTTGTTTATTTTAATGTAGAAGAGCAATTCAAAATTAAGTCATTGCCCATTGGTTACTATAAAGCTTTGATTTCCATTAATTTTAGTATATTAAAATTTTGTTTTGTTTGTTTTTGGACTATATCTGGAAGCACTCAGGAGTTACTCCTGGTTCTACACCCAGGAATCACTCCTGGCAGACTGGATAGAATACCAGGGATCGAACACAGGTGGGCTGTGTGCAAGGCTGCCATACCCACTGTGCTGTGATTCCAACTCTCAGTGCATTAAAATTTTAAGTATTGTTTTAATTAACTTACAATTCATTTATAATACCATATAAGCTTCAGTAATAACTTCTCATCTTGCTGAATATAACATGAATAACACCATGTGCTAGTATTATTTCACCATTGTAAATGCACCCTTCTGAAATCCTCCAGTATTTTTTATCTGAGTAATTTGGATAAGCAAAATCACCTCAAATTCCATGTGTTATAAAAAGCAAGATTTCATCCTTTTAAAAGCTGATTTCACCATTCAGTGGGAGAGGGTTGCGGATGGATGTGGGTATTTGTGTGTGCAATTTACCATACCATTTATCAAAGGCATTTATTTCCAGGACCTTAGCTGTATGGACTGACCTTAGCCATAGAGTATACACCTAAGGTATCACAATGAACATATTTTTGAATGTTTTAAAATTAAGTTATTATTTTAAAGTTATTAAAGTTATCATTAAAGTTATTTTAAAATTAAAGTTATCATAACCTTTGGATACATAAACCTCAGTAAAATTAGTGGATTGTATTTTTTTTATTTTTTTGCAAAAATTCCACTGTTTTCCAAATAAGTTTCACCAATTTATATTCCCAAAAACAACATACAAGAATTCCTTTATCCACAATATTGCTAACATATCTTGTCTCTAACTCTTTATGCAGACCACTATCATAAATGAGAAATCATATGTTGTTAGTACATTTTCTTAGTAATTGTTTCATGTGCCTGTTGGCCCATCTGTATGTCTTTCTTTGAGGATCATCTAATTAAATGATTTGCCCTTTTGTTAGAAAACTTCTCCCAAGCTCCAAAAGCTTATTTTGCTATTGCTGCTTCTGAGTTGCACAATTTCTTTAGATATTTGGGATATAACCCCTTGTCAGATGGGCAAATATTTTCTCATGGCTAGGAGGCTGTCTTTCTATTTTGTGGTGGGTTCTTACATTATACAAAAACTTTTTCATTTTATGTAGTTACATTGTTTATTTTTGTTTGTTTTCTTCAGCACTGAAGTTAAATCCCCAAAGACCTTCATTATATGACCTTCCCAATGGTATTGATATAAACAGGTCAACTTTAATATTTGACGTTGTTAGTTCAGATTTTACAACTTATATCATCATAAAGGTTAAGACCTCCAGAAAAATATCAGTTGGGATGATTTAAGCAGGGGCCAGAGAGATAATATAGTGGCAGGGTGCTTGCCTTACATGAAGCGGAGCCAGGTTCAATCCCTAGCACCCCATATGGTACCCAAAGCATGCCAGCAGTTATCTCTGAGCCAGAGTAAGCCCTGAGAAGACCAGGCAGGGTAAAATAAATAAATAAAATGACTTTGTTATTTAAACACCTAAATATATTCATTGTAAATTTCTCAGCGTTTTAAAATTAAGAAAGTATATTTTTTTTATTTTTCATTTGATGAAAGATTTTGATTATGAAAGAGTGTTGGCAAGTGCCTCTTCTATTTACTTATTGAAATGTATCTATGGTATTCCTGATTTACTGTTAATATCAAATTGTTTTCAAACATTACATAAATTATTTTCCAAATCTGCAGTACTGGACTAAACCCTACTTGGCCAAGACTATAATCATTTTGATCATTTTCAACCATTTTGTTAAGATTTTTTACACCTATAAGTAACCTCACAGAATTTTAGTTTGTATAATTTCTTTTTGATTTATTTTTTCTTATTTGGTATTACAGTCATACTGGCTTCAAAATATAGGGATTATTTCTCCTTCCTCTATTTTTAGAAGAGCTTTATATACATGATTAATATTTCTTAAACGTTTAACAAAATTCAATGGTGAAACCATTCTGGCTCAAAAAAATTTTTAGAAAACGTTATGTGGGGCCAGAGAGATGGCATGGAGGTAAGGCGTTTGCCTTTCATGCAGAAGGTCGGTGGTTCAAATCCCGAAGTCCCATGTGGTCCCCTGAGCCTTCCAGGAGTGATTTCTGAGCATAGAGCCAGGAGTAACCCCTGAGCATAGAGCCAGGAGTAACCCCTGAGCGCTGCCGGGTGTGACCCAAAAACCAAAAAAAAAAAGAAAAGAAAAGAAAAGAAAAGAAAAGAAAAGAAAAGAAAAGAAAAGAAAAGAAAGCGTTATGTGGTAATGGTGGTAGTGGTGGTGGTGGTGGTAGCAGTACTAGGGAGATTACATACTCTCCTACAGTGCCAAGGTTTGTGCACTTCATTTTGATGGTGAGAGTCACACTTCTTCTGGCTTCAGGAATCTGATTCATCATTGTGAGGTAGTATTACAACTCCAACTTGGGACCTTATGCATGAACATCTAACACTCTATTCCTTAATCACATCTCCAAGCATTGCAAAAAGTTCGTATTAATTCTTTTTTTCACAATACAAACCAGGCAAAGGACCTGGTTTGAGGTGTATATGGGGGGCATTTACTGTCCCTCCTCTATACAGTCAGTGTAAAGAAAACAGCCTGTGGTAAGCATTGGGAGGCCTTATCTGTACTGTTCTTTTCTTTTCTTTTTTGATTTATATATATAAACCTTCGTCAGAGCAACATTCCCAAAAGTATTAATAATTTAATTTCAAATTCTATCGTTAGTCAGGTTTATATCTACTGTAAATTTTTGGAATAAAGATGTTTATAGTATTAATTATAGTTAAACTTTATAAATTCTGTAGTAGTGATTCCTCTTTCATTCCTGATACTAATAAATTGAATTCTTTTTATTTTGTTCTTTACAGAAATCTTTACCTATAATTATTAGAAGTGGGAAATGTTCACTTGTGAAGAGTGTTGCACATTCTATGACTGAAACTCAATCATCAACAACTTTGTAACTGTGAAATAAAAACAACTGTATAATGAACAACTTTATAAATCATGGTGTTTAAATAAAGTAATTTTTAAAAATTAAAAAATGAATGTGTGCTATCTGTCCAGCCCCAAACTATATAGTTGTCTAGTTGGGGGTTTTTTGTTGCTTTTTTGTTTTGTTTTGTTTTGTTGTTGTTGTTGTTGTTGTTGTTTTTTGGGTCACACCTGGCAGCACTCAGGGCTTACTCCTCGTTCTATGCTCAGAAATCGCTCCTGTCAGGCTTAGGGGACCATATGGGATGCTGGAATTCGAACCACCAACTTTCAGCATGAAAGCAAATGCCTTACCTCCATGCTATTTCTCCAGCCCCCCACTTGATAATTTTTATCATCTGCCACTCTGCTGCAAAACCTTACCCTCCACCTCTTCCCTATCAATCCATAATATGCTGAATAATTTGGGATTACATTTTCACATTATGACAATTATTCTGTGTAGAATATTTTTTGAGGAAGAGAGTCAAATTTTGCCTTCATCCAATTTATAAGCATTTAGAATTTCAAAGGAAAATATTTAAATTGGAAGTAAACATGTCTATCAACAAACCAAAAACACATAGGATAAAATTATATGTAAAATAATAATTCAAAGCTAAATTCAAAACAGTGATATAAGAAATAATTTTAATAAGTCAAGGGATATGTAAAAGATAATGAAATATTTTAAGAAAAAAAGTGTTTCCTCGTACTGAGTGCTGACACTGGTAATAGATGTAGTACAGTAGCATTGTATACATGAAACTTTACTATGACAGTATGATAAAGCACAGTGTCTATTTTAATTATTTATTTTTAATAAAAATTATTATTTTTAATTAATAAGTTCTTAATTGGGGCATAAACTGACTATCTAAACTTAAAATTCCACCAAAGTCTTGTTTGCTTTTGTTTACTTTAGAAAGAGCCATACCCTGGAAATGCATTAAGAACTTATAAAATAAATAATAAAATTTCCAAGGTCATATTTTCAATTTCTAGGTTCTCAATCATTTTTACTCTAAGAATTTGAATGAAAAGATTGTTGAATTGGGGGACTATATAGATAGCCCAGATAGTTTAGTGCTTGCTTGAATGTGGCAAATCCATGATTTTCTCTTTGGCACTGTATATGGTCTTCTGGGTATCACCAGGGGTGATCTCTGCAACCAGACTATTTGTTCAATTTAAAGATATAAATACTGTATTTTGCTTTAATATAACAAACAGCTTTAATAGCTAATCATTACAAAAACCATCTGGTATTTGTTTTCAAAAAAAACATTTCTACCAGTCCACAAATTTTACTTTTATATGTTTTTTGTGGGGATGTATGGCCAGTCCCAGAAATACTCAGAGAAAATTCCTGACTCTGAGCTTAAAAGTGATACAGGCAGTACTTGGGAGACCAACTTTTGTGGTGCAGGAGATTTGAACCTGAACTGGCAGCATGTAAAGTGTATGCTTTAAATCCCAGTATTATATAGTTCTATCTCTAGAGGTCTTTAAGGTTTTCTTCTAAAACATCTCTTAAATTTAAGCAGAAGGTCTACCCAGGTTTGATTCCCAACACCAATTATGGTCACCATAGCACATCAGAAGTAATTTCTGAGCATAGTCAGGAGTAAGCCCTGAAACCATCAAATGTAGCTTCCCATAAAAAATCTTTTTAATAGGCACTATTATGTATTTTCCTTTGTTCACATGACTTGAATTCCCATTCAAGAGCCTCTGTTTTATCACATTGCTTTATTTAAAGTATAATTCATATGTTCCAGATTATATTCTTATTTTAAGATCACACCTTTCTTTTTTTTTTTTTTTCAAACTTCTCCAAGTCAAGGTCTTGGCCCATTAAACTTTATCTAATAAACCTTACTTAGAATAGGTTTAATTTTATGTCTGATAACTGTATTCATTTAACCTATCCCACGGAGGATTTTTTGTTTGTTTGCTTGCTTCCTTTGTTTTGTTGGGGGCAGGCACATCCAGCAATGCTCAGTGGTTACTCCAGGCTCCATGCTCAGAAATCATTCCTGGTGAACTCAGTAGACAATGGTGGATGGTAGGGATCAAACCTGTGTCAGCAAGTACCTGCTGTACTATTATACCAGTTTTCTAGCCCCTAGTTTTATTATAATTGAGGCAAAACTATTTTAAAGATTTTAAGTGTCATAAAAATTTAGGGACAACATTTTCAATATTAGATCTACCTTCTATGACCATAAATAAGAATTCTAAAAATCCCTTTCTTTAAAGATATTGTTATTCAGATCTTTTATATCCTCTTTTTATCTTTTTCTACACCAGCAAGCAATTTTTTTCAGATAATATTTTAGTCTTGGACTTTAATTACAAATGCCTGCAAAGATTTACATAGAGTATAACATTAGTATATTCTGTCATTTGAAAAACCCAGTCCTTCTTTAAAACACATTATTTTCAGTTTTCTTTTTTATAACATTTTCTATATTCTCCTGAAAATATTAAATTTTCTAGAAATATTATATGAGCTATAAACTCTTCCAAGTGGCTTCTTGGTTTTTCCACTCAAAAATAAGATATATTTCTTACAAATGGGACCTAATTTTTTTAATATTTTAAAAGTTCATATAGCGTTTTTATATTCTAGCAGGAGGGCCACTCAATATATTTATACTTTGAGCACTTCATTTCTTTTCATTTTTCATATTACCCAAAATATGAACATGAAAGTTCAAGGTTACATGGGAAAACAAGAATCAACAATGGAGAAAAGCTGTAAGATATTCTACAACTAGATGATAAAAACCAAAAGCTCTATCACCTTCTTCAATACCAATTTGCATAATTTTTCCAAGACAGTATAGCATACACAAACAAACCCAAACTTTATTTTCATATAATTCTCTTTCTCCCAATCTCACTTGTTGTCCTCTTTAGTATTTTCTATATTATTCTTCCTGATAACAATATTTAATAAATGTATGTTTTC
Organism: Suncus etruscus; assembly: GCF_024139225.1. Lineage (NCBI taxonomy): Eukaryota > Metazoa > Chordata > Mammalia > Eulipotyphla > Soricidae > Suncus > Suncus etruscus. Next base: position 66,553,188 of record NC_064856.1, read on the forward strand.
AAAAAGATGCAAACAAATAAATCCAGAGGTATTTTAATGTACATTATAAAGCATGGAAATGCATATCTCTAAAAAACTGCTTTCCTCTAATTTCTTCTAGGAAGTAGAACTTCTCTGGTCATATGTTTAAATGAAGACCTTGACCATGAAAAGGAAACATTCTGATGAAGATAATTAAGCATAGGTTTTCTTTTTGATTTTATTTTATTAAGTAATATATTTATTTAAATACCATGATTACAAACATAATTATAGTTGGGTTTCAGTCATAAAAATAATACCCCCCCTTCACCAGTGCAACATTCCCATCACCAATACCCCATCTCCCTCAATAGAGTGCTTGACTTGCACACAGTTGTCTTGGGTTCACTACCAGGCATCCTATATTGTCCCCAGAGCCTTGCCAAAGTGATGCCTGAACAGAGAGTCAGGAGTAAGCCCTGAGCACAATCAGGAGTGACAAAATTTCCTGTCAAGAAAAAGGTATCCAGTATATTATAGTGCAGAAGATAGTGTCATATGAATGAAAGTCATGGAACTAGCAAAAATTTAGAGGACACAGATGAGAATAGCAACATAAGAAAAAAATTGAGAGAAAGACAAAAGTGGAGGCTAGAAACACAGGAATAGTACTTTAAATTTTTTTATAAGGAATGTTTAATTTTAGGGTTATAGAATAAAAGTGCCATGGGCAAGGCACTTACTTTGTATCTGACAAACACTGGTTAGATTCTCTGCACCACACATGGTCCCTAGTCACACCAGAATTGATTTCTGAGCAAGGAGCCAAGAGTAAGCCTTAAGCAATGCTAGATGTGTACCCTTCATCCCAGGAAAGGTGATTTAAAAAAACTTGATTGATTGATTAATTGGTTCTGAGGTCACATCTAGTGGCACTTAGGAGCTGGCTCCACACTCAGAAATTGCCCCTGGCAGGCTGGTGGACCATATGGGATGCCAGGAATCGAACAAGGTCCCTCCCAGGTTGACCGAATGCAAGTCTAATGCCCTATCTCTGTGCTATCTCTCTGGCCTCAAGGAAAGGAGATTTTTAATAGTTCATTTCTTATTTGAAGGCTACACCCAGAAGTGTTCAGGCTTACTCTTAGCTCTGCCCTCAGGGATCACTCCTGGCAGTACTAGGGATCATATGAGGATTAAGTGAGTTGGCCATGTGGAAGGCAAGTGCCTGCCCACTGTTCTACCTCTTCAAACCCAGAGTCTTTTATTTTAACTAGAGTGTAGTATAGACCCCAAAAAAGTTCTCTGTGCAGTCCTCAAGAATGTTAAGAGTTTGTCTTCAAAGGACCCAGATCTGGTACCTAACAGTATAGTTGCCTTTGAACACTTCAAACATGGCTTCATTCCTGACATCTCATATGGTCTCCTGAGCCCACAAGGAGTGATTGCTCAACACAGAGTCAGGAGTAAGCTCTGAATACTGCTGGATGCAATACAAAAACAAAACAAAAAAATAGCTTTCTGCTATATAATGAATATGAAATTTAAGTACTTTTATAATGCATACTAATGATCACACCAAATTCAAGATTGCTTATCACTGGCACAAAGAAAAAGAGATATGAAATTGCAAAGAATGTCAGGCAAGAAGTGGCACTCATTTATTAGAAATGTGTTTTTAACCTATGTATTATATAGCTTAAATGACCATGAATAAATTTAATAACTAATTTTTAAGAATTCGTGACCGCTAAGAATTCACTCTTCAGTTCCCTTTCTTCTTTTTCAAGCTCATAACTTTATGACTTCCAAGTTCCTAACTTTTATTCAAGATCATAATTACTTTTATTTTCAGAAAGGTAAGTACACAAAATTTGAGTCTTCTCTTAGACAATATTTTACTGGCTTTTAATTTCTAAACTTTAAGCATCAAATGTCAGACTATTTTAATTATCTTATTTTTTGTGGTAGTATACGTATTAATCCTTAGAGTTTTGTAACAACCACAGAGTTAATATGAGGGTTAAGTGAGATAAAGCATTTAGCATAGTACTTCTTGAGTGAGCATATGCATAATTTTTAACTCTTGCTTTTATTACTTCATTTACTATTGTCCATATTACCAGTCCAAAATGTGGACCAAACCACAACCAGGAGCTGAAGAGATAGCGCAGTTGTAGGATGTTTGCTTTGCAAGCAACCTACCCAGGACCAATGTGTTTCTAATCCCAGCATCCCATATGATCCCCCATGCCTGTGGAGCGATTTCTGAGTAGAGACCCAGGAGTAACCCAAAAACCAAAACCAAACAAACAAACAAAAAAAAAACCCTCCACAAATAAATTAATTGCTGCATATTTTTGGGCAAAAGGTACCCTAGAATGTTAAATACTTATATTAGTATTATAAGAGGATGCATATTCACAAATTCATGCCATAATTCTTATTTATATTTATTTATATTTAAAAAAACACTTTTCTGTACTGACTTAAGCATTAAAAATCAAAAACAGTTTGTTTTATTCCCCTATAGATATATTTTAAAGAAAAGTTAAGATCCTGAATTTGATATTATACTATTAAAATTTAAGATCTATTTAATAAGGTTACTTATTTCTAAGTACAATGTGATATTAAAATGGTTTAGGATTACATAATGCCATAATATTCAGAATGGCCTGTACTAGATTTATAAGCGTGTTCTGTAGTACCAAGTAACTCATGCAGAAATTCAGTACTATATAATTGAATATTGACATCAAATTTTTCTACAACAGAAGGAACAGTCTTTGATGAAAGAATGTTATTAAAGTCATATCTTTTCACTTAATTTTCTTTATACAAATAGCACAGATCCTCTCATTTCCCTTCCAAATTACATATACAATAAAAGCTGTCTTTAGAAAGGTTCTGAAATTAAACATCACGATGAAATGAATGCTAGGACCTAGAAAATGGAACCTATGAAAGTTTTTGTTATCTAGAAATCTGAAAGATCTATTACTGAATCTTTATGTGAATATAAAATTATATTTTTATACTTCAGAACACAGACCCTGATCTTAGGAAACAATTTAATTGTCACTTCATATCATTCAGTGTGAGGTTCGGACTTAGATTGTCTTAGTAATCATTCCTCCTTGCTTACTTCCTTGTTCTTCGTCACAAATCTAATCATGTATTTTTATAAATATTCAAAATTAGATACATTTATCTACTTATGTACATACTTTACAGTAACTTTCAACAATAGTCAATGTAGAGATTTCATTAATAAACACATTTGGAACTTTTTATATTTGTTCCAGCAGCTAGTAACTTTATATTATTTGTAACTGTTTAAAGATATCAACAGTCTCTGCATTTAAATATACAGTATAAAAGATAGTTCCAAGTTTTGTTTTACTTACCAAGCTCTGCCATTCCAGCTCACTGCCTGAACAATATTATCAGCTCTTCGGATACTCATTCTTGCTAAGTAAAAGGATATTTCTTCTCTGGCTGGATTAATAATCAACTTTCTAGATAGTTCATTTGTAATTCCCTTCTGGTTAACCCTTAGCTTTACAGCAGTCTGCCTGACTCACACTTATCAATTTATTAAGTAGGAAAGAAAGGGGGAATTAAATTATACAGATAACTAATGGAAAGCAAAACTGAAGGACAGTTTACATTAAACATTATAGAGCAATCCATCTTTTTTAAAATACTAAACAATATAAAATTTTATGTTAGATATTACAAAAGCACTCAGGTCATAAACACAAGACACATGAAGAGAAATACCTAATCGACTTACAGCACCCCAACCAATGCATTATCAGCCCATGTTTTTTAAATTTCTTGCATGCAGATAAATACAATCCAGTCATAACTATAACAGATTCCTTTTTCTTATAGAAAAAAAGGTCTGACATTCAATCTCTAAATGCCTCTTCTTTCAACAGCTGTAATCAGTTGGTCCTTTATCCCACAGTTAGTGCCATCACAACTTTTATGGCAATTTTTTCAAATAAGATCTTTAATGACTTATTTAAAAATACTCTGAACATTTATTAAAAGTATAGAAATATGATTTGACTTCAGAAATCTGGAGCACCTAGGTCATTTGTATGTATGTTAAAAGTTTGAGAACCACTGATCTAAGGATCACAGCCAACTAGCTCTTATAAAGAAAATTCAATGCTGTACCTTGGGACAAGAATGAAATCAATTACTTTTGTTAGCATGACCTTGACTTTTGACTTTAATTTTTAACAACTAGGATTCTGCCTTGTTTTTCTGTATCCAGATACAATAGTCTAATACCATGCCCTCAAGTTCTTGGTAACATTCCTTTTATAGATTACTCAGAAACTGAAATATGTCCTTTAAAATCCATTTGTGTCTGTGGCCTTATTAATAGTGCATTTGCTTAAGTTTCTAAGCAGTATTTAACTCAGAATTTTCTGCTTCATCTGCCTTTGGAAACACTTTAATCTTCTATTTTAGGCTTCTTTTTCTACATACATCTCCTAGACTTGATGGTGGTTCATTACCCAGTAGCTAAGGTGTTACATTTGCTATATTAACTCACTCTCAGAAAGATCCAATTCCAATGTACCTCTTTAGTCATCTCTGTACCTTTTCAATGAACAGGATTTACTTAGTCTTATCTAGAGATGTTAAGTGAACAACTAGCAAAATGGTAAAGAGACAGACATGGTAACCAGAATTTTCAAAAAGCTCATGTCATTGCCAGAAGAAGGAAAAAATATAGCTATAGATAGGTAAAGAAAAAGTCAATAACAAATAGAATAAGAAAAGTGAGGTGAAGAACAGTAAATTCTAATTTATGTAATTTGTTAAATGGTTAATAAAATTGACAATTTAATATTCATAGAAGTAAAATTAAACAAAAAAGAAATAATATTGGACTAGTAGACTAGGAAAACTTGAAGGTCTTATGGCTTCAATCTTATTACTTAGATTTATAATTAACACTGACCTTTATTGTGTCTCAATCTTTATATAATATTGCTGTCTTAGATTATTTTGATAATTAAACAAGTTTAAATATATTAAAGATGTTCTGGAAGTACTATCATTATAAGGGATATATAACAACAATATATAATGCTATTATATATATAAAACACTTGCGGGGGCCAGAGCGATAGCACAGTGTAGTAGGGCGTTTGCCTGGCACACGGCTGACCCAAGACGGACCTGGGTTGGATCCCTGGCTTTCCATATGGTTCCCCAAGCCTGCCAGGAGCTATTTCTGAGTGTATAGCCAGGAGTAGCCCCTGAGAGTCACCAGATGTGACCCAAAAACCAAAAAAGAAAAACAAAAGCAACAATATAAAACACTTGCACTTATCCACAAATGACATAGTAGGAAATTTTTGTTTCTTTACTTTTTTTGTTTATTTGGTTTTTGGTTTGGGGGCCACATCCGGTGATGCTCAGGGGTTACTCCTGGCTATGCATTCAGAAATCACTCCTGACTTGGGGGACAATATGGGATGCTGGAGGATTGAATTGCTGTCCATCATAGGTCAGCCAAGTAGAGCAAACGCCCTACCACTGCACTAGGGCTCCTGCCCCTGCTTTACTTTATTTTAAAGAAAAAGGTCAGCTAGGGATTTATAAAAAGTCTTTCCAAGAAATTTTCGAGTATTATCAAAATCAGTTAAAGAAAAGATAAGGTATAATAATCCCAAAATATAATCAGCAGAATCTAAGATTTTCCCAAACAGCTCAAATACGAACAGTACGAGTCTGATTGTAAGGATTACTAGATGAGGAAAGGATCATTAGAGTAACATGTAACATTTCTCATTCACAACCATAAAATGACTTCAAGTGATCAAAGCAAGGACATGCATAACAAGACATTTAGACAATATAACTAACACTTATCTACAATTCATCCAGTGAGATGTTACTTAATTTAATTAGATAATGTATTCATATTAACAGTGAGAAAACTAAAGTCCTTAAACCTTACACAAATTAGTTAATAAGAGTTTTCCCCAATAAATAAAGTATTCTTGACTAAAAGTAGTTAAGAACTATTGGGGGATATAACACATGCATCACATGCAGAAGCCCTGGGTGTGATTCCATGGATCACATGGTGTCCTAAACATTGAGTTGGGAGTAGTCCCTTGGATTGCCAGATGTAGCCCCCAAACCAAAAAAAAAATACAAATACTTATTGAATAGCATACTTTTAACTCATAAGATTCAACAAAAACTATCTAACCCCTACCATGTTCTAAGAAATGGAGGAAATATGAGTGATAAACAGTTAAACTCTATCAAGGAGCTTTTTGGTTTATAAACTGTCGAGTAAATATGGTCAATACATTTTGCAATTTTATATTTTATTGCCATATGACAGATTATGTAAAGAATTAGAATAGCATTAAGGATTTTAGAAATGTTTGGGAGGCTTTAATTTTTTTTTTCAAAAAGAGTGTCAAAGTGATCTAATTAAGAAGAGAGCAGCTCCTTCTAACCCCATCAGAAAATGGGGAGAAGAAATGAACAATTTATCAAAGAAGAAATACAAATGTCCTAAAGGCACATGAAAAAAATGTTCCACATCACTAATTATCAAGGAGATGCAAATCAAAACAACAATGAGGTACGATCTCACATCACAGAGACTAGTACACATCACAAAGCACAAGAACAATCAGTGCTGGTGGGGATGTGGGGGGAAAGGAGCTCTCATTCACTGCTGGTGGGAATGCTGTCTAGTCCAACTTTATGGAAATTAATATGGAGATTCCTCAAAAAATTGGAAATTGAGCTCTCATATAATCCAGCTATACCATTCCTAAGGATATACCCTAGGAACACAAAAACACAATACAAAACATCCCTTCCTCACACCTATATTCACCGCAGCACTATTTACAATATCCAGACTCTGAAAACAACCGAGATGCCCTTCATAGATGAATGGCTAAAGAAACTGTGGTACATATACACAATGAAATATTATGAAGCCATCAGGAGAGATGAAGTCATGAAATTTTCCCATACATGGATGGACAAAGAAACTACTATGCTGGGCCCGGAGAAATAGCACAGCGGCGTTTGCCTTGCAAACAGCCGATCCTGGACCAAAGGTGGTTGGTTCGAATCCCGGTGTCCCATATGGTCCCCCGTGCCTGCCAGGAGCTATTTCTGAGCAGACAGCCAGGAGTAACCCCTGAGCACCGCCGGGTGTGGCCCAAAAACCAAAAAAAAAAAAAAAAAAAAAAAGAAACTACTATGCTGAGTGAAATAAGTCAAAGGAAGAGAGAGACAGAATAGTTTTACATATCTATGGGTGTTAAGGAAAATAAAAGACATTATTATTATAATTCCCAGTGATGGGGGTCTGAAGGACCAGATCACAATATAAAACACCTCGAGAAGGGGTGAGTACAGTTAGAACACTAACAACCACCAAGACAATGTTAATGAGTTAGAGAAGTAGAATGCCTGTCTCAAATACAGGCAGAGGGTGTGGGTGGAGGTAGATGGGTGCATTGGTGGTGGGAATGTTGCACTGGTGAAGGGGGGTTTTCTTTTTGCGACTAAAATCCAACTATAGTCATGTTTGTAATCATGTTATTTAAATAAAGATTAAATAAATAAAAATTAAAAAATTGTAATCATGTTATTTAAATAAAGATTAAATAAATAAAAATTAAAAAAATGTTAGAACATTTTACTACAACTTTGTATATAAAAATATTTGGACATGTCAGCATGAACATAAAAACAAAACAAAACAAAACAAAAAAAAAAGAGAGCAGTTCAATGAAGACCTAAAGGAGGGGATGGTATTGGGTGGGGTACTTTCATCATCAAGCTTTGTATCTCTTAAATTTTTACCATTTTAATTATGATTGTATTATATCCTTGTAAATTAAGTTTCATATTACAATAATAAAAGTTCATATCACTAAGTTAATAGTAAAATGAGTGTAATATAAAGCATAATATGGCACATCTGTCATTAAAACTATGTTATTATTTAAATGACTATTTAGGGGCTGTGCTAGACATTGCACGGAGAATAGTAAAAGAGCTAGAAATTTTTTCTTATATACACAGATTTTCAAAAACTAAAATAAAACATCCCAAAATGTTCTAGCAAGTAAGTTTTTTTAATTATGAAATAAGGTAAAATAATAAACTGTTTGATTTCCTTCATTGTTCTTGAATAAAATACAAAATTATTTTAAATGTTCTGAATGATTTTTAAAACAAATATGCATTTATATTGATCTAAACATTATGGTTCATATTTGTCTTGGGACAACTATTTAGATAAAGCACAAATATACATTCATTCAAATGAATGGTGCTTTTTTTCAAGCTTACCCTGATTGTTATGTTTTATGACCTCTAATAAATTTGAATAACATCAAGTCTCTCAGGATGGGGATTGAAAAGGATCTAGGGACATTATTGTAGGTATTGGAGGGATGCTGACAATGGTGGTGAGTTTAGACTTCACTGTAAGCCTGAAACTCTATTATTAATAGGGTTGTAAATCATTATGCCAGAATTTAAAAAAAAATTCAAGTCCCTTTATACAAATGCAAAAATTAAGGTATATGATAGTTTATTAATTTACCACATTGAGGAAAAAGTGTCTATGTTTCTAAGACAAATGATATGTATGAAAATATCTCAAATGTTCCTGGATCATAAAAGTTTCAGATTCTAAATATTTTATTGTTACCTTTCTTTCCAGAAAGCTCAACATTTGAAGAGAAGATGAATGATTGTTAGGGAAAAAAGGGCTTTATAATATTTATTGTTTAAACTAATTTTGAAAACACCACTAGATATTAGCTTTATTCTACTTCCCTTTACCCATTAAAATGATCAGAAAGCAAATTAGACTTCCCAGAATGCTTTTGTTCATTCTTTTTATTTCAACAGTATATAAATATTGTTATATTTAATCAGTATAGTAAAAATAAAAAACTGTCCACTGTCTAATGGTAACGACTTTAACAAATTATTTCAACTTTTATGTCCCATTTCTCTCATTTTGCAAATCAAAAATTGGACTAGAGGACCTTAAACATCCTCAAGCTCTAAAGTTTCATGTTGCTAGTTCTAGTATATGAAGAATCAATCTATTTTCTAAAAAGAAGAAAGAATGCAAAAAAAGAAAGGCCATAGAAATAAGGACAGTTGGCTAGTAGACCAAGAAAACAAAGACCTGGGATTAAAAAAGAATTAAAGTCTCCCCAACCCCCTGGACCAAATCCAGCTTCAATTACACGAGAGTTATTTGGAGCTACTAGAGAGGAAGAAATATGAAAATTCCTTAGATCATCACAAGATTAATTTTTCTTAACAATAAATAGTCTATACTTTGCTTGCTTTTAAAAACATACAAGCACAAACATACACACACAACAACCACAACCATTTTAATATTAATGTGATGATAAAATAAGTCACTTGTTTCGTTTATAATAAAAAGTATTTCAGACTCAGAGAGGGCTATTTCATACAGAGAGTTTTTAAGAAATAACATTGTGTTTGATTCTTTTCTATCACCTTCTCTATTATACAAAACTTCAATAGCTCTTCAAATTATGGCATTTTCTTATGGACAGAGAATATTTTGCATTGCTGTTGCAGAAACAACAGTTTCCTGTAAACTTTCTTTGATGGAGTCATAGAATTTATGATAAAACCCTGTAGAGTGGAGAAATAAATTTCTTTCATATTTATCATTCATTTTATTCAGCATGCATCTAAAGGAAAACCTTTTAAGAACACCAATAATGTGAGAAAGCTACAACAACTAAATTTATTGTTAAGTATCACATCACTAGTTCTCCTGGGAATTCAGGAAGAAAGCTTAAATCACATTTCTTAACACATTGGAGAGCTTCCCAGAGATGTGATGGCCTACAGAGGCTAACCATCCACAGCATGCTGGAACCTCAGAGATGGTGACAAAGAAATATAATTTTGTTTAATAAAAGTAATGCTACCCTTATTTTATTTTTAAACAAAGTACAAACTCACTCTTAACTCCATTTTTCTCTGTTCCTTCCCCCGCCCCCTCCTGTTTCACCTGACTAAACTGTAGGTATTTATTCCATCACCTGACTTGGGGACTGGCTAGAAATATTAGAGAGAGAAAAAAACAATCTATCATTGTTACATGAGACAACAACCTTTCATGTCCTTGAAGCTCACCATGACCTTTCATCTTTCCTATCCCCAGTGGTCTCTCCTAACAACTAAAACTACACTCCCTACACTCCGTTGGGCTGAATTCCAGATTGTCATAAAAAGAATCCTGTCCTTTCAAAACAAAACCAATTTTTACACCAAGGTGGGGGAGAAACACAAGTCCATTGTTCCCTCACAGATGGAAGTTGGAGTTACTAAGGCAACTGCTCTAATCCTTCTTTTTACCACCTTTTTCACATCACTGGCCTATCAAGTATGCTACCTTTTAACTCATAAGCTCAAAAGCTGGTAGTCTAACTGGCTGCCCTAATTAGCTACGATTTTCACACTACAGACAACATGATGAGCTAATCGAAATTTGCAAAATAATGACGTACCTCCAGCAAATATTCCTCCTCCTGAGGCCCAGTCTTAGAATAACAATAATGAGACCATTATTAGAGAAGGGCATTAAAATGCTGCACTGCTGCTAAACAGAGGACTTAATTGTTCTGGTCTTGTCCATTGAATCAACAACCTATTGTTGTGGACTTGAAAAATAAAGGACTGGAGAATGGGTGCCATGATGATTGGTCTGTGCTGGCCATACCGGCACTCTGTAGAATTGTTTTCTTTTGAAACTCTTGATGGACTAGCAGTTTTGTTTAAAAGTAACATAAAAGGCGATTGTCTGGATAAAAAGTCCTATTTATTGAAATCCTTAGAAGCAGTTGCATGGATTTGTTCGTGACCCCTGAGATAAAAACATGGTGACCATAATAACACCATTTGAGAGAGCCCTGTTACTACTGCCTACAGTAATATAAGATAAGAGACAGTCTTTTCTAGCTACTGTAGGAAGGAAGGAAGTACTTCTGAGCAGAAAGCAAGAATTGATAAAAGGTCAAATACTGGAGAATGCCCATTAATCTTTGAAAAGGAGACTTAAAAAAATAATGCTAATTTAAGATTTACACAATTGCTACAGATCCAAGCACATCTTAAAAAGGTCCAGTTTTTTTTTTTTTCTTTCCTCACTTTAAAGCTTCTTTCCTTAGGTATAAAAACAAAGTTAGGGGTCTTAAAATAATATTATTATTAAATAACTGACGCAAGATGTCTCTGGATAACAGAGAACAAAACCTCAAAGGTTTGCAGATAATTATTATTATGGCCAGTCCCACTCTACAGCAAGAATAATAAAATACTAAAGTTAAAGGTTAACTAGTGTCAGATTCTTAGCAGTAGAAAAGTACTGTTTACACACTGTAAAAATGTCTTCTATATCAAGTCACGGTACATGTTTTCTGTAAAGTCAGATCAGGATTTTGTTGATATGTAGTGGGAGAGGGTAATACTTTTTCTGTTATTGTTAACAGGTATTTGGGGTGGGAGTCTGGTTTCTACAAATCTGCATGATATAAAAATGCATTAAAGTGTAAATAAGACTTCTTGCTTTATTCAATTTCTGCTTCGTTTATCTTCATCTTATTAGGCTAAATTAATGAACAATTTCACTGTTGCACACTTTCTCTTTTCATTACATCAAATAATAATCCTTACATGGAGAAAACCTTCACCATGGGAATTCTGCAACTTTACCACTCGAAAGAGTTTCTGTGTATGAGTGTTTTGATATTAACTAGATACATGCATTTATAAGTATGTATTAAATGCACTATCCATGGTTAATAACCAATTATGTGCCTACATTCTTAACATGACTGATAAAAAGTTATGTCCCTTCAAAAAAAGAACTAAATTAAAAGTTGCAAGGTACTTTTTACAAAGAAATACAATTTGATGTCCACACCAGATTCCATTAATAATGTGACCTAAAAGGAGAAGAAATTCAAATAAATTGGGCAGGTATGTTTTCACAAATGTAACACAACATTGCCTAAAAGATCTAAAAGACGCATTCTTAAGCTGCTCTGCTCCTTGTTTCGGAATGTCTAACAAGTGACAAATTGGATGATTAGAATTTCATTGGTAAATCCCATTATTTTAAATCTATAAGAATAAAATGTGTTAAACTCTTTTTGTAAGTTTTCTTTCAACCTGAAAAACACTGTGGCATCTGGAGCTATGCAAATGGACAAAACAGTAAAGCCTTTTTAATCTCTCCCTGATCAACCAGTGCTTCTTTCTCCAATCAGAGCTTTGTGCGTGATATCTTTCTGCTAGCATTTCTTATTTAATTAAAATAGACACTGACAGAAGGACATGGATTAGTACTGTAATGATGCATTTACTTAGATTAATCGGAGTCTCCTTTTAGAGTAATGGCTTAAACAAGGAACAAAAGGAAATTGTTATGAAACAGCCTTTTATCCCAGGCAAAGGTCGCATTATGAGGTTTTTAATTTTGTCAGCTTCTGTTATACTCTGCCGTGCTAGTGGAACATGAGAAGTGCTTTTACCCCCCAATAAAGCCAGTTATTATAAAAACAGCCATTAAAGCTGCAAATTAAAAATGTCTGATTTTAAAACAGGTTACTTAGCTTTCAGAATCCCCTAATTAGCATGTTGTGCATTGTTGTGAGGAAAAGAAGACTAAAATGTTAATGACCTACCGCCAGGTGACCACACTGCTGTGCAAAATAATAAGGACCTTTCCAAGGAATATGATGAATTAACTAAGAACAGGTCCTCAATCCACCATTCCTACCCTAAGAACAGCTCCCAGATGAATGCACAGTAGTCACTATTCAGAGAGATGTGTTCAATAATGCCCAAGAGACTCTGGTACTTAGCATGATACTTTTTACATAGAAACTAAAAAGCAGACTTCTTTCTACCACTAATGAAAATAAGGGAGATAGTAATACTATATAAATACTAAAAATGGAAAAAGACACCAGTCGTCTGATTTCAAAGCACAATGAAAGAATTAAAGCTCCATATTCATAACAAAACTACTTTTCTTCCAACCCTATACTTATTTAGTAAATTTAACTTTATCCCAGTTCATACGAATTGGAATTTGAAAGCCCAGTCATCATTTCGAAAATTCATTTTTATATGATTTTATCTGTATCTGACCCCTAAAAATTTTCCATTTTCTGAAGCTACTTTTTTCTTTTTGTTTTATTTACTCTGTTCACTAGCACACCTCTCTCTCTCAATTGTTCTTGACAAAGATAGGTGGCATTTTTCCCAAGCATATGACTTTAACCCTAAGATTTGTACCCTTCACATTTCTGCCTGAAAGATTTCCATACCCTATAGCTCTAAAAGATATACCAGACAAAAATGTAGAATAGGTAGATATTTCTGAATATAGCCCATCAAGGAAAATTAAACAAAAATTACTCAGTAATTTACTGGAATTTCTTTAAATCTGTTTGAAATATGTATTGCCATTAACTGGAAATCACTCAAGATCATTTGGGACATTGGCCCAATTGAGTCTAAGAATACTGCAGATTTGACCACTCTAAACGGAGTGGGTTAAAACAATAAGTATTTATTTACCTGCTTATATTTACAGATCAGTTGGGCATTTTATCTGAGTATACTAACATATTTTGTGGTTGGCTGGCTTTTAACTGATCTAGGATGGTTCAGATGGGACAAGTAGGGTACCTGAAATCTGCTTCTTATGTTTCAGCTTCTACTTGATTTGCCTGAAGTTTTTCTTTTCTCATAGTAGCAGAAAAATGTAAGAGTATACACAGAAATTCAAAAGCATTTTTATAAGACTGATTTCTGTCATTTTTGCTAACATTTTGCAAGGCAAAATAAGGTAAAATATTCAGCCCAGAGTCAAAAGGTAAGTCAGACTTGGAAAATGCCCAGAGTGGAAGGTCATGGCAAAGTTTTATGGCAAACTTTAATACAAAGAATGAAAAGAGTCAGAGAGATAGCACAGCAGGTAGTGTGTTTGCCTTGCAAGCAGCCAACCTGGGTTAGATCCCCAGCATCCCCTAGAGCCTAGGGTCCCTAGAGCCTGCCAGGAATGATTTCTGAGGCCAGAGCCAAGAGTAAATCCTGAGTCACTGGCTCTGACCCAAAAACAAAAACAAAAATGAAAGAAAGATGAAAAATACTTGAAACTTTAAAGCAATTAGCCTTAATAAAAAGGTCTGGTATGATTTCTCAATATTCCTATGCAAAAATATTGATCTTGCTCTATCTAATTTAACCTGTAATCATATTTACATAATGATTCTAATAGTTGCCATTTTATTTTAATCACAAAACTTTATAAAATTGATAAGAAGCCTACCACAACTAAATTTAATCTTTAAAACTGCCACTGTATAGCTAATTTTAAAATGTGGTCTACACACATTTATTAGTATTTTATTTACTGACTTGTTGCAAATGAGCTTTTCTTGTTAAAAAAAATTTTTAACTATGAGTCTATGTATTTAAAAAGAACTCATTCCTATTCACAGAACCAGCTAATTTTAAAGCAATGTCTAAAGGATGTTAGGTCCAAAATTTCCTTCATCACTATACCTCAGAAAGGATCAACTGTTCATTTCACAGAACACCAGAAATCTAATATTGCACATTCCTTCAGCATAGCAGACATCAACACACACAAAAATATTTCTTTTAAAGCCTTGCCTTTATAATTTATATCTCTTTTATTCACAGTACCCCTGACTGTGAAAAAAGAGAAGCAATGAAAAAGAAAAAAATGGCGCTGAAGGGATATAATAGACAGGGTAGGGAACTTGCACACAATTGATCTGGTTTGAACCCAGACACCCCAGATGAGCACAAGAGTCCTACTAGGAATGATCTCTGAGTACCAACAGGTGAAGCAAAAAATATTTAAATTTTAAACAAATCCTTTCATCTATATGAGGTATTCTAGAATAAGTATCTCTAAGAAAATCGTTTATAATTCTGAAAATCCTGTTTTAACCATATAGTTCAAAGGGACAAGTATTTCTGGTAGCTTCACAAATTTTCAGAGTTAATATGGTAAAGCCACCACACACATTTCAGGAAGATACTGAGAATCAATAACTAGTCTCCCTACTCCAATATACTCTTCCAGCAAGAGTAGGAGTGATTACTGGGCAGAATTCCTAAATCCTGTTGCAAGGGAAATACTATCCTATATAGCACCACTCAACAATTATCGCTGTGAGCAATTAAAATAACCAGTGAAGTGAGTCTCCAAAAGGAGCCATCAGCAATTTCTTCATTTGAGCCAGCACTGACAATGAGGGCTGCCAAAGCTGGCACTAACACCCCAAAGGAGGGGGCAGAGAAAATCAATCTTGCATCCAAAGATATTTTTAAAAAGAAAACCAAAGGACATGGAGAAAACTATCCTGAGAATTACTCACTTTATAAAGAGCAAGAAAAAATATAGCATAAGATGCATCTAAAACCCTTTTCACATTTCTGCATTTCTTTACAACATATTTCAGTAATAGACAAGTTTTAAAGTAAAGTCCTAAATTATAGTGTGCCTTTTATAAATAAAGATGAGACCTGGCAAGCGTGCAATTTGCACTGATGTTCTAATATTTTGATCAACCAAATCCTCTCACCTGGTCTTTAGCAAGTATTATCAATCATTAGAATGGTGATCCAAGGCCATGGGACAGAGCAAAGCTAATGGGTTCATAGAAGAATCAAGACTAGCATTGTGCCCTCATTAACACTGGATTCTGAACAAACAATAGGCCCATGTTCAGAGACCTGCACTAATTCATCTCAATAGAAGCAGCTTGGATTTAACTCATAATTTTCTTTTAAAGTTTTCTTGCTTTGACAAAGATTAAAAAAGAAAGAGAAATAAAAGCAACTGAATATCAGAAAATGAAAGCTTCAGAAAGCAAAGATAATAAAGGAAGATCAAATTCCTTAAGAACATCTTTAAATATCCAGTTCTAGGGTGTAGAATAAGAGCTCAAAAACTGTTGAATTCAATTATCATACATTTTGGGGGGGGGGAAACAATGATAAAAGAAAGTTAAAACCTTTTTATAAGAAATCTTACCAATCATTATCAGGTACTCAAGAAGTCCAAAATTTAGGAGATCTGAACAATTGTGCTGAACTATTTTTTATAGGATGAATTAAACATCAAATATAGGTCAAATTAATATATCTCAGAGTTTCAGGTCTGATATCAAGACCTTCAATTCATTTTTATTTGACCTTTGTGCGTGGTGTTAGAGGTCTGAGTTTGCTTTTTTGCATGTGGTTGAGCAATTGTCACAACACCACTTGTTGAAAAGGCTTTCTTTGCTCCATTTTGTATTTTTTGCCCCTTTATCAAAGCTTAATTAATTGTATGGGTTCATTTTCTAAATACTCAAGTATATTCCATTGATCACAGGGTCTGTCTTTATTCCAATACAATGCTGTTTTCATTATTGCCTTGTAATAAAATTTAAAGTTGGGAAAGGTGATGTTTCCAATCTACTTTTTTCTAAGGGTTGTCTTCAGAAATTTGTGGGCATTTGTTCTAAATGAATTTCAAAAGTGTTTGATCCACTTCATTATACAAGGTACTAATAGAACTTAACAAGAAAAAAAATCTAACCTCATCAGAGAAAGGGGAGAAGAGATGAACAAACATTTCCTCAAAGAAAGAAATGCAGATAGACAAAGAGCACATGAAAATCGCTCCACATCACTAATCACCAGGGAGATGCAAATCAAAACAACAATGAGGTACCATCTCATGCCACAGACTCACACACATCCACACACATCACAAAAACCAAGAACAACCAGTGCTGGTAGGGATGTGGGGAGAAAGGAACTCTCATTCACTTCTGGTCGGAATGCCATCTACTCCAACCTTTCTATAAAGCAATATGGATAGTCCTCAAAAGACTGGAAATTAATCTCCCATATGATCCAGCAATATCACTTCTAGGGTTATACCCTAGGAACACAAAAACACAATAAAAAATGCTTTCTGCACCCCTATGTTTATCTCAGCATTATTTACAACAGCCAGAATCTGGAAACAACTCAGATGTCCAGCAACAGATGTGTGGCTAAAGAAACTGTGGTACATATATACAATAGAATACTATACAGCTATTAGGAAAAATGAAGTCATAAAATTTGCCTATATATGGATAGACATTGAGACTATTGTGCTGAATGAAATGAGCCAGAGGGATAGACATAGAATAGTCTCACTAATATGCAGGAGATAAGAAAAATAAAAGACAAATGGCAATAATATCCAGAGACAATAGAGCTGAACACCAGGAGGACCAGTTCATGACATGAAGCTTACCACAGAGAGCGGTGAGTGCAACTAAAGCACTAACTACAATAACAACTACCATGACAATAAAATGAGAGAGAGAGAGAGACAGAATCCTGTCTGAGCGACAGGCAGGAGAGTTGAGGTGGGGGAGGAAAATGAGGGGACATTAGTGGTGGGAAGATTGCACTGGTAAAGGGTACTGTACATTCTATGACTGAAACCCCAGAATGAAAAATTTTTGTAAACACGGTGATTAAATAAAAATTAAGTAAAATAAAATAAAAATAAATTAATTACATGACAGCCTATTGTCTTTGTTTCACTTATGGAAACTGCAACTTAAGGATGTAGTCATCACAGATGCGAGGAAACCAAGCTCCTTAGTCACAAGATGGGGCAAATCATAAAAGAGTACTATATGAACTGCATCAGCTTGGAACATAAGTAAGAAATATATATTTGTGTGAATCTATTGAGGGTTGTTTCTTACAGAAACCAGAATTCTCTATTCTAATATATACAACAGTACATTAAGTTGTTGAAATGCTCTTTAACATAAAAAAGAATCTCAGATCATTTTTAGCCACAACATTGTCTTTGTGCAAGTGTCTTATTTTAAATTTAGTCAATTACTTCTCCGATTCTCACAACCAACTTAATGTCATTGACTTCTCTTAATCCTTATTGGCCATTCCACAGAACTGCCAGAAATTAGTCAAAGATAAACAAGATGGCTCTGGCTTAGGGAGACAATATAGTTCACCAAAATCTTCTCTATCTCTAACTTCTTTCCCCTCAACACCAAGAAACAGCTTAGATTGACATTTCAAAATCCTCAAAAGATAAAAAATATTTTTTCTATTTAGTATTTAAGCATAAGTGACTCTAGAAGACATAATACTATAAATTATGTTTTCATTAAATTGGGTACGATTCCCACTTCATTATATAAAGCTAGGAAAATTTTGATTAAAAAATTAAATAAAAAATGACATAAAGTAAGATAGATTATAGTAAGACTATCAAATATAAACAAACTAATTGGCATGCATTTAACTCTTGGTAATAAAGTGAGATTATATTTTATATAAAGTAATATTATAGACTAATCTTATTTATTAACACATCTGCTAATATTTTTTAAATATTAACTAAAGTATAAATGATAATCAAGAACAATTAGGTTTCTCCTAGTAATTCTAGACAGTTCAGAAAACCTACCCATAACACAAGATATTACATAGATTAAAAAAACAAATAATGAACAGTTCAATAGATAAAAGAGCAAAAATTTATGAAACAACCTTCACCAGGGTCAAAAAGACAAGACAGCATATAAGGTGTTTGCCTTGTATGCAGCTGACCGGAGGTCAATCCTCAGCATCCTATATGGTCTTTGAGCACTGTCAGGAATTATTCCTGAATGGAAAGGCAGGAGTAACTCCACACATATGGCCCGAAAACAACATTTACAGTTAATAATGAAATATTAGGGTGCATCCCCCCCAAATTAGAAATTTTATCCTCCTTCACTCTGATATAGAACTGCTAACTGTGATTTGGATAGTTCATGGGAGAAGAAAAATCTGTCTAACAAGACTTAAATGACAGTTTTTACATTAAAAAAATTATAAAACAAATAAAGGTTTTCCTAAGTGTCATTACGAGTAATAGCAAGTATTTGGAAGGGGTAGTTGTGGTAAATATCAAGTATATAACATATATAATTATATATAAGTGTAAAAGTAATATCTATGCCCTAATTATAGATATGTTAATTGACTTTTTTTTTAATTTGGGAAAGGGGGACTTACATGGGGAGAGGGTTTTTGGCACTCTGGTGATAGGTATATTTGAAGAGGTATAAAATCACACCCCTAAAACATATACAGCTCTGTAAAATGATCAGTACATTCATAAAAATGTTAATTAAATAAGAGCTATGCACAAGTAGAAATTATGAGGCAACAATAAAAATGAACACTGTTGGAGTGGCCTTGGGGATCTCAAGCACTGCAGGACCCAAGGCCCTATCAGCACCATGTCCTCACACTGAATTATTTGTTCCAGTTGCATAAGTACTGCCAATTACCAAGAGTTGCCCCCAATCTCCTGAGCACTGCTTGAGAGCCCTTCCCAACAATAACAACAAGCAAAACATGTGTCAAATTGTGAAACTATTTATGAGATTTTTTTCGATTTTTGTCATTTATTGTTCTAATAAAATAATAATGTAATAAAGAGGCCAGTGCAATAGTAATTGAGTAGGACATTTGCCTTGAGCAGGCCAACTGGATTTGATCCCCAGGTTCCCATATAGTCCCTTGAGTCTGTTAGGAGTGCTCCTGTGAGTAGAACCAAGAGCAACTCTAGTACCACTGGGTGTGACCCCCAAAATAAAGAAATGGATAATGATAGCATACTTGAATATTCTGGAATACTTTCAAAGAACAGGCTTTAACAAAGCTTAACTACAATGAGAGATGAAAGGATAACAATATAGAAGAGTGATAGGAAGAAGAAGGAAACTCAGATATGACTAAGTGTTCACACAACTCCAAATGCTATACTCAGTCCATGAAAGGTTGAGACTTCTGTAACCTTGAATCTCTTTCAAAATCATTCTAACAAGGGCTGTAGACACATGAACTAGTTAGCATCCCAATCTCTGACCATGATCGTTTCCTAATGAGAACATCAACTCCCAAGAGACTTAGATCTGAGGCGCTTAGATCTGAGGCAAATCTATAATCTATAAGAACTGGGATCAGAAATAGCCAACTTTAAGTATAGGAATGTAGTTTTTTTTCCAAAAATAAAAACCAAATTGGATTATTTAGAATATTAATCCTTGAATGATCATAAAAATTTAAAAACTAAATTTGATCTTCACTTTTCAAAGACATATTTTAAAAAAGTTTCGAGGAATAAAACTTTATAAAACTGATCTTTAAGAAATATGATCAAGTATCAAAAAACTTTGTGTACAGGTTTTAAGCATTATGAAAGATATCAGATAAAACAGAGACTTCCAAAAGGCTATATAACAAACTAATTAATGTATTTTACCTTTTTAATGTGATCTCCCAGAGCCAGGTAGAGTTTACATAGCTATGTTTGGACAACAAATTGCCTTCCAAATTCAGATTATTTTATCTAGAAAAACAGAAAAAATTCTAGTATGATGTACATATTGTTTTGTTTCCGAAACTAGTGAGACTTTCAAATATGATGTAATACATTAAACATGCTCTAAAGTAGAATTTAAAAAATGATGAATAGAATTAATATATGAAAAAGTCATAAGCAGAGGATATTTCTTCAGAACATAGGTAGATAAAATTGCTTGCTGAAATTCCTAGACAAATTTTACATGTGTCTAACCTGAGCACTATCATAAGCCTATTATAGTTTAAAATAACAAAGAAGTATATTCTGAATCTTATTTAACTGTATCATCTCATTTGCATTTTATTTTTGACAATAATAGAATTATCTCAATGTTAACTGTAGTTGATTAAACAGAAACAACTTTTACTTCGTCACTCACATTTTTTTCACATCCACAGAGAGTGAAAAAATTAACTGCACATCTTGAATAAATCAATGAACATCAAAATATTTAACCAAATCACATATGTCCATCCGCCATACCAGTTGTACTGTCAGTTATGCAGTTCTGAAAGCAATTCATTAAAACATTTGTAGCTGTCAGTTTTAAAATCCAATTCAAAGTGTATTTGTCAAAAATAGTTCATTGGCTTGACACACAGCTGGACTGGGTGCTGAAATGGTGTTACCAATAGTTGGTCTTTCCATTCTTTTGCAAAGTACTACCCTTTCAATAAAATATAACTATCAAAATGTAAGATAATAATGTTCCTTGTCTAGTGTTCAAGTAAAAGATCCAAGATTAAGTTGATATGATTACTTCTGAATCAATTACTGTGACTAACGATATCGAATGTTGATTCCCAATGATTAGGGACAGTAAGAGCAGTTCTATTACAATCATACCTATTAAAAGTAAAAGAATTGGGGGCTGAAGAGGTGGTGTAGGGTGTAAGACATCTGCCTTGTGCATGCTAGCCTAGGACGAACCGTGGTTTGATCCAACGATGTCCCTTATGGTCCTCAAGCCAGGACCCCTGAGCGTCACCCGGTGTGCCCCCCCCAAAAAAAAGTAAAAGAATTGTTCCCTAAAAAAAAAAACCAGTTATGTTATCAAGCTGAATAGGAATTATGGTACAAAGGGTCTTTATAATCATTTAATTCTTTTTTTCAATAATTATCATAGTGAGGTAACTTTTATTTAAAAAAAAACATGAATTTAATTGCAATAACAGTTGTACAGCAAAGATATCTTTGAATTATTACTGCACTCCCAAATGGAAGGCAGAAGGATGCTGAAACTAGTCATTCCTTTAAAATATTTTAAGTAAAAATAAAAAATCTTGTGTTTGGGGTCAGAAAATAGTACAGCAGGTAGGGTGTTTGTCTTGCATGCCACTGGCCTGTGTTCTATATCCCACACCCCACATGGTCCCCTGAACACCATCAGGAGTAATTACTAAGTACAGAGCCAATAGTAACCCCTAAGCACTGCCAGGTGTGGCCCCTAAACAAAAATGAATAAATAAATAATATCAAGTCTTTATCTTTTTCACCATTCCTTGCCCTCTGTGATAATATTGTTGAATATCATGGGGATTACACATGTGCTTGGTTATTGTGCTCAAACATCGCCTTATGCTTGCCAGGGGTTACAATTCTTTATTTGCAATGATTGTAGTGCTTGCACAGTTACTTGCTGGGGCTTGCACTTTCTAGCTGTGATGCTCACACGCACATACCTGTGCATGCAGAAGAACCAGGGATCAAATTTATGACTTCATGCTCATTGATGTATGTGCCTCACTCAGGAACTGAGTCTTCTACTGCCCCCAATATAGCTATTTTAAGTGAGAAGAAAAAAATTTTTCTTATAATAGTTTTATTCCTTCAGTCAAAAACCTATTGATTCAAAATATTTTCTTTCCATAACTATCATTTTTAAAATGTTTAAAAGCCTTGAAAAGATTTAAAGAGAACTGTCTTCAAAACTAGAAACTTCTATTTATGATTCCTAAGCATTACAAAAGCTGCTTTGGAACTGAGCTACAAATACACTTCCTAGAAAGTCTTTACTTTGAAGAGCTATAAAACAATTCACTTACAATAAAAAAAAAAGATAATGTTCCTCAACTTAACTCAAAGTAAAGAAACTACTTTTCCTTAACTCCCAATAATAATATGGAAACAAAAAAATTAATTGGCACATAACATAGAAACTAAATATAAGAGTATTTCAGAAGCTGGGGAGGGAGTGGTCAGGGCTGCCTGCTTGACATTCACCAGGACCTGAGTTCAAATACCAGAACTATTTGCCCCACCACACCCTCCAGAACCACTTGTAGCTTCAGAGGGCCTCAAGCACCACTGGACAAGGTAATTTTAAAGAAGCTCTAAAACTAAAAGCATAAAAAATAGATACTTTTAATATATTTATTTATTTATTTTGGCTAGGTTACTCCTAGATATGTGCTCAGAAATCGGTCCTGGCTTGAGGACCGTATGGGATGCCAGGGCATCGAACCGAGGTCTGTCCTGGGTCAATCGCATGCAAGGCAAATGCTCTACCACTGCACTATCACTCAGGACCCCTTTAATATATTTAATTTATTTTAATATATTTATTTTAAAATAATTTTTAAAATAAGAATGGAATAATTATGAAAAGAAACGGGTTTTGGTATTTTTGTTAGGAACTAACTTGATAACTATATAATAAGTGCTTATTGAATTGCAGGCACAGTTATGTAAGTTACTTAAAATAGATGACTTACTATCCTTGCCTTAAGAAAAAAAATAAGTTTAACCAGAAACCAATAGAAAGTTCACAGACACTGCTAAAAGGAAAAATTGTAAAAAGAATAAAATACTATAGGCTTTCAAATGAGAGGTCAGAAGGATTACAAGGAATTGGACTTTGATAGTAATCCTACAAGTAAATATATTTGCAAAAAGTATTTTAACTAATGGGATATATCAGAAGAATGAAAACTCTGTATCAATCATTCTTTCTAAAAATTTAGGGAATTTTAGATGAAGATATTCTATTATTAGAAACTATTTGTTAACACTGTATTTCATACATTGTATTATTCAAAACTAGAGTATTGCTGCATTTTAGAAGAAGTAGACAGTCATCATAATGACACTATCCATATTCTGTAGAATTGAGCATTATCTTCTAAAGATACCCAAAGTAACATACTCAATGGGAATTGAGGGAGATCAGCAGGGTCAGTAGGACTTTGAATCACATGCAAGTGCTATACTGGATGTAATCCTTCCAGGCACTCTGCTCAGGGATCACTCATGGCAGGATGCAGAGGGACCATATGCAATTCTGGGATTTAAATAGGGCTCAGCCAGGAAATGTGCAAGGCAAATGCCTTAACCCCTACACAATCCCTCAGTCCACATTCAATTTTAATATTTATATTTAAGAAAATAAGCAATAAAATATAAATCAAAGCTCCTTAAAATAAGGTTCTAATGGTTGAGCGGCTGGACAAATATGTGAATTACTCCTGGTCTCTTCACCAGGAAAACAAGTCCTTTGTCACCTTTGTGGTTGGTAAATAAAATTTATTTATGTCCTCACACAAATATTATATACACAGAATAAATGATAGATCATGAGGAATTCCAGGGGCTGGAGAGATAACATGGAGGTAAGGCATTTGTCTTTCATGCACAAGGTCATTGGTTAAAATCCCGGCATCCCATATGGTCCCCTGAGCCTTCCAGGAGCGATTTCTGAGCATGGAGTCAGGAGTAACCCCTGAACACTGCCAGGTGTGACCCCCCCCCAAAAAAAGGAATTTCAGTAAATCTAAAGATTTTCTGACAATTCAATTAGCATAGCATTGGGAAAATAATAGGAATATAGATTTTTGGGAAAAATTGTCTAAACTTCTGTTACAAAAATATGTCTTTTTTTTTTTGCATAACACCTGTGGTAAGGACTTCTAATATTCTCTGGAATAATAGCAGTGAAAGAACATCTGTTCCTATAACATCTTATATTTTTCCTGACCTTAGACGAAATGTTTCTGGTATTTCTTCCATTAAAGATGATATTAACTTCACTTTTGCTGTATAAGATGTTCATAATATTGAGATTAGTTCTTTTGACTCCCATTTTACTGAGAATATTCACCATGAATAGGTGTTAAGTCTTGTCAAATATTTTCTCTGCAACTATGGAAATTATTATAATTCTTTGTGTTTTTGAAGAGTCTGTTGTGATTTCTCCTCTTTCATTTATGACCAATTTTTCAGGGTATTATCTCCTTTAGTTGTTTGAGTCTAACTAAACTACTTGATTAAAAAAAATCTTTCAAGACCAGAGCAATAGCACAGCAGGAGGTCACTTGCTTTCATGTGGCGGGCCCAGAAAGAACAGAGGTTCTATTCCCAGCATCCCATATGGTCCCTGGAACCTGCCAGGAACAATTTCTAAGTGCAGAACCAAGAGGTTCACTGAGTGGGGCCCAATAACCAAAGGGAAAAAAAAAAGGAAGAAAGAAAGAGAAGGAAGGAAGGAAGGAAGGAAGGAAGGAAGGAAGGAAGGAAGGAAGGAAGGAAGGAAGGAAGGAAGGAAGGAAGGAAGGAAGGAAGGAAGGAAGGAAGGAAGGAAGGAAGGAAGGAAGGAAGGAAGGAAGGAAGGAAGGAAGGAAGGAAAGAAGGGAGGGAGGGAGGGAGAGAGAGAGGGAGGGAAGAAGAGAGAGAAAGAAAGAAAAGAAAGAAAGAAAGAAAGAAAGAAAGAAAGAAAGAAAGAAAGAAAGAAAGAAAGAAAGAAAGAAAGAAAGAAAGAAAGAAAGAAAGAAAGAAAGAAAGAAAGAAAGAAAGAAAGAAAGAAAGAAAAAGAAAGAAAGAAAGAAAAGAAAGAAGAAAGAAGAAAGAAAGAAATAGAAAGAAAGAAAGAAAGAAAGAAAGAAAGAAAGAAAGAAAGAAAGAAAGAAAGAAAGAAAGAAAGAAAGAAGAAAGAAAAAGCTTTCAGAGAAACTAAACTTACTCAATAAGATAGGCTAAAAATTCAAAGCACAAAAATCTATCACATTCTTAAAGTTAACAGTGATACAGAAAATAATTTTTTAGAAAAAACTATCCCATGTATGACTTTAAAAAAAAGTCTCAAAAATTGTGAAATAATGTAACAGGGGGGTAAAAAAAACTACTTAGTGAAAAGTTATATAAACCCTTTCTGAAGGAAATAAAGGGAGATACATGAAAATGGAAACATTGCCTATTTGTAAATAGAAAAAAAATAAGATTATTAAAATGACCATCTTACCCAAAGGAATTTACAGATGTAATGCAATCCACATCAAAATTCTCATGGTATTTTCAAGGACAGAGAACAAATACTTCTAAAATTTGTATGGAATCATAAAACTCCCAGAACAGCCAATGAAATCCTAAGAAGAAAGGAGATATATTACCAAACCTTAGTCTTTACAACAAGCTATAGTAATTAAAACTGCATGCTTCTGGAACAAAGACAGACTCTCAGATCAGTAAAAAAAAAAAAAAAAAAAAAAAAACATTACATTAAGCCGTTAGTTGTATGAGTAATTGACAACAAAGTTATAAAAGTGGAGCAAAGAGACCCTTCAATGAATGGTGCTGGGAAATTTTGATGGAGAGCTGGAGAGGGAGGGAGGGTAAGGAAAAAGAGAGAGGTAAGAAGAAGGAATATATAAATAGATGAAGGAAGGAAGGAAGGAAGGAAGGAAGGAAGGAAGGAAGGAAGAAGGAAGGAAGGAAGGAAGGAGGAAGGAAGGAAGGAAGGAAGGAAGGAAGGAAGGAAGGAAGGAAGGAAGGAAGGAAGGAAGGAAGGAGGGAAGGAGGGAAGGAGGGAAGGAGGGAAGGAGGGAAGGAGGGAAGGAGGGAAGAAGGGAAGGAGGGAGGGAGGGAGGGAGGGAGGGAGGGAGGGAAGGAGGGAAGGAAGGAGGGAAGGAGGAAAGGAAGGAGGGAGGAATAGATTACTTCAAAATAGAATGAACACATTTACTTCATATCCTGTTTTTATAAAAATACACCAAGGATAACACAATAAGGACTCTAAGAAATTGACCTCATAGAAAACCTCAATGATATGACCGCAATGTCAAATAAAATAAAATCAGAAATAAACAATAGGACTACGTCAAACTAAAAATTTTGCACTGTGAAATAAATGAGATACAAAATAAAATATAAGCCATTTATTGGTAGAAAAATTCACATCAAAGAACTAATGATCAAGATATAAAAATTTCCAAAGTCTACAACAGAAAGCAAATACTTAAACATAACAACCTTAAAATGGAGGGAGGGACTAGAAAGATATATAGTGCTATGGGCAAGATGTTTGTTATGAATGTGGCTGTCCCAGGTTCAATCTCCAATACCGGATATGGTCCCCCAAGCCCAGTGATCAAGTGCAGAGTCAGAAGTCAATACTAATTACTGCAGAGCATGATCCAAAAACATAACAAAAAATGAGGCAATAAGATAAACATACAATTCTTCAAAGATTACATAATGATCGCTAGTAGGCATATGAAAATTGCTATTCATCATTGATAATCAGAAAAAATGCAAATCAAAATAACAATGAGTCCTCACCTCAACCAAGGAAAATGGTTCATAAAATTCTGGAAATGTTCAGGTCCCTGTTCAGATGTCTGGAAATAAGTGCCTATGAAGATGCATTCAAGAAAAGTGCTCTCATTTATTTCTAATGAGGCTTCTGCTTAGTTCAAGCTTTTGAAACAATATAGATTTCTCAAAAATAAAGAATAGTGACTTCATCTGATCACCCAATTGTATCCTGGGACATCTATATGGATAAGACAAAAATCTTTAAACTGGAAAGACACATGCACATTTATGTTTATCTCCAAATTATTTAAGTAGCTAAGATCTAGAAATAGCTCAGGTGCCTAACAACAGATTAGTGAACTTAAAAAAATTGTGTCTTACATACACAACAGGATACTATTAGCTATGAATAAAGATGAGAT
The DNA here is from genome assembly GCF_024139225.1 of Suncus etruscus. NCBI lineage: Eukaryota > Metazoa > Chordata > Mammalia > Eulipotyphla > Soricidae > Suncus > Suncus etruscus. Next base: position 66,580,665 of record NC_064856.1, read on the forward strand.
CTTTCAGTTTACTGAAATTTGTATGAAATTGGAGGAAGTCATGCTAAGTGAAGTGACTCAGAAAGAAAAAGACAAATAGCAAATAATCACACTCATATGCAAAATATAAAAAAAGTATGGTGTTAATTTGTTTCCAATGGAAACAACTCTAAGAAATGGTCAATAGAACTAAGGGTACTGGATGGCAGGAAGGAGGATAAATGGAGGATAAATGGGCTTGGGATAATGATGAAGGGATCCTGGAACTCTGGGTAGTAGACATGGGATAGCAGCTTTACAAGTATAAAACAATAATATGGTCAAAAAGATAGCACAAGGATAAGGCAATTGCCTTGCACCAGGCCAATACAGGTTTGAGTACTGGTATTAAATATGGTAGTCACAGAACTGCCAGAAATTTCCTTTGAGAACAGCAACTTCGGATTAAGATCTAAACACTGCTAGTTATGATCCTCACAAATTAGTTTTTATTTAAAAATTTAAAGGCTTAAAGATTACCAATTGGATAGACCATTAATTTTAAATAGTAAGTATATAAGTTCAGAAAATGGGAGTTTGTAAAACATTTTTTTCTAATATGTAGCGATTTCAATTTCCTCATTAGTCCACTTCTCTCTGTCACTGAACATGTTAGCAAAGCTTCCCTCAAAATTCCCTAAATACAACTGAAGATAATCTGTGGTCTGCTAAAAATTATTCATATTTAGGAGTCAAAAAGAGTACAGGGTCTGGAGAGATAGCCTAGAGGTAATGTTTTTGCCTTGCTTGCAGAAGGTCGGTGGTTTGAATCCCAGCATCCCATATGGTCCCCTGAGCCTGCCAGGAGCGATTTCTGAGCATAGAGCCAGGAGTAACCCCTGAGCGCTGCCAGGTGTGAGCCAAAAACAAAAACAAAAACAAAAAAAAGAGTACAGCAGTAATGAGCACGCCTTGCACATGTCAGCCCCCATTCAACTCTAGCACCCCAGTTGATCTGAGAGTGGAAGCAATCTCTGAGTGTAGAACCAGGAGTAAATCCTGAGATCCAAGAGACAAAAAAAAAAAATCTTACTTAAAACCAGTGAAGACTAGAAATTTGCAGTCAAATTTTAATAAAATTTATGATCAGAAAAGATACTATTATTAAGATTCCTAAATATTAATAAAAAAAAACCTTTAACACCAGTCAGTCTCACATTTATGACACTATTCTTTTGCAAAAGAAATACAAAACTACAAATAATATCCTAGAGGATTTGCAAGATATTTATTTGGTTGGTTTGTTGGTTTTGCTTTGGGAGCCTTATCTGCTAGTAATCAGAGCTTACTACTGGTCCTGTGCTCAGGAATTAATCCTGGTTGGTTCTGAGGGGACCTTGTGGTGCTAGGGATCAACTCATGGCTAGCAGTGTAGAAGACAAGCATTGTAACCCCTGTACTATCTTCTGGCCAGCTTGGCAAGATGTTTTTCTAGTCTCTCTAGAAATAAAAATATTGTTTATTCTAAATTGGAGGCAGTTATCCAAGAATAACATTTTAAAAGATCCCATTGCCTTCCAAAACATCAAAATCTGGGAACTTAAATACTACTTGACAAATCTTGGAAAGAATTCATGTTACTGTGACAGATAAAAAAGGGACCAGAGCTGTGGCACAAGCCCTAGGGTGTTCACCTTGCACATGCTAACCTAAGATGGACCGTGGTTAGGCCCCCTGGCATCCCATATGGTCCCCCAAGACAGAGCAATTTCTGAGTGCATAGCCAGGAGTAACCCCTGAGTGTCATTGAGTGTGGCCAAGGAAAAAAGAAAGAGAAAGGAAAGAAAGAAAGAAAGAAAGAAAGAAAGAAAGAAAGAAAGAAAGAAAGAAAGAAAGAAAGAAAGAAAGAAAGAAAGAAAAAAGAAAGAAAGAAAGAAAGAAAGAAAAGAAAGAAAGAAAGAAAAAAGAAAGAAAGAAAGAAAGAAAGAAAGAAAGAAAGAAAGAAGAAAAAGAAAAGAAAGAAGAAAGAAAGAAAGAAAGAAAGAAAGAAAGAAAGAAAGAAGAAGAAGGAAGAAAGAAAGAGAAAGAAAGAAAGAGAAAAAGAAAGAAAGAAAGAAAGAAAGAAAGAAAGAAAGAAAGAAAAGAAAAGAAAGAAAGAAAGAAAGAAAAGAAGAAAGAAAGAAAGAAGAAAGAAAAGAAAGAAGAAAGAAAGAAGAAAGAAGAAAGAAAGAAAGAAAGAAAGAAAAGAAAGAAAGAAGAAAAGAAAAAGAAAGAAAGAAAGAAAGAGAAAAAAGAGAAAAAAATCTGTCCAGAATTATTTGAATTAAGTACTGCCCATTCCAACAGGTAGCACTTAATTCCAAAATTTAAACTTCAAGTATCTGCCACACTAAATCATTCCCAATAAAACCTTTTGTGAATTTATATTTTTCTCTTACCAATATTTCCTCCCCTCTCACTCATTTATTCTGTTACATAATCAATAAAAACTTGTCATGCTTACTATTTGCCAAACACTATGACAAAGAAACAGTATATTTTCCACTTTGGAGAGCTATGGGTATTTGTGACAGAACATCACCATGCTGTAACATAAAACCACTACCAGGTACTCTAAATCTGAGCTAGAAATTGGTAGCTGGGAAAGGAGACAAGGATGCTAAAAAAGAAATGTTTCTACCTCTTCATCAGCACCATGCAATGAAGGATCAGAATTCCTTATACAAATTTTATCTGCTCTGTATTTGTGCCCTGGACAAATCAAGACTTACTGGAGAAATTGAACTGTTTCCTGCTTAAAGAGATTGAAGGGACTGTTGGTTGAAGGGAGATAAAAGCAATAACATATAGAAGTTAGGGCCTGGAGAGATAGCACAGCGGCGTTTGCCTTGCAAGCAGCCGATCCAGGACCAAAGATGGTTGGTTCAAATCCCGGTGCCCCATGTGGTCCCCCATGCCTGCCAGGAACTATTTCCGAGCAGACAGCCAGGAGTAACCCCTGAGCAATGCCGGGTGTGGCCCAAAAACCAAAAAAAAAAAAAACCATATAGAAGTTAAAGGTTTCAAATATATTTAAAAATTACAAATTGGCTCTTTGGTCTAATTATAACTATTTAATTGATGATAATAAAATATTTACTTTGACTTGATCAAGACAATACATCCAAAGCAAATGTTTTTTGCATTGCTTCCTAGTACTCCATACTAGTGGTCCATTCATTAACCTGATGTTATACTGTGTTTATTATCTAAAAACCACAGACACAGAACTAAAATGTCACTAATTCGGCAAAAATTCACAACTACTGACATTGTGGGGAGGGGAAAGGGAACAATAATTCACAACTACTATGGGAATAATAAGAGGTGATGAAGTTAGATCTCATTGACAAGAATTTTTGAAACTTGGCCAGATTAGGTTTCTAATTAATGGTGCCATGATCTTTAATTTAAAATAATTTTCCTCTCCAATGTAAATTGAAATCTACACTAAAAATTAAGATAAATTCGAATCAGAACCAGAATGCAGTGAAGGGAAAGAAAAGGTAGAAAATGTTTTACTACAATGTTCTAGCAACTTAATTTAGAAGAAAATAGAATCAGCTTTAGAATAATATTTTAATTCTCATATCTAAATATTATTTTATTTATTATTTATTATTTATTATTTGGGGGCACACTCAGTAAGGCCCAGGGCTAGCTCCTGACTCTTCATTCAGGGATTATTCCTGGCAGGTTTTAACCTGGAGCAACTGGGTGCAAGACAAGTGCCCTATCTGCTTATTCTATCTTGCTGGTCCCTGAATATGTCTTATTTAGAAAATAAAAATGGTGGCCAGAGTGATAGTATAGTGGGTAGATAGATAAACAGAAAGATGATAGGTAGGGGGCAGAGAGGTGGCGCTAGAGGTAAGGCATCTGCCTTGCAAGCACTAGCCTAGGACGGACTGCGATTCCATCCCCCGGCATCCCATATGGTCCCCCCCAAGCCAAGGGCGATTTCTGAGCGCATAGCCAGGAGTAACCCCTGAGCGTCAAATGGGTGTAACACAAAACACAAAACAAAAAAAAAGAAAGATGATAGATGATAGATGATAGATAGATAGATAGATAGATAGATAGATAGATAGATAGATAGATAGCCCTCACTACTTTTATAAAAGAAAAGAAAATATAACCATAAAATGTAATTCCTAACCTAATGCAAATAAAGGAGGAGGCTAAGGATGTGGTTCAATTTGTAGAGTAGATGACTTATTATCTCAATGCCTAGATTTAATCCCAAATGATCTCATATTCATGCTCTATTATTATTCTCACAACTTGTATAAATTCATATATATATGTATGTATAAAAATATACATATACATATATACTTATATGTATATAATATATATAATATGTATATGATATACTTATGTATGCTCATATCTAATAAAGCAACTGTAAAAAAAATACAGGCCAGGGTGGGGAAGGAGGGAGGGGGACAGTGGTGGTGGGAATGTTGCACTGGTGACGAGGGGCATTCTGTTTATGACTGAAACTCAACTACAATCATGCTTGTAATCATGGTGCTTAAATAAAGATTAAAAAAAGAAATTGTCAATGATTTGAATTTGTTTGCAGTTTCTTTATATAGTGACCCCTACTTTTAACTCTCTTGGTTTAAATATTTTTAAAAATACTTTGTTTATTATAAATTATTTCTCTCCATTGATTATATAACTAGAACTCTCTTACTGGCTAAAACCCTTTCCAACTCTTCTTCCTCTTGCTACTGTTGTGGAGGCAATGACTGGATATCACTCCCAGGCTTTACTGTGATGTTCTCACATTTGATTATAGTATCAGCCAGGGCTCACTTATTTAGTTGTTCCTTGCACAGAAACTTACCATGGATGACACTCCTTTAGTTAGGAAGTTTATTCTAGTTATATTATTTTTCATTGGCCATTGTGTTGCTGACACATGTGCTCACCAGTAGATACATTCCTCATAGTGCCCTCACATCTCAAGTGCAGTGCTTATCAGGAATTGAATAATTTAAGTGTAATGCTCAGACCTGCCTGGTCACAGTGCTCTAACAATCAAATACTCTGTTCTGGCACTGGAAGTCCCAGACAGCAAATTCATTAACCACACAACACTTAGCATGTGTGGGTAACACCAAGGATCAAATTATGTCCTTACACTTGTAAAGCAGATTTTTTGCCACTGAGCAATCCCGCCAGCCCATGTTTAAAGACTTTTTCAATGTTTCCTAAACTTTCAGTGTTTCCTAAATTCCTGATGTCCTTTACTTAAAAGGGTATAGTGAATATGTGAAATTTTTAAAATATTCTTTTTCTACAATATTCATCCTGTTGGTCCTTCCATGTCATTCTGTGCTTATAAGTTCAGATAATCTTTCACTTGTATATTATACCACAGACATCTAAGAATGTATTTTTCCCTCCTGATACCAAGCATTCCTGATTCAAGTTATTAAAATTAATGCCCCAAAGTAAGAACATAAAGATTTATTTCAAACACTCCTGAAATACAAAGTACTTCACTACTTTATTCAGATTGAAGTCCATAAAATAAGTAATTTTAAGAAAGTAATATTTTAGTTTATTTTCCTTTGTTTGCAAACACAATGAAAAGCAAAAAAATAATCTATAATTTAAATTCATTATAATGAGACTGGAAATTTTTAAGACCAAGATTTATTATTTTCAGGACATTGTAAGCTACTCAAACAATAGAAACACCAAAATGTAATCATCAACTTAGAACAAATGTAGACTATTTCTTCTGTCAAAGCAAAATCTAACAATTAGCCTTAAGAAAAGTGCATCAGGAAAAAGAGAAATGAGAAAAAGTGACAAGTGTCTAGCCTGAGGCTGAGTTCAATCTGGCAGGTTTCCCTATATATTCCTAATGACATCCAATGGACCGGATTGCCTTATCTTTTACTTAGGGGTTAAAAGAAAAAAAAAAATAGATAGAAAAAGGTACATGCTGGGAGTGGGAGACATGGAACATAGAAATAAGGTTTCAAATGGTTGTTAGTATAGGCACTTCCAACTAATATGGAAAGTCAAACAAATATTTCACAAGTTGGCACCCACTCACATAATGAGAAGCATTGTCAGTTCTCACTAAGTGAAATAGTTGCGTTGCCATGAAGCTAAACAAATTTTTACTTTCACTTAAGATAGCCTCTCACTCCCATTTCTCTACATAGGAGAGTCAGGTCTTACCGGGTAACATGAATAGTTGAGGCAGCATGTTTCCTGCTTCCCCACAAAAGAAGTATTTATATTAACATTCCTTCCAGATTCATACTGAATTACAGAAACTCTACATATTAAAGCCTATGTAAAAATTCTGTTACTTTAATATCTTCACTTATCAATCAGTGCAACTTGGTAGAGAATAAAACAGTAGCACTAAAATCACTAAAAACATTCAAGAATGTGGCAACATTTTTCACATCATTTGCACATTACTATTCATAATGCTATGGCAATCGCCTATATAAAATATGATGAATTCACAAGTATGATTATCAAATTTATGGTGTGTGCTCACTACACTACACATTATGATTTTGTAGCTTGTTTGCCCTAAAGTAACAAAGATTTGCATAGAGTATAAATGAGTATGGTCTATACAAACTATAGTTAAAATATTATTACAGTTATATGCTTTCCTATATAAACCAGTAAAAAAAACACATATTTTGTTCTTCTTTAGGGCAGTATTTTATTACAATTAAATGAAAACCTTGGCTCTGCTATCTCTTTGAAAACAAGCTGAAACAAAAAGAAATACACTTCAAGAAATTAGACCTAAATTTCATGGTGAGAATTTTTCTAATTTTACAACTAATTAAAGCCTAACTAACCTAAAAGTCTAACTAAATATTTTATCTCTAAAACAGGAATATTTTAGAAACCAAAAGTCTTCTCACAATCAAAGCATTAGAAGATATAATATGATAAAAAAAACTGATTTTATAACATTTGACTTAATAAATCAAATACTATACTGAGGTTAAGTTTCTGTCTTAGCCATCAGTAGCCCTGGGAAATATTTCTTAAATTCTCACATCCACAGGTGCAAATAGGTAAAGAGTATTGTTTTAAACCATGTCCAGAACCCTCCCATATACTTACTATGAACAATACCATAATAAAAGCTCTTTAATAACCACACATGAGAAGTGATTCTTGAATAAATTCAAAGTCAGAGAATATTTCAAATTGCTATTTGAGTTTATGAAGCATTCTTGGAACTGAAAAGTATTGCTCAGTAGTGGAGCACATGCCTTGCATAAGTGAACCCTTAGGTTTAATTCCCTGCACCAACACCAATACCAACACAACAAAGCTATTTTTACATAACAAAAAAGTAAATAATGAATAGTTTACATTTTTCTAAGACTTCACAAGATGAATTGGACTCAACAGTAGTTTTTAAATATAACTTCAGAATATGAAGTTGTTCTGATAAAGGAAGAGACGTGGCAAAAGCTGGCTCCCTGTGTGTGACACCAGGCGGGGAAAATCCGCGAAAGTACATCGGCCCAGTGGGGCTCAGCTGTGAAAGACTGTGAGTGTGACCTGTCTATGTCTGTCTACTGTCCTCTTGCGTGAAACTCTTGCGAGTGGGGCAAAAAGAGCCTCCAGAAACCTCGCTCGCCCAGACGCCATTTTCAGGGAGGGACTTCAGAGCATAAAAACCGCTAACCTTTGCAAAAGCTGGCTCCCTGTGTGTGACACCAGGCGGGGAAAATCTGCGAAAGTACACCGGCCCAGTGGGGCTCAGCTGTGAAAGACTGTGAGTGTGACCTGTCTATGTCTGTCTACTGTCCTCTTGCGTGAAACTCTTGCGAGTGGGGCAAAAAGAGCCTCCAGAAACCTCGCTCGCCCAGACGCCATTTTCAGGGAGGGACTTCAGAGCATAAAAACCGGCTAACCTTTGCAAAAGCTGGCTCCCTCTGTGTGACACCAGGCAGGGAAAATCCGCGAAAGTACACCGGCCCAGTGGGGCTCAGCTGTGAAAGACTGTGAGTGTGACCTGTCTATGTCTGTCTACTGTCCTCTTGCGTGAAACTCTTGCGAGTGGGGCAAAAAGAGCCTCCAGAAACCTCGCTCGCCCAGACGCCATTTTCAGGGAGGGACTTCAGAGCATAAAAACCGGCTAACCTTTGCAAAAGCTGGCTCCCTGTGTGTGACACCAGGCGGGGAAAATCTGCGAAAGTACACCGGCCCAGTGGGGCTCAGCTGTGAAAGACTGTGAGTGTGACCTGTCTATGTCTGTCTACTGTCCTCTTGCGTGAAACTCTTGCGAGTGGGGCAAAAAGAGCCTCCAGAAACCTCGCTCGCCCAGACGCCATTTTCAGGGAGGGACTTCAGAGCATAAAAACCGGCTAACCTTTGCAAAAGCTGGCTCCCTCTGTGTGACACCAGGCGGGGAAAATCCGCGAAAGTACACCGGCCCAGTGGGGCTCAGCTGTGAAAGACTGTGAGTGTGACCTGTCTATGTCTGTCTACTGTCCTCTTGCGTGAAACTCTTGCGAGTGGGGCAAAAAGAGCCTCCAGAAACCTCGCTCGCCCAGACGCCATTTTCAGGGAGGGACTTCAGAGCATAAAAACCGGCTAACCTTTGCAAAAGCTGGCTCCCTCTGTGTGACACCAGGCAGGGAAAATCCGCGAAAGTACACCGGCCCAGTGGGGCTCAGCTGTGAAAGACTGTGAGTGTGACCTGTCTATGTCTGTCTACTGTCCTCTTGCGTGAAACTCTTGCGAGTGGGGCAAAAAGAGGCTCAGAGGAGCACGGCCGCTCCACTTCGCTACGCGGCCGTGCACTCTTTCTAAGGAAAGAACTCCATTGCAACAAGAAGGAAAAATCACACTAAGAACGGCGCTATATCACAGAAGCAAACATTTCTCTCTGGACTGTCTTCTCTGTTGCATGCTCGGGCCTAAGATTTGACCCAGTGTGAGGCTTCATCCACGGAGGACTCCCCTCCCTTAGAGGCAAGTCAGCCCATCCAGAAAGGGAGGAGCCAGAGGAGTGTGCTGCCTACATCATATAGACAATGAATACCACCACAACACGTAGAAAAACCCACAATACAAGTGTGACAATGGGGAAACAACGCAGGCCAGCATCAGACATAGAGAATGAAGATGACAATTCTGAGGACCAGATAATGACTGAACAACTAATCAACCTCTCAGATAAGGACTTTAGACTAGCAATATGGAAGGTGCTCAACAGACTCCAAGAAACCATGGATCGAGTTGAACAGAACACTAATAAGAACCAAGAAAATATGAAGGCAGAAATGACAAAACTCCAAACTGAAATAACATGTCAACTAACAGGACTGAAAAAGTCAGTAAACGAAGTGAATGACAAAATGGATAAGCTCTGGGACAGGGTATCAGAAGCTGAGAATAGACTTGGTGCTGTGGAAGATGAGATACATAACAATTCCATACAGCAGGAGAGATTGGACAAAAAACTTAAAGCAAATGAGCAGACAATGGAAAAATTAGTCAAAGAATGGGAACAGACGAAAATAGAAGTCTATGATAAGATCAACAGAAACAACTTAAGAATCATTGGAGTCACAGAGACCCAGGAAGAAAATTTCCAGGAAGAATCAATGGTCAAGGACATCATTAAAGAGAAACTTCCAGAGCTAAAGAATATATGTGATCAAATCCTGCATGCCCGAAGAGTACCAACCAAAAGAGACCCCAGAAAAACCACCCCAAGACACATCCTAGTCACAATGACAAATCCCACAGGTAGAGACAGAATTCTGAAAACAGCAAGATCAAAAGGGGAAATCATGTTCAAGCAAGCTTCCCTGAGATTTACAGCAGACCTGTCACCAGAAACGCTCAATGCTAGAAAGCAGTGGTGGGATATTGTGACAAGACTGAATGAAATGAATGCTTCACCCAGAATACTATACCCAGCAAAACTCACTTTCCGGTTTGATGGAAGAATACATGGTTTCACAGACAAAAAACAGCTCAGAAACTTCACAGACACAAAACCAGTCTTAAGAGAAAAACTGAAAGACCTAATCTAAGACAAGACTACCCAAAAGACACACCAAATTTTGAAATAAAGATGGCGTTAAATCCCAGGACAATTCTTTCTCTCAACGTCAATGGACTAAATGCACCAGTTAAGAGACACAGAGTGGCTAAATGGATCAAAAAACTCAATCCAACCTTCTGCTGCCTACAAGAAACGCACCTGAATAGTCAGAACAAATATAGACTCAAAATAAAAGGCTGGAGAAAAGTTATCCAAGCAAACAACACCCATAAAAAAGCTGGAGTGGCCATACTAATATCAGATAATGCAAACTTTATACTCAGGAAGGTTGTAAGGGACAAAGACGGACATTTTATATTAATCAAGGGGTACGTAGAGCAGGAAGAATTCACTCTCCTAAACATATATGCACCGAATGAGGGGCCAGCAAAATATTTAATACAACTGTTGACAAATCTGAAAAATAATATCAACAACAACACAATAATTGTGGGGGACCTTAACATGGCTTTGTCAACACTGGACAGGTCAACCAGACTGAAACCCAACAAGAATATACTAGACCTGAGGAGAGAAATGGAAGAAAGAGGCCTAGTGGATATATATAGGACACTCCATCCCCAGAAACCTGGATACACATTCTTCTCCAATGTACATGGGACATTCTCCAGGATAGACTACATGCTGGCACATAAAACATACCTCCATAAGATCAAGAGGATAGAAATTTTGCAGGCTACCTTCGCTGACCACAAGGCTCTGAAATTATTTGTGAACTCCAAAGGGACTCAGAAGAAACACTTTAACACCTGGAAGTTAAACAGCCTCATGCTCAATAACCAGTGGGTCCGAGATGAAATCAAGGAGGAAATCAAAAGGTTCCTGGAAACAAATGACAATAAAGACACAAACTCTCAGAACTTATGGGACACAGCAAAAGCAGTACTGAGAGGAAAATTTATAGCTTTGCAAGCACACATCAGGAAGGAAGAAGGAGCTTACCTGAGTAGCTTAATGACACAGCTAATAGAACTAGAAAATGCTCAACAAAAGGACCCAAGAATAGGAAGACAGAAGGAAATAACAAAGCTGAGAGCAGAAATCAACGAAGTGGAAACTCAAAAAACAATCCGAAAGATCAACGAAAGCAGAAGTTGGTTCTTTGAAAAAATATACAAGATTGATAGACCACTGGCAAACCTAACAAAGAAAGAGAGAGAGAGAAACTTGATAACTTGTATCAGGAATGAAAAAGGAGAGATCACTACTGATATGACAGAGATTCAAAGGGTAATCAGAAACTACTTTGAAAAACTCTACGCCACTAAAAATGAGAACCTGGAAGAAATGGATAAATTCTTGGACTCTTATAATCTTCCACGGTTGAAGGAAGAGGATGTAGCATATCTAAACACCCCCATCACCATTGATGAAATTAAAACAGTAATCAAATGTCTGCCGAAAAACAAAAGCCCAGGTCCAGATGGATTCACTAATGAATTCTATCAAACTTTCCAAGAGGAACTACTGCCAATCTTGGCAAGACTCTTTCATGAAATTGAACAAACAGAAACACTTCCAAATAGCTTTTATGAAGCCAACATCACCTTGATACCTAAACCAGACAGAGACGCTACCAAAAAAGAAAATTACAGACCAATATCACTGATGAATGCAGATGCAAAGATCCTCAACAAAATCCTGGCAAATAGGATTCAATGCCTCGTTAAGAAGATCATCCACTACGATCAAGTAGGTTTCATCCCAGGAATGCAAGGCTGGTTTAACATCCGTAAATCTATCAACATAATACACAACATCAATAACAAGAAAAATAAAAACCACATGATCATATCAATAGATGCAGAGAAAGCATTTGATAAGGTCCAACACCCATTCTTGATCAAAACTCTCAGCAAGATGGGAATGGAGGGAACCTTTCTCAATATAGTGAAGGCCATCTACCACAAGCCAGTGGCAAATATTATCCTCAATGGAGAAAAACTGAAAGCCTTCCCTCTAAATTCTGGCACAAGACAAGGCTGTCCTCTCTCACCACTCCTATTCAACATAGCACTGGAAGTACTTGCTATAGCGATTAGGCAAGAAAAGGATATCAAGGGAATCCAGATAGGAAAGGAAGAAGTCAAGCTCTCACTGTTTGCAGATGACATGATACTCTACTTAGAAAACCCTAAAGACTCTATCAAAAAGCTTCTAGAAACAATAGACTCATATAGCAAGGTGGCAGGCTACAAAATTAACACACAAAAATCAATGGCCTTTCTATATACCAATAGTAATAAGGATGAAATGGACATTAAGAAAACAACCCCATTCACAATAGTACCACACAAACTCAAATATCTTGGAATCAACTTGACTAAATATGTGAAGGACCTATACAAAGAAAACTATAAAACTCTGCTCCAAGAAATAAGAGAGGACACACGGAAATGGAAACACATACCCTGCTCATGGATTGGCAGGATTAACATCATCAAAATGTCAATACTCCCCAAGGCATTATACAGATTTAATGCCATCCCTCTAAAGATACCCATGACATTCTTCAAAGAAGTGGATCAGACACTTTTGAAATTCATTTGGAACAATAAACACCCTCGAATAGCTAAAGCAATCATTGGGAAAAAGAATATGGGAGGAATTACTTTTCCCAACTTTAAACTGTACTACAAAGCAACAGTTATCAAAACAGCATGGTATTGGAATAAGGATAGGTCCTCAGATCAGTGGAATAGGCTTGAATACTCAGAAAATGTTCCCCAGAGATACAACCATCTAATTTTTGATAAAGGAGCAGGAAATCCTAAATGGAGCAGGGAAAGCCTCTTCAACAAGTGGTGTTGGCACAATTGGATAGCCACTTGCAAAAAATTAAACTTAGACCCCCAGCTAACATCATGTACAAAGGTAAAATCCAAATGGATTAAAGACCTCGATATCAGCCCCAAAACCATAAGATATATAGAACAGCACATAGGCAAAACACTACAGGACATTACAGGCATCTTCAAGGAGGAAACTGCACTCTCCAAGCAAGTGAAAGCAGAGATTAACAGATGGGAATATATTAAGCTGAGAAGCTTCTGCACCTCAAAGGAAATAGTGCCCAGGATACAAGAGCCACCCACTGAGTGGGAGAAACTATTCACCCAATACCCATCAGATAAGGGGCTAATCTCCAAAATATACAAGGCACTGACAGAACTTTACAAGAAAAAAACATCTAACCCCATCAAAAAATGGGGAGAAGAAATGAACAGACACTTTGACAAAGAAGAAATACGCATGGCCAAAAGACACATGAAAAAATGTTCCACATCACTAATCATCAGGGAGATGCAAATCAAAACAACGATGAGATACCACCTCACACCCCAGAGAATGTCACACATCACAAAGAATGAGAATAAACAGTGTTGGCGGGGATGTGGAGAGAAAGGAACTCTTATCCACTGCTGGTGGGAATGCTGTCTAGTTCAACCTTTATGGAAAGCCATATGGAGATTCCTCCAAAAACTGGAAATCGAGCTCCCATTCGATCCAGCTATACCACTCCTAGGAATATACCCTAGGAACACAAAAATACAATACAAAAACCCCTTCCTTACACCTATATTCATTGCAGCTCTATTTACCATAGCAAGACTCTGGAAACAACCAAGATGCCCTTCAACAGACGAATGGCTAAAGAAACTGTGGTACATATACACAATGGAATATTATGCAGCTGTCAGGAGAGATGAAGTCATGAAATTTTCCTATACATGGATGTACATGGAATCTATTATGCTGAGTGAAATAAGTCAGAGAGAGAGAGAAAAACGCAGAATGGTCTCACTCATCTATGGGTTTTAAGAAAAATGAAAGACACCCTTGTAATAATAATTTTCAGACACAAAAGAGAAAAGAGCTGGAAGTTCCAGCTCACCTCAGGAAGCTCACCACAAAGAGTGATGAGTTTAGTTAGAGAAATAACTACATTTTGAACTGTCCTAATATTGAGAATGTATGAGGGAAATGTTGAGCCTGTTTAGGGTACAGGCGGGGGTTGGGTGATGGGAATGTTGCACTGGTGATGGGTGGTGTTCCTTTTATGACTGAAACCCAAACACAATCATGTATGTAATCAAGGTGTTTAAATAAAAAAAAATTAAAAATAAATAAATAAATAAATAAAAATAAATAAATAAATATAACTTCAGAAATAATATATTCTATCTTAATTAATGGTTGTCACAGAGGTAAATGTTCTTACTGATCTTTTTAGACTGTAGTGGAAAGTTAAACAATGTTTGAAATAAAATAATGCATGACAAAATTTTTTAATTTTACAAAGTAAATATAAATCAAGGAAAATATTAAAAGATACTAAAACAGATATGGAACAACTATTAATATTTTAAAGGTGGTTAGGTTTTTTCTAGACTAATTCAGGATTACATTTTCTTTCCATGATATTCTAACAAAACTTTGTAAACTCTTTCAACTTAAGACAAAATTTTTTCCAAAAAAGGCTGAAAATTAGTAAAAATGTGCATACCTTTTCATTTTCATATATTTACACTACAAGTCCCTTTGGCAAAGGGATATGCTCAATATTTCTCCCCTAAAGACATGCATCTGGGCAGTGTTAGCCACATCTGTGAAAAACAACTGAGGAGTAAAGTTAAAGGCAAGATCAATAATGCCTAATATTTCTCATAAGTAAATATGTAGAAGTAAATATTTAGGAGGTTTTGCCTTCTAAAGTTGTTTCTCTTTAGAATTAGTACTCCCTGTATTAAGATAATTAAATTGGGTGGTAAGTTATTTGTTACATTATTCAATCATTGTAGAATTTGATAAAATGTCTATTGCAGCCTAGATCATTCTTACCCAAATGTATAGAGAGTAGAAGAAAACAAATAGAATGGAGGGATAAAGACAGATGTAAAATAATGAGGGATAAGGTGCAAAGGGATCCACGTACATTGGCAACGTAAGAAAGGCTGAGCTAAATACCCAAACCATGAGTCAACAACACTAAAATCATAAGAACAAACTTCACATTTAAAAGGTGCCTGTCAAGATAGCAAGCTTTTTTTAACTTTATTTATTTATTGATTCATTGATTGATTGGTTTCTGGGCCACACCCAGTGGAGCTCAGGGGTCACTCCTGGCTCTGCACTCAGAAATTGCTCCTTACAGGCTGGGGGACCATATGGGACGCCAGAAATAGAACCAGTTCCCTCCAGGTTTGGTCACATGCAAGGCTAACATCTCCCTCTGTGCTATCTCTCCAGCCCCAAGATGGCAGGCTTAAAGAAAGAGGAATGGGAAGGAATTTGAGAACATTGATGGAAGGATTGGTGCTGGAACAGTGTATGTTTAAAATGATCATAAATAACTTTTAATTTTGGTGCTTTAATTAAATTAAATTTTAATTATTTTTTAATTTTAAAAAGAAAATGTAAAAGTTACATTGCATACCAAGAATGTTATGATTAATGCTTTGCATTAATTATTGCTTGGAATACTACACCATTTGATTTATTTCATACCTAGATTAGGACTATTTATCAAAGGTGTCCATAGTGAAAGAAACAAAACAAATTAATGATAATATGTATATCAAGCTCAAAAAAAACAAGCAGATTCCTTAGCATCAAATAAAAAAATTCAACAAATATTTTTCATACAATCATATAAAGAGGGTTAAGCTAGTGAGCAGATGTCCTAATCAGTAAACAAAGAATATTGTAGTGACAGTATGAGAAAGAAAAAAGAAAAACAACAATATGGTTGCAGACTCATCAAGCACTTCTTTTTTGCTCTGTAGAAATCAATTTCAAGTCTGAAATTATCTATTTTCTTTTTGTAGGAGTTTAGTGTATTTGCCTTGCCTTCAAATAGACCCTTCAGTTCTTTAAAGTTGGTTGGATTTGTAAAGTTTCTGGAACAATAAATGAACGTGAATAGCTAAAGCAATAGTTAGAAGGAAAAAAAAAGGCGGCTGGGCCGGAGAGATAGCATGGAGGTAAGGCATTTGCCTTTCATGCAGAAGGATGGTGGTTCAAATCCTGGCATCCCATAACATCCCCCGTGCCTGCCAGGGGTGATTTCTGAGCATCGAGCCAGGAGTAACCCCTGAGCGCTTCCCGGTGTGACCCGAAAACCAAAAAGAAAAAAAAAAGGCGGGAAGCATCACTTTGCCCAACTTTAAACTGTACTATAAGGCAATAGTCAGTAGAATAGCATGTTATTAGAATAAAGACAGACTCTTAGATCAATGGAATAGATTTGAGTATTCAAATACTGAACCACAAAAAAAGCAACAATATGGGTGCAGACTCATCAAAGCACTTCTTTTTTGCTCTGCAGAAATCAATTTTAAGTCTGAAATTATCTATTTTCTTCAGGAAATATGAAGACAAATATATATATTTGATAATAATGACATCAAAATAGAGAAAATAAGCTATCATTGTTAAGCAAGATTTAAGACAAATTCAAAATTATATGTTAATATACTATATCTAATCTCAGAAAAAATGAAACAAAAATTTTTTGCAGAATGCTTAACAATTTAGTCTTAATTTTATTTCTAACTTAAAAAATAATATCTGGGGTTGAAGTGATAGCACAGCAGTAGGGCATTTGCCTTGCACACAGCTGACCCAGTACAGATCTGGTTTAGATCTTGGCATCCTATATGATCCCCCAAGCCAGGAGCAATTTCTGAGGGCCTGGACTTTTGTTTGGGAAAAGATTTTTGATTACCATTTCAATTATCTCAATAGAGATAGGTCTCTTCATATATTCCATATCATTTTGGTTCAGGCTTGGAAAGTTAAAGGAATTCAAAATGTTATCAATTTCTTCCACATTCTCTTGTTTTGAGACATAAAGTTTCTCAAAGTAATCTGTGCTATTAGAATAAAGACAGACTCTTAGATCACTGGAATAGATTTGAGTATTCAAATACTGAACCACAGACATGCAATCAATTAGTCTTTGATAAATGGGCAATAAATATAAAGTGGAGTAAAGAAAGCCTCTTCAACAAATAAATGGTGTTGAGATAACTGCTAAACTACATGCAAAGAATTGAACTCAGACATTATTTTAACATCATGGTCAAAGATCAAATCAAAATGGATTAAAGAGGCTGGAGTAATAATAACACAGTGGTAGGATGTTTGCCTTGCATATAGCCAACCCAGGACAGACCCAGGATTAATCCCCAGCATCCCATATGGTCCCCTGAGCCTACCAGGAGTAATTTCTGAGTGGGAACCAGGAGTAACCCCTGAGTGTCACAGAGTATGGCCCAAAAACCAAAAATAAAAAAAAATGGTCTAGGGCTGGAGAGGTGGTGCTAGAGGTAAGGCCTTGAAAGCCTTACCTTGCAAGGTAAGAGGTAGCGCCTTGCAAACGCTAGCCTAGGACAGACCATAGTATGATCCCCCAGTGTCCCATATGGTACCCCCAAGCCAGGGTCAATTTCTGAATGAGCGCATAGCCAGGAGTAACCCCTGAGTGTCAAATGGATGTGGCCCAAAAATGGTTTAAAGGCTTTGATATCAGACCTTAAACCATAAGGTACATATAAAATAAGTAGGCAAAACACTCTAGGACACTGAGAGTAAAGGCATCTTCAAGGAGGAAAACCACTATTCAAGCAAGTAGAAGCAAAGTTAAACAAATGGGACTACATTAAACCCAAAATCTTCTGCACTTCAAAGCAAACAATGACTAGAATACAAAGGCTACCCACATAATGGGAGAAACTATTCACCCAATATTCATCAGATAAGGAGTTAATATCTAAGATATGCAAGGTACTGGCAGAACTTAGCAAGAAAAAGGCATCAAACCACAAACAAAAATGGGGAAAAGAAATGAACAGACATTTCTTCAAAGAAAAAATAAATATAGCATGGCTACAATGATAGCACAGTGAGTAAGGTGGCCAATCCAGATTCGATTCCTGGCATCACATGTGGTCCCCTGATGCTGTCAGGAGTAACTTCTGAGTACAGAGCCAAAATAACGACTGAATGCTGCAGTGTATGGCCCACAAGTGAAAGAGAAGAAAGAAAGGATGTAAAGGTAGAAGGAAGGAAGGAAGGAAGGAAGGAAGGAAGGAAGGAAGGAAGGAAGGAAGGAAGGAAGGAAGGAAGGAAGGAAGGAAGGAAGGAAGGAAGGAACTTATTTAGAAAGATGTGAAGGGACAGAAAGAAAAATAATGTGTTCAAGAGAAAATAGAGAAAATAGTCTTCTCCAGAATAGAAACAAGCAAGCAAAGAAGCATAAAGAAGTGAAATAGATAGGTGTTCAAGGGAGAACACAGACTTGAAAAAGCTCAAGGTTAAAATTCTTCGTTAATATTAACAAGTACATACATTTCAAGAGCATGTAAACTTGCTTTCCCCTTTAATAAATGGTATACCATTATAATTATGCCAAATAATTGTTTTAAACTAATTTCTTAAAGTCTTGATTTTTTTTAAAAAAGTAAAGTAATATCTAACGAATCCAATTTTATTGCATAAAATATAAAGAATATGCAAACAAGAGATGGCTAAAATACTAAGCTGCTCAATTTTCTATGGCTGAATAGGTAAAAGTATTGTCTTTCATTGGTGGTAGGTAAAAATATTATCATTCATTAGTGGTAGGAAATGAACATTGTTGAAAGAGGTCAAAGAGATAGCACAGCACTAGGGTGTTTGCCTTGCATGCAGCTGATCGGGGAGGGACCCAGGTTTGATTCCGGGCATTCCATATGGTCCCCCGAGCCTGCCAGGAGCAATTTCTGAGTGCAGAGCCAATAGTAACCCTTGAGTGCTACTGGGCGTGCCCCGCCCCCAATAAAGAAAAGAACATTGGTGAAGAGATGGATATTAGAATATGAATATCAATAAACATTTGAGGAACAAGTGAGTACTGTAGTAAACACAAAGAAAAAAAAATTTTTTTTTGTTTTTTTTTTTTTGTTTTTGGGCCACACCCTGTGACGCTCAGGGGTTACTCCTGGCTATGCGCTCAGAAGTTGCTCCTGGCTTCTTGGGGGACCATATGGGACGCCGGGGGATCGAACCGCGGTCCGTGCGCAGGCAAGGCAGGCACCTTAGCTCCAGCGCCACCGCCCGGCCCCCAAGAAAAATTATTTTATGCTTTTACAAAGTATTGAGTCTGGGTGACTGAGTATTGGGATTACTATACTAAAAAGCTAAAAGAAAGATTGAAAGAAAGAATTTGAATAATTTGAAGTGCCAATAGGATATCCAGGTTTCATGGTAGAGATACAGAGATATATAAGTTGAATTAAAGTCAAAGACAGAGATGAAAAAAAAAATATATATATATTAGATTTATCCATGTCGAGTTTAACAATTTTAGAACAAATCATACTCTCAAAAAAGTAAAAAATAATAAAATTACAGGGAAAAACTAAATTTTTATGAGAATAAAAAGTATTTAAAAAATGAATAAAATATTTATTTATAAAGATGTGTTAGATACCTACTTCATGTCAGGTATTGTGGTAAATCTTTCTTTTTATTTTATTTTATTTTATTTTATTTGTAACAATTGTGATCTACAGAGTCCTTCATAGTTGAATTTCAGATATACAATGAGTCAAGGCACTTTCCACCACCAGTGTCAACTTCCCTCCACCAATGGCCCCAGATTGCATCCTATACCACAACCCTTTTCCCCTCTGGCCTACCAGAATAACAGGCCCCTTTAAATTTAGATTATTGTATAGATCTCTTTATTCTATTATCACTGACTTTAGCTTGAACATTTGGCTTTGTCCTTATTTATTTTCCCACCAATGCATCCAAGACCTCTTGGTCCCTGGCTCCCAGCCTTTCTTTACTTCTTATTCTTAGTTTTATAGAAAAATGTAGGAATCTGTGGTAAAAATAAAGTAATCCATGTCCCAAGGTTCTATGAAAAAGGCAGGAGCTCCAGTTAAAAAGATTAAAAAATTTAAAAAACACTGGTGAAGGTGGGTGTTTTTGTATGACTGAACCCCAACTACAATCTTGTTTGTAATCAAGGTGTTTAAATAAAGATATAAAACATATAAAAATTAAAAAAGAAGAGAAAAATAAGGGGGGGTGTCTGTGGCAAGTTTTTGTTTTTGTTTTGCATAGGCACAGCAACCAAAAGGAAAACCTTTGGTCTAAAATGTGGTAAGTCATTTTTAGTCAAAATAGCTTCTACAGAAGGCAAGAAGAATGGGGGCTGAGAAGAAGTTACTGACTATGAAATTAAATAAACAGCAGTGGTTTTTGGAGGGGGTTTTGAGGTGGGGTTTATTTTGGGGGGTGGTGGTTTTTGGGCCTGGTGATGCTCAGGGGTTATTCCTGGCTATGCACTCAGAAATCGCTCCTGGCTTGGGGGACCATATAGGACGCTGGGGGAACGAACGGCAGGCAGTTCATCCTAGGTTAGCATGTGCAAAGCAAATGCCCCACTGCTTCTGTCACCACTTTAGCCCCTAAATAAACATTAGTAATCTTGAAGCAGCCAATTAAACAAATTATTCAGAATAAGTCAGATTCTAGTAGACTGAGAAGAAATGGAAATGCATGTAAATATTATTCTTTTACAAAGTCTGCCTTAAAAAGGTAAAAAGAGAATAGTGAAATGAATTAGGAAAATTGAGAAAAAATATCTTAAAACATTTACATAATTTGTGAATATAGACCATAATAATTGCATCTAGCATTTAATTAATACATACATTTCTTTAATTGACTAAACAAAAACTTGCCGATTGGCAGGTCAAATGATATTGTCAGATGAGAACAAGATTCAAAGAAGTCAAATAATTCCCTCTAGTTCGCAAGACAGAAAGTGACACAACAGGAATTAAGACCTCACTTTTCCAATTTGTGAAAAACAACAAATAAGAGTTTCAAGAGAGAATGCAGACTATTAACAAAAGGAAGTTCTCACAGAGGCTGGAAAAGGTGGAGGCTGAATAGTACAAGTGAAAATGCTACCTTAAATTAGGGGAGAGAACATTTCTTCCTCTGTGATAAAAGAGAAAATATAAACAGCTTGAGGTGATAAAAGATTAGGAGAGTTGACATGAGGTGAAAAAACAGCACATTTCAAGCCTAAATTCCTAGAAGTGAGATACACAAAGTTCCATTTCAGAGAGAAAATATCAATGTACAGACAGGTGTAAAGTTACATATCTGAATTATGAGCTACAAGCTGAAAAATCAACCGCTGTTCTGTGTGTCACCGTGGTGATGCTGTACCAGTGACAAATTAATCGAAGGGTGCTGATAAGAAAAATGTTTGGAGGAAGGGGACTAGAGAGTAAAAATATCTGGAGCAAGAGAAATTAAGTAGGGTATATTGACAGTGCTCTGTTTCCCAGGAAACAGTCTAGTTAAATAAGTAAAATTCATGTGAAATTGTAGAGTAGCAAAGCAAGATAATGTCTGGGCCCAAGGTCTAGTAAAAGCTATTGTGGAAGTGAACCACCCAAGTTTAGAATCTCACCCTTATTTCCTTTCTCTCTTGTCACCCATTCTAATGTACAGCAAGTCTATTTGAGTCACTTAATCCTTAATTCTATTTACCCTTCACAACATTTTTTTTCTTTATCTCCTTCAGATTACACTGTTGTTTTTCAGTAGTTGATCATTCATTCACATATTCAAGACCCCATCATCTTTGGATTACATTGACATAATTAATGTTTTTAATCTCTCATTAAAATTGTCCCCAATAAACAATCTGATTTGCATGTGAATATATATAATGTAGTCAAGAATTGGATTTGGGGTTTAGATATACCTTGACTTTAATTTATTTTCTCAATAATCATTTGAGTAATTAATAACTCAGCAATTAATTACTAAGCATCTACAAAGTTCCAATCACTATCCTTTTTGCATATACAGCTTCAAGCAAAATGAAAGATTTCTACCTTCATTGCACTTATACTCTGATGAATGTGATGCTGAGAATGGGATGAAGAGCTCAAATGATCAAACAAGCTCGCTATTTCTTAGTAATTGGATCCTGATTCTGAACAACTCAAACTTCACTTCTATAAGCTCCAATTTCCTCAGCTAAAATGCCAACAAGATGAACTATCTAAAACTATTTGGAGAATTACAAAAAGCCAAATAAGTTCTGGCCTCACCAACAACCTTCCAGTTCCTGGAACATATGCACTCTCTACTATTATAGGATGTACATACATGTTCTTTCCACTAAAATATATTAGTTCCTCCCACCAGCACAGCCACCATAGTTCTTTTATCAATTTCCATGATCTTTTTGGATCTCAGATAGCTTATTATTACTTCTTTAGAGAACACTTACTTATCTAGGTCAATTCACATCATTTTTGTTGATAATGTCATATGACCACCATTTATTGAGTTGTTCATTATTCATCCCAAAACCCACTATCTTCTACATGGATTGCTGCAAAATAATAATATAATATAATATAATATAATATAATATAATATAATATAATATAAATATAATATAATATAATATAATATAATATAATATAATATAATATAATATAATTAATATAATTAATATAATATAATATAATAATAATCATAATAATAATAAATAGCCACCAAATTAGTCTTCCTGGTACCAACTACACTGAAAAAAGCAGCCAGAATTCTTCTAAGACTTGTCAGATTATTTTATTTTTCTGCTGAGAAGCATCCAATAGTTTCTCACCTGCCTCCAGGAGGAAGTCAAAATCTTTGCAGTGGCTTAACTCTTTCACATTCTGATCATTCATATCACATAGCTGTAAGGTCTTCCTATAACTACTCCCCAAACATATCAAATTCACTCCTCTTTGTTACTATCCTCTTAAAAGAATGTTTTTCTTCAAACAGCTATGTATGATTTGGTCCTTCACTGTATTTTCTATCTCAATAATAATATCACTTTATCCATGGATGCTTATTGTATAAAATTGCAGGTTCATATACTGGGGAGGCCCTAATGCTGCCCTAGCACCAACATTTTTTCCAGGTCGGTTCATAGTACCCTGACGACTTGGAAACAGCAACAGCTGGATTTCAGGGTAGGTTTCCATGCTTCACCACTTAATGGTGGGTCAAAACCAGAAAATGTTCCATGATACCCTGACTTTGACATAGGATCTGTGCAAAAACCATGATCTTGGGCCAGAGAGATATCATGAAGGTAGGGCTTTTGCGTTGCATGCAGAAAGACAGAGGCTCGAATCCTGACATCTTAAATGGTACCCTGAGCCTGCCAGGAGCGATTTCTGAGCATAGAGCCCAGGAGTATCCCTGAGCGCTGCCGGGTGTGATACAAAAACAAACAAACAAACAACATAAAAACCATGATCTCTAATTACCAAAGCCTGAATGCAACAATGATTGAGAAGAACTTTTTCTTGGTATCATAAAGAAAGACTTTGGAGTTATACAACTTAGTATGCCCAGAGCCTGTAGCTGGTCTTATGGCAGGATGCTTCATGGGTAGAGATATCCTGTGTTTAGGCCAAAAATTTTTTTCCTTTCTATTTTCCTCCTATTTTTGCTGGACCTATGAAAAAAATATGCCACCACCCCCTTTTACTTCTTTTTTCTTTTTTGTTTGTATCTTTTAGATAGGAGCTCCAGCCTTATTCATATAACCTTGGGACATAGATTACTTTATCTCATATTTCCTCATTTTTCTATAAGATTAAGAAGATAAAAATAAAGAATGGAGGCCAGGGGCCAGGTGGTTTCAGGGGCAATGTTGGAGAAAAAAGGACAGAACTAAATAAACTAAATATCCAAGCCAAAGTCAACAACATTAGAATCAAGAGGCCCAAACTATAACAATCTAAACTTAAAATGGGCCTGTTACACTGGCAGGCCAAAAGACAAAAGTTTTGCTATAGGATGCATTCTTGGGAACATTAGTAGAGGGAGGTTGACACTGGTGGTGGAAATGGTCCTGATTCACTGTATATATTAAATCCAACTATGAAGGACTTTGTAAATCACAATGGTTTTGAGGCTGGAGCAGTGGCGCAAATGGTAAGGCATTTGCCTTGCCTGTGCTAGCCTAGAATGGACTGTGGTTCGATTCCCCGCCTCCGTCCCTCACCAGGCATCCCAAATGGTCCTCCAAGCCAGGAGTGATTTCTGAGCGCATAGCCATGAGTAACCCCTGAACGTCACCAGGTATGGCCCAAAAACCAAAAAAAGAAAACAAACAGAAAACAAACACACACACACACACACACACACACACACACACACACTAGTTTCAATAAAATAAAATAAAATAAAATAACAAGGTTTACCATCTAGGTACTTCCCTACTTGCTGTTTCTCTCTGCATATATTTTCATGGAATTTATTAGTCTAAGACATACCGTGGTTTATTTACTTATTTGTTATTTTTACTCATCTTCCTCACCACTTCAACAGAATATAACTTAAGGTAACAAATTTTGTCTTGTTCATTTTTATCTCCATTGTTCCAATACTTGTTAGGCATGTAGCAGACAATATATCTAAGATTCTAATTACCATATAAGAGATCAGCATGATTACCAAAATAATTCATATTGCTGGAAAAAAATCTTCAAGCAAAGTTCATATTGTCTCACTTTAACTAGGTAAAATCTCAATCAATGCCTTTTAAGAATTTTAGTATAAACTATAGTTAGGAAGAGAAAAGCCTTCAAAGATGAGAACTAGGAATACTGAAATTGGCTTCACAGCTCTCATAGTCTGCATGTAACAGGCACATTGGCTAGTTTCAAAAATGAATGAATTCTTGTTGAATTGAATAAATTCTTGTTGAAATAAGCCTAAAGGGATGAGTTCTGGGTAGCTGGTATTTTGGGAGTGATTTCTGTATTACTTTCCTGCCACTCTGAACCCTTTATTTTTAAAGACCTTACACTTCAGCTTCCACAGATTATTTATTTACACTTGTAAGGTGTGAAAAGGAAGGTACAAGCTAAAAGATAACATGATATACTGAAACCAATAGCTTTTCTTTTGGTTTGGGAGATGCAATTTGTCACTGTTATGGGGATCAAGCACTCCCACAGGTAAAGTGTGAGTTCCAGCACTCTATGCCATCTTCCTTTCCTCCTGGCCTTGTCAGTAGAGGTTGGGATTTTCCTAATGCTTACTGCACCTGGCTTGTAAGTAGCAAATGAAAAAACTGAAAGAGAGATACAGGGAGAGACTGAAGTCTAATTCCATAGCAGCACTGCTCACTGTTCTGCTGGTCCCTAGCATAAATCTGAGATTCATATTCTATCTTTGGGAAGGAAGAGGGAGAGGGAGAGGGAGAGAGAGCAAGAGAGAGAGAGAGTGAAAGAGAAAGAGAGAGACAGAGACAGAGAGAGAGTTAAAGGAAATACAGGGTAATATTCAAATACTTAAACTTGAAACAAGATAAAAGATGAGGAAGACCAAATTGAAGAAAATTAAAAAAGGAAAAAAGAATGCATATTTTAACTATAAGACATTAATGTTATTTATTATTAGTTGCTTAAACTTACACACTTCTTATATTTAAATTGATCTGACCAACTAGCGGTTGCTCAGATTTCATGTGGACAATTTATTATGAAAGCATTCTAAATTTTTCTGTTCTACTGAGTTAAATAACAGTCATACTCATATTAATGTTTTTATTACTAAAATGACTAATTTTTCATTTATTTAAATATTTACTGCATTCTACTAATCATTAAGTTCTCTACAGAAAATAAGGTATGAGATCAGAAAGAGTAGGGGAAATAAAACTGTGTTATATTCAGAAACAAGGAGATAATCCTATTTAAGGACTTTTCCTAAAATTCCTTTTATCAAGTCAGTTACCATTGAATTATACTAATTATATTGTCTACAAATGATTATGGCAATTCTTTTATGCTCCCTATTTAATTTTTTAATCCTCCTCTCTAGAAACTCACAAAAAAGTGTTAACTTCAAGTGACTGACAGAGAAAAATAACAATATTTAAATAGCATCACTTTATTTATTGTGCTCAAAAGCTAGGTCCCCCAGATACAATCTCTTCCTAAAATCCAATTATATTTTGTATGTTTTAGATCTCAGAATTTTATCAGGTTATTTTTCTAGAATAGATGTTATCAGAAAAAGCATAGTCAAGAAATTTTAGTCAAAAGTAGATTTGTGATATTTTCTCTCTTTAAGCCAAACAATTTAAATTTAATTTATTAATGATACTGAAATGATGTGTGAAATAGCTGCTTACTTTAAAGATTTAACCTTAAAATGCTGTTACTTGAAGAAATTATAAAGTTAAAACAAATCAATGCAAGAAGTCAGTTTTCGATATCAGTTACCCAAGATAAAGTTTATCTTATATAAAGTTATATAAACTACCTTAATATATCCTCTATTTAATTTACTATATTAATATATAATATATAAATATAATATATTAGTATATATTAATTTATTTAATATATCATTTACTTAAATTATATAAGCTACCTTAATAAAAAATTCAATTATATTTTGTATATTTTAGATCTCAGTATTTTATCAGGTTATTTTTCTAGAATAGATGTTATCAGACCTTCCAGTGATGAGAATGATCTGTAAAATTTGTTTAGTGAAACATTATGGACTTTCAGAAATTCTTATTCAACAGCTTTGGATAGACATCAAGAATCTTTATTGGGGGGGGCTTGAGGTAGTGCATTTGGTTTAAATGCAGACAACTAGGGTCTAATCCTTGGCACTGCATATAAATCCCCAGACCCACTAGGAATGATCCTGGAGGCAGGAGTAATCTTTGAGTGCCATCAAATATGAGCCCAAAAATTGTTATACAAAAAATATCTCTGGGCACATTTTGCCTCTCTCATAAGTACGTGTTCTCTCTCTCTTGCTTTCTTTCTCTCTCTCATTCTCTCTCTATCCCCCAAATATGGTTTGCACTATCATTAATTAAAGGGTACCATGCATGTCACTTTATCTCCTTTCAGCACCAAGTTCTTATACAGAGTGATCATACAACTATCATTCATTGTCATAGTGGAACTTTCTCTACTCGAACTGCACTCACCACTTTTTGTGGCAAGCTTCCTACCATGGACTAGCTCTCCTGGACTTCAGGCAGGAGGGGGTTGGATGGGAGGGGAACCAGGATGCTGGGAAAAGTGTACTGGTAAAGAGTGGTGTACATTCTATGGCTAAAACTTAAGTATTAACAATTTTGTACCCTCAGTACTTAAGAATCTATTTCATAAATCTGTCTTTTAACAAGTCAAATTTAGTTGCTTGTTAGTTAATTCATTTAACTTAAAGTGATTACTCAAATCTATATGGAGAAATACTGATGCACAAAAATTAATTGGAACTGTTTGCTACTAATATAACTGATCTCATTCCATGAATTCTATATCACTGTACATTTAATTTCATGCCTATGAATGCAATATTGAAACCATTTGCTCAATAGATATTCTTTGTAGGTGTGCTCTATGATTAGCTATCTTCTGATATTAAAGGACTTATGATTTCTGCTACAGGAATTAAATTGTATATGTCAATGTCTTTTTTTAAAATATAACTTTTCCCTTGCAGAAATATTTTTGAGCCATACTATATTTACAATGCTAAGTTAGCCAAAGTTAGTTTGAGTCAAGCAGTATGAATTTCATTTGAAATAACCAAGATACTGTTTTTGCTCTATTCTACTCTGAAACTCTTAATAGAAAATAATATTTCTTTGTTAACAAAACATACCCACTTACAATTTTTCCATTCTTTTTTGCCCTATTAAGATGGGGGAAGGGGGAAGCATTCCAGACAATTCTTAAAGAACACTTATTAAATCAACATAAATATAAATTATAGCACTGAATAACAAATATAAATATATATGTGAGCAATTGTGAAAGAAAGTTTTGGCAAAAGGATAAACTCTGGAATGTGTGGACTGCAAAAAGATTTTATTAAGTTAGTAGGATTTGGAACATGACCACTAAAAATACAAAAATATGAATAAAATATAATATATATTTATATATTTGTATAAATAAAATATAATAAAAATACAAAAATATAAAAACACAAAAATACTGGCCTGAGAGATAATATAGGAAATAAAGTTCCTGCTTTGCATGAAGCCAACCTTAATTCCCCCTTCAGCATTACATTATAATCCCCTGAGCACAACCAGGAGTAATCAATCACTGAGTACAGAACCAGGCATAATCCCTAAGCACCCTGGGATAACCCAAACCCTCTCCCTAACCAAGGAAAACATTCCAACTACTTTTTGTTAGTTTGTTTTTGTTTTGTTTTGCTTTGTTTTTGTTTTGGGGCCACACCTGGTGATGCTCAGGGGTTACTCCTAGCTGCGCTCAGAAATCGCTTCTGGCTTGGGAACTATATGGGATACCAGGAGATGGAACCACAGTCTGTCCTAGGCTAGCGTGCACAAGGCAGACACCTTATGCCTTGAGCCACTGCTCCAGCCCCTACTTTTAAAGTATCAACCAATAAGTCATCTACTTGGCACACATAATTATAGTCTAGGTTTTTGCGATCTCAGTATTAATACATCTATACAGTTTAACTTTATTTTATTTTATTTTGGTTTGGTTTTGGGGTCACACCCTGACAGCACTCAGGGGTTACTCCTGGCTCTATGCTCAGAAATGGCTCCTGGCAGGCTCAGGGGACCATATGGGATGCCAGGATTCGAACCACCAACCATCTGCATGCAAGGCAGACGCCCTACATCCATGCTATCTCTCCGGCCCCAATTTAACTATTTTATTCTTGTTTCACATTGTTAGTTCTTATCATGTGCTATTTTCCTAAATCCTAACCTCAAAGGACTAGAAAATGGTCACTTTGCTAAAACAAGTTAATACAGTCACACTGTTATTCCCTATGCGGAGTAACCATCAGCAAGCTAAGCAATGTGCACAGGATAGGGAGTGGTAAACCTATGTAATAGTAAATAATGATATTAAAAAGGGAAAGTACAGTTTAGACATGACTAAATATTCTCTCTTTATATAGAGCATCTTGTATTATACTATGGTTAATATTCAAAAGAAAAACAAAACTGAGTATCTCACAATCATCTACAAGATAGTGTAAACTTCAATATAAAACAAAATCCCTGAAGGTTTTTTATCACATATGTTCTTCCAGACTTGGGGCTTAGCAATTAATCATAATAGTAATCATTTTCTTTAATGATGTATTTAAAGCTTTCCATTTAGAAGGTACTATTGTCAAAAATATTGTATAGTAATATACTATTGGCTATATTTTGAAGCAGAAAAGGTAAGGTTCAGCACTTTAACCAAGTTCATAAAAGTCACAGAAGAAGAAGTTAAGATTAAAACTCTGGGGGCTGGAGTGATAGCACAGAGGTAAGGCAGTTGCCTTGCATGTTGCCAACACAGGACGGACTCCCGTTTGATTCCCATCATCCCATGTGTTCCCCCAAGTCTGCCAGGAGCTATTTCTGAGCACAGAGCCAGGAGTACCCCTGATTACTGCAGGATGTGACCCCCCCAAAAAATGAAAAACAAACAAGAAAAGATTAAACTTCTAATTTCCAAGTACATGCTCTTACTTATGATATTGTAGCACATATTCGTCATACCCTTCATTTAATCCATATTAATTCACCAATTATTATTGATTACTTGCCAATGATATTTGTTCATCCTTCATAAAAAAATCTACTCAATGCATAGCTCAGATTAAATTCCATTTATCACTAAAACATATTTAATTTGACATTTATCACATATTGATTTCGACTAATGCTACTAACATTCAGATTAAAATCTGGAGAGGAGGCACAATATATACTTTCTTATAAATCCAAATTATTTCTTATCTTTTATATTCCATAATATGCAGAGATAATGCTAATATTTATAATCAGTCTAGATGGAGTAAACTTTCAAATATATTATTAGCTAGAGGTGTTGGGTGCAGGGTCTAAACACCCCAAACTCTATGTTGATATGCTAAAAGTTGGAAAAACCAGAATTTTGAGATATTTGTAACTCAAAACACAAATTTTACATAACAACTAAAAGAGAAATCTGTGTCCCACAATTTCTATTATGGTTCTAGGCCACAGACAGTAATTGTTCAATAAATATTTATTGAATTAACATAATACATAACATGGTATTGATTAAATAATAATGCACAACCTACATTAGACTATGAGAAAAGCAAGTGAAAGACCTTAATGAAAGCACACAACAAAAATATGCCTTATATATCAAACATTTCAAGTTACCAACAGAGTTGAAAGACAAACAATACCACAGCAGGAAAAATGTGGTTTTTAAAAAAAAGCAAAAAGAAATGCATACCTCTATTGGATTTAAAACATAAAGTACTCCCTAAGTATCTATTGCTATGTGTTGTAGAGCTCCCAAAAATATGTTAGAATCCTGACCTTCATATTTCAAATTATGACTTTATTTGAACATGGCTTCAGATAAATTAAATGAGATAAACTATACTAGGGCAGAATGGGCCCTTTATCCATTGCAATAGCCACATGAAGTTGCAAGCTAGCTAAAGCAAGTTGAAGTTTGTAGCTCTAAGTCAAAGAACTGCTACTAAATCACTAGATATAAGGAAAAATCAACAAGAATTCCCCTACAGGTTTCAGGCCTCTATTTACTCCTTGATTTTGAAATTCTATTCTCTAGAATTGAAAATATATATTTCTTTTGCATAAGATCATTCCATTTGTGATATTAACTGCAGACCTATGAATTTAAAACGTCTCAAGAAGAATCTTTGAGCAAAATGATTTCAATAACTAAAAAGGCCTTTTTCTTTTTTTTTTTATAATCTCCAAACATCTTTATTTAAACTATGCTTCAATAAGGCTTATTTTTTTTCAACATAATGCTTCTTTGCTCACGTTCTTTTGCTTCTTTTATTATGATCTCCCTATCCTTAAAAAAATAAAAAATAAGGGCTGGAAAGATATCATGAAGGTAGGGCGTTTGCCTTTCATGCAGAAGGTCATTGGTTTGAATCCCAGCATCCCATATGGTCCCCCCAGCCTGCCAGGAGCGACTTCAGAGCATAGAGCCAGGAGTAACCCCTGAGCGCTGCAGGGTGTGACCCAAAAATCAAATAAATAAATAAATAAAAATCAAAAGCTGTATATAACATATAGTTATATACATATTTATATATAACATATAGTGACTGGCTGACTCCATTGTTTTCTTAATCACTCACTATGCTTCTCCCCTCAAAATACTGCACCCCTCAATCACTTCTTCCTCGCCAATCTTTGCTCTCTCTTTATTGAACTTACAAATAAGTTCCTATTCTTAAGTATCTTTCAGTCTCAGCAGTTTTTATACTACTGATAATTCAGATATTTCTTTTTAATTATAGCACTGCAATTTATAAAGTTTTGCATAGTTTTAGACATACTATGTTCCAGCATCCATGTCACTATGAAAGTCAACTTCTGTGTCCACCTGTGTCCCTAGGTTCCTTCTCAACACTACCCAAATCCAAGCCTGTTCCCTTAACAGGCACATTGGGTAGGGGGGAAAGAGGGTAGACCTCAGCAATGTTCAGGAGTTACTCCTGGCTCTGCACTCAGAAGCTATCAGGACTATACTTGGAGTACAATATGGGATGCCAGGGATTGAACCTGGGTTGGCTACATGCAAGACTTACTGCTCCCTACTTACTGCTATTTTGCCAGGACCTCTCAGGTACATTTTTAAGTTTGATTGTTGTGGTCAGATATCCTCCTTTCATTGCTGCTGGTTCTGCAGTTTAAATATATAGATATGCTGCTGCCTTGGCGCCACCTATGTACCTGAGTAACTGAAGCCCTTGACTCCTGTCTCCCTCTACCCCCATTATTTCCTATCAACTTATTCTTTCTACCCTGCACTATTTCTGTCCCCAAGTGTCTTTCTCCTTCTTATATTCTAAAGTCAAGGGTGATCCTCCTATTTAATACCTTAATTTCCCTTGTCCAGTTATATATATTGGACATACAACATATTTCTTATAGAAATTCTCTTCTCTTTTGACTGATAAGACATAACATTTTTACTATTATATTTTGATGCCTCTTTGTAGTTTTTCACTGTTCCTTCTCTCTATCTTTACTCCAAAGTTTGAATCTCTATGAATGAGAAAGAGGAAAAAGAGAGGGATACACCTAACTGTACGGTCATAACAACTATTCTGAATACAACTATCAAATTATCTCTAGTCCAGTGCTCTTATGTGTTTTCCTTAGTTACACTTAATACAATGTAATACTGTAGTTAAAAGTATAAGTGTGTTTAATTTATAAGTGTATACATTTATATTATACTTATAAATCTTAACTATTTCAAAGTTGCTTTTGATTTCACATGAGAAATAAAGATACACATTTTCTGGCATAGAGTGTATGTTTAATAAAAATTAGTTGTCTTAACTATATAAGCATATGGGAATATAGTGACATCTTGTTTTAAACTACAGTTGTCTAACAAAATGAAATAATAATGTCAAATAGATGAAACTTATGAAGCAAACATACTTGCATAAAAATGAATATATCAATTAATTTAATGAAACCAGAGCTGATAAAGTACAGAACTTTTAGAACTATGTCCTTGTTTTTTCCATATCTATACATGAGTATACTCATGTAAGATATATTATAAATAAATAATAAACTTTAAGCCATAGGTTTCAAAATAAAATTCAATACATAATCATCTTTGATTTTTAATAGAATATATAGAAATAATTCCTAGGCATAATTTTAAGACCCAAAATTGAACCACTTTAACATTTTAAAAGAAGAAATGTCAAAATTGGGAAATTGGGAAATGCCTCTTTTCACTTTCTTTTCTGAGTTCACTGAGGGAAACATCCATGTTGGAAGCACTTAGAGTTTGCAGTACTTTTTTCATAGAATATGAAACTATGTGTATGCATAATTATACATGTGAACAGTTTATTTTAACCTGATTAACGACTTATACTAGGTTTTTATTTCTAGAAATATTAAGACATACCTGATTTTCTATTCAAGTTTTTCTTCATACTCATTTAAATGATATGTCACTTTCTAAAGAAAATCTAATCTGGAAGGGACCAGAATGTAGTCTGACCCTTATTTTTACTTTTCTCTAATTTCAGAAAATAAAAAATATAAGGAAAAAATAATTATATGGGCAGCAAATTTTCCTTCTTCGGCACAAAGCCCATGATCAGGAACTTTCTTTGGCAACATGTGTAGTCTAGATTGGGCCACTATCTCTCCCCTTTTTTTTAAATTAAAACTTTTATTGAGATCAATGTGAATTGCAAGTCTTTCACAGTTATATTTAAGGTACATAGTGACAGTGAATTAGGGCAATTCCAAACCAGATTTGACCTCCCTTTTCCACTGTTCCCATACCTCCACCCTTAGCCCCCTGTACTGCTAGTATAACAGGTTTCTTTTGTATATAGTTTGTTATAGTTTGGGTCTCTTGGTTCTGTTGTTATTGACTATGTCTCCCTTTTTACCTCCAATGCTTTCTTCCATTTTCCAAAGATACAGCAATATTTCTAAAATATCTCTCCCCTTAATAAAAAGCAGTATAAAGTGACATGTATTTAAAAGTGAAGAAGAAAGCTATTGTTATATTCTTTTGTCTGCTCCTAGAAATTTAAGAGTGTAAGTTTATATCAACAAAATTTATTCTCCAATTTTCTTCCAGAAGAAGCCTACTTTTTCAACCAGGATAGTACAGGAAAGGATAGACTATAGTTGAGAGAAGTCTTAACTCATGTTTGTCTGGTCATAATCTACATGAGAGTAGGTCTCAGAAGACAGATGCAAAGAATAAAATGACCAGCAAAAAAATAAATGGAGAAAGGGCTGGAGCAGGTAGAGTGCTTGCCTTGCACACAGCCAACCTGGATTCAATCCCCATCATGATAAAGTAGCTTATAAGCACCACCAGGAGAGATTCATGAGTGCAGAGCCAGAAGTAACCCGAGTACCACCATATGTGACACACAAAAAAGATCATTTTATTTATCATATTAATTATCAATTAACATTGTCATTTCTCCTGTGTAAGTTAAAATTGGAAAGCAATAAAATGTAGATACAAAAATAAACAAGAGAATCTTGATCATAGTCACTTAAAAGGCAACTCTTTCTTTAACAATAATTATGTTTCTATCTTACACTTAAAGTAGGATTTCATTAATTCACGTCTCTTATAAATCACAATAATAAAAAAGGCAATAGATAATGGAATTTATCGATTGCTCATTGAAACAAAGAAGTTGTAATATCACTGACAACAAATAACTGACCTGATTAGAGACATGTGTAACAGTTAATGTTACAGTAGTGATTATAAAGGACAAATTATGACGAATTCTTTTTGATATTCATATAAAAGACTGCTGCAGTTTCTATGAACAAATCCAACTTTAGATATATAAAATCATACACTCACATGGACCATTAGCATCAAACATATAGCTTTAATCCTTTACCTCCCAAAGTATAGCTGCTTCATTCTCAGTATAATTTATAACTTGAGATTCTTATTCACAAATGATATTTTCTGTGTAAAAAGTTAAAATTTCACAAACTAAAATGTACAACAGGGTAGCATATGTATAATAGAGTTTTCACAGCAAGGTTGTCCCAATATACTCGAATTATGCAATTTCAGTTAACGCTGCTAACCGTGGTCTATAATTAAGCTCACATCCAAAACTTTACTACACCTCTCTAGAAAGTGTAAACACAATTTGGCGTACAACTGGTATTTCCGCCGTGTTTGGATCTTTTTCATTCATATAGTTGAACTGTCCGTTGCCCATTTTAAATTCCATACAAACACATCAAGCACTGAAGGAAGCAGAAAATATTATGCTAACATGACTATAGTATTGATGAATAAAAAAACATAACCCCAAGGCTAAGCTGCCAAATAAGTAGTGAATTAATTTCTGTAAAGTACTCCAATATTACAAAGGTGTGTTGAAAGGTGTCTGCTCATGTTTCAAATTAAACGCACTGCTGGTCAGCATTAGCACCTCAGCTTTGAACACCAGCCATTTGCCTATAACACTTCAGGGGCTAGGAAAAACGGATTTGCCGTTCACACTGGAATAATTAGAACATGTCAGGAAGAATTAATTTCCTCATTTTTCAAAAGGATACACAGAAATTACCATGTTATTATATGACAGGGTTCCTTGGAGAATTATATTAAATTTAATTTCTAGCGCAGCCCACACAACAAATTAAAGTCATAAATAAGATGGAAAGAAGCGGGACGCAGAGCATATGTTTATGGCAATGAGTGAAGCCAAGGGACCAGAAACAACTATCTTCATTTCATTTTATTTAAATCAGCCAGACACTGAATGACAGCACTTGTTAATGGTGCTGAGATTATAGGCTCCTTAATTTTAGAAAACAGAAGCAGTCAGTCAGTGTCTGAAATAGTACATTTCCTACAATACAAAAATTAGTATAAATTTACTTCCATTTCAAGTCCATTTCTTTTTGCCCTACAGCAAGTTGAACAAAGATAAACTTATTTTTAATAGTATTGTTTCTTTCTTTTTCTTCTCTTTGGGCAATTTTCTTGGGTCAAACAAAATGAGATAAGTGAAAGAGAAGAGTCACCAGGATAAGTGAAATCTGCAAGTATAGTGTTTGTTCCAAAACACAAGCTTCCTGCTCTCTCCTCTATATAAATATAGAATTTAGAGACGGGCTGGAGCGGTGGCACAAGTGGTAAGGCGTTTTTGCCTTGCCCGCGCTAGCTTAGGATAGACCACAGTTCCATCTCCCAGCGTCCCATATGATCGATCCCTCAAACCAGGAGTGATTTCTGAGCTCATAGCCAGGAGTAACCTCTGTGTGTCACTGGGTGTGGCCCAAAACCCCCCCAAAAAACAAATTAGAGACAAAATTTTCTAGATATAAAACTGCCTTTTATATTAAATTGAAAATGCCTCTCTTACACTACCTATAAAATTGGTGTGTGATTTCTAAGGATATATTTTTAACCACACTGGATGACTTCAACCTACTCATTAAACCATAAAATCATGTATGGAAGAGAAAAGGTGGAAAATCTCATTAATAACATAGCCACCAACTCTGGTTAAAGTCCTTGCTTCCTTCTCTTGTTTCAGAATCTACTCTCAAGAATTGCCTTTTCCCCTTCCCCTACCCCTCAGTTAACCATAAATAGCTAAGGATGCTCACCTTGGTTCATATGATCTACTCTACAATCAGCCCAACTTCAGCAGAGACACAGTGATAAAACTTTAATAAATGTATAAAATATTAATTATATTATTGATTTGCTCCCTTCCTCTACATATGTGCACTTTTATTTGTTACTTAAGTTATGGGTAATATAACCCAACTAGAAGCAAGTA
The DNA here is from genome assembly GCF_024139225.1 of Suncus etruscus. Taxonomy (NCBI): domain Eukaryota; kingdom Metazoa; phylum Chordata; class Mammalia; order Eulipotyphla; family Soricidae; genus Suncus; species Suncus etruscus. The sequence continues at coordinate 66,617,185 of NC_064856.1, forward strand.
TATATGACTCTCTTAATTTTTTCCTATATACCATAAAAAAGATTCAAGGTGTCCTATAGAAATTAATGTTCTTCTATTAAGAAGTCAACACCCTCTGCTACATTTAAGGCTAGAATTTTAGATATACCAACAACCCAAATGCTCCAAACATCAATTATCAAGACAACTTATGTTATGTCATTTATCCATTCAATATTTTTAATAATGAATACATAGTTAGAGAGACTTTCAAATAAAATATGCTCAATGAAAGCAAATGCAAAAACTAAATGGAGTGAGATCTGGAATACAATATAAAATTACTAAAAGTAAAAGCAATAATAAAAACTACAAAGAGATTCATAATTATTTGGTCAACTTTACTTTTTTCCACAGAGTCACCTAAAGATTCTAAATCATAATTATTAAGATAACTTTTAACTTTCAGTAGCCCAAGAAACATGCTAAAATTTTGTCATGCTTAATAACAGAAGGTACTTTTAAAAACAAATTATTTAATTGAATTATCATGAGATACACAGGAAGTTGTTCATTGATTGAGTTTCAGTCATTCAATGTCCACCACCCATCCCTTCATCAATGCATATTTCCCACCACTGATGTCCCCAGTTTTTTCCCACTCTTCCATCACCCCCATTTTCTTTCCCCCACATGCCTCCTCTATGGCAGACATTTTTCTTCTCTCTCACAGAAGACATACTTAAGGTGAAAAGGAGTTTATACACTTTAAGAAGTAACTGTCAGGAAACGGAGCACTCCCATGGGTGCAACAAACTTGAAATAATTTGTGAATCAATTAACTGGCGACTCTCTTCATAACATAGATTTCACACTCCCAGGTCACTGTATTATCAGTCTGATATGAATCATAACATTTTGGAGAAAAGTTCATAATTGAAGTCATTAATTAATTTAACAGGACTTTTAGTTATGCATTGCTTTAAACAGCTGTAAAGGAGCAGAGATTAATTAGTTGTTTCTTTGATCATTTTCACTGCTACTATTACTTGGTGGAAAACTTTTCAACTTTATAGTATATCACACACTCCACAATCAAGTGACCTATCCAAGCAATTTAAACTTGAAGGAATTATCATTTTTCTAGAAGTATGTATAATAAACATTACAAAGTAAGACCTTCTTGGTACACTAAAATAAAGCCTGGTAAGATATTAAAAATATAAATATAAGTATATAACTCATAGAAAGAAGAACCCAAACAACAAATATACCCATCTAGTATTCTACTGACATTAGTAAGATGATATGCACTCAAATATTTCACATAGTCAACTTTTCTCTTAAGATAGAAACAAAAACTAGTGAACATAAATCAACTATTTATATTATCATACCTGTTAGAATTGAGAATCATTTGACCTATATTTATATGTTATCTAGAAAATTACATTTAAGAATCAATTCAAAAGAATCATTTTAAGGAAAAGTGAGTAGCAAATTTTTCAGTACATTATTCCAAATACTTTTCATATATATCACTTTCTGTCTCATGAATAAGTCCTGAGCACCACTGTATATGATCCATAAAAAGTCTCAAAACAAAAAAAGAAAACTAACTTATTTCTCATTTTTGTCTCTTTAGTTGGGGTTTTCTGAAAGCGCTGTTCTTTAAATAAGAAGATATGACATTTTTTCCTTCTTTAATAGGATTGTTGATTAATTCTAAAGAGCTAATCTAAATGCAATTACCATTCAAATGTCTTCTAAAAATTACATAAGAATATATGTTGATATTTACTTAATGTTAGTTCTCTTAGGTCCTTCTTACACAGAATATATTTAAGCATATTGTGTTTATGATATCACTGTAACATGTGTGTGGAACTAGCTTTCACTTCATGGATATTTAATGGAACTATTTAATGAAGTTAAAAGTGAACTATCAATTTTTTATAAATAGTTGAAATGAATAAATAGTATAATTAAGAATAGTGAAGAGTAGAGATAAGGTGTACCTAAATAATTTTTAGATTGCTGGTCATTTCTTCACTTTCTCCCAATTCCTCTTTGTAACCAAAGTTAGAATTAAAACTCTAAAATACAAAGCAAAACAAAATTAAATTCAACACAGAATAAAATTTGGGGCAAATTTTAAGCTTTAAGCTATTAAGATAGCTTAAAGGGCTGAAGTATGTGCTGTGAATGCATGAGGCTTTGAGTTTGATCCCTAGCATCATTTTCCAGGCCCTAACACTAAACTATCTGTCAGGATAAGTATTCTTTGTAGAAATTCAGTCACTCCCTCCCTCAAGAATCTCTGAGAAGGCAAAAAAATATTCAAATTTATATTATTTGTTGTCATTTATCCATTAACAGTTTTTCAAATTCTAGTCATCCTAAGTGTTACTAGAACATACAGTACTTAAGGTAGTTAATATTTTGATAGTATTAAGTGATTCTAAGAGTATAAAGAACACTGAATCAGAAATATAACACATCTAGAAATACATAAACCTAGATCTTATCTAAAGATTTACATCAAGACCATTGTACCTAAAATATCAACAGAATTCAATGTAATCCCTACCAAAATCCTAAAGTCAATGTTTATTTGTTTTGTTTTGTTTTGTTTGGGGGGGGGGTCATACCCAGCAGTGCTCAGGGGTTACTCCTGGCTCCAGGCTCAGAAATCGCTCCTGGCAGGCTAGGGGGACCATATGTGATGCTGGGATTCGAACCTCCATCCTTCTGGATGCAAGGCAAATGCCTTACCTCCATGCTATCTCTCCGGTACCAATAAAGTCATTCTTCAAGCACATTACTTTTAAATTTCTGATTCATGTGAAACAACAGAAGATCTCAAATAACTAAGACAAATCCAAGACAAAAGAAGAATAGAAACATTACACCCCTCAATTTCAAATTAATCTACAAACAAAAGAAAAAACCATTGTAAACAAAACAGTATGGTATTGGAATAAAGAATAGAAACACAGAACAATGTAACAGAATTGACAAAAACAAATGAACCCTACATTGAAAGTTTATTTAAGATAAAGAAGTCAAAAGCATGAAGTGAAGAGTAAAAAGTCTCTTTAATAAAAGGTCCTGAGAAAACTAACTAACAAAATGCAAATGAATGGAACTGGATTGCTACCTTATACCATGAATAACTGTTAACTAAAATTAATTAAAGTCTTAAATGTTAAACCCCAAACTACAAAGTACAGTGAACATATGCAAAACATTCCTGATATTTGGCTGACATGATATGTTCAGGAATTTGAATTCAATGGGGAGGGGAACAAAATAAAAAATAAGCAAATAGCATTACACCAAATAAAGTTGTGCACAGCAAAAGAAATTATAAAATATAAGAAGGAATATTACTGAATGGAACAAAATATTCACACATGCAACAATAGACAAAGCTAATATCCAAGATAATAAATAATTCATGACTGAACAATAAAAAAGCAAATAACTGCAACACTATTCACAATACCCAAAATCTAAAAACTCAAGTACACAAGAACAGATTTAGAAAACTATCATACATTTACACAATGAAATGCTACTTGGCCATAAGAAAATATGAACTCATAAACTTTGCTGCTACATGGAGGATCTGGAAAGCATCATGTTGAGTGAAGTTATTCAGAGGGAGAGGGAAAGACAAAGAAAAACCTTTCTTATGTATGAAGTATAAAAAAACATAATAGGGAAATAACAAATGCCCAAAGGCAGTAGTAGTCAGGGAAGAGTATACAACATTGGTGGAGGGAAGTGGCTACCCTTGATAATAGTGCTGAAAGGAAGTATAAAATGCTTACCACAGAGGTAAGTTTGGGCATAGATGGTTAACTAGGGACATTGGTGGAGAGAAGTGAAAATTGGTGAAGAGACTGTTAATGGAACATTGTATGTTTGAAATTCAATAACAAATATCTTGGAAACTTTTTAATTCATATGATTGAATTTTAAAAATTAAAACAAATAACCCCAATTTTTAAAGAGGAAAGGTGCTGAAAACAATTAAAAAAAATAAAAAGAAGAGGAAGAAGAAGACATATTTGCAGTCAATGAGCCCATGAAAAAAAAATTCCAGTATCACTTATTTGAGGAATGAAAATCAAAACATGGAGATACCACCTCACATCTGGGAGACTGGCCTAGATGACAGAGGCTTGAAACAAGTGTTATCAGGTATATAAGGGTAGGATTATGGGAAGACTGTTAATAGAATTAAAATTGATTTATCAGGGGCCCGAGCAATAGCATAGTGGTAAGGCATTTGCCCTGCATGTGGCCAACCCTGATGGACCTACATTCGATTCCCAGCATCCCATATGGTCCCCCAAGCCTGCCAGGAGTCAGTCTGAGTGCAGAGCCAGGAGTAATCTCTGAGTGCTGCAGGGTATGACTCAAAAAAAAATAAATAAACCAACAAAAAATAAAATAAAATTGATTTATTCTCTATAAAAAACAGTAAGGAAAATTCTTAAAATATAAAAGTAGATCTACTGTGTGATACAGCAACTCCACTGCTAGGTATCTACCCATATATGTCTAAATACATATAGACACATTCAAAAACAATATATGCATACCTATAATTACTGCAATACCATTTTTCAATAGCCAAGATTTGGAAACAGTCAAAGAGGATAAAAAAATGTGGCATATAGACAAAAAAATATTACTCAGATAAAGGAAAGTATGACACAGGGGTTAGAGCAATAGCACAGAGGGTAGGGCATTTGCCCTACCTAGGTCCATCAACCCTGCCAGAAGTAATTTCTTTTTTTTAATAATAACTTTATTTAAACACCGTGATTACAAACATGACTATAGTTGGATTTCAGTCACAAAAAGATCACCCCCCTTCACCAGTGCAACATTCCCACCTCCAATGTCCCCCATCTTGCAGAGACAGGAGTAATCTCTGAGTGCCATCAGATGTGCTCCCCACCAAAAATAAAATAAAATAAATATGAAATAACTATCTTAGCAAAATTTGAATAAAACTAGAAAGTATCATGCTAAAGTGATGTCAAAAGAAGACAAGTAATGAATGATCTTGTGGAATACAAAGAATCAAAGCAAGGGAACAAACTAAATAAAACTCTTAGTTAGAGTTGAAAACAAGTCAATAAAACATTATCTCGTAAATTAATTTAAGTTCTCTATTTACATAGATTAAAATGATAAGCCAATCAATCATCACAAATTGAATTTGATTGATTTATTTTCTGATAATCCCACTTGTCATTCCCTTAAATTTTTTTGGAGCAAACAATATGAAGTAAATCTGGTATGAGCAGACTAAGGGAGCAGGCTTGGGAGATGGCGGTGATACTCAGGACACTGTGAAGGGAAAGTTACATAGTAGTGACACAGGTGTTGAAACATGGCATACCTGAAGCAACTGAATTATAAACAACTTTGCATATCATGATGTTTTAATTAAAGGGTTTTTTTTTCTGTTTTAGGGCCACATCCTGTGATGCTCAGGGGTTACTCCTGGCTATGTGCTCAGAAATTGCTCCTGGCGAGGGGTCCATATGAGACGCTGGGTATCAAACCAGGTCGGTCCTGTATCTGCCACATACAAGGCAATTGCCCTACCACTCACTATCACTCCGACCCAGAGTCTGTAGCTTTTAATATGGTTAATAATGGTTTATCATGCATATAATTACAATACCACACCTGTCACCAGGATATTCACCTCCCTATTCCAAAACCCAACTACTACCATTTCACTGTTTTTCATCTTTAATTTTCACTTTAAAATACATAAAAAAATAACACCAAAATAACAGAACAGTAGTCATTTTACATTCTATTAAATCAGTAAAACTGCAACATACAGCCTATCACCTCTGCAAACAAATTATAATAGTGGATATTTTGCTCTCTTAATGTCTTGCTGAATGTGTTTATGCTCTCTTTCTATCAACTTATTTGTCAACAATGCTATGAAATTTCAGGGGAATAGCTCTTATATACTTCTATGTATAAGACTAGCTGCATTTGAAAAAAATATGGAAAGACTAATGATTTATTTCTTGTTCTGTATCTTAGGTTACCAACATACTCTAAATTGGCCAATGAGTTTTATATATTTATTTATATATTTATATATTATGTATTTGACCAATGTACTTGTAGCATGCATATCTAGATATATCTACATTTTTACCTAAAAACTGTTGGGTTGGGGCCGGAGAGATAGCATGGAGGTAAGGCAAATGCCTTTCATGCAGAAGGTCATCGGTTCGAATCCCGGCGTCCCATATGGTCCCCCATGCCTGCCAGGAGCGATTTCTGAGCACAGAGCCAGGAAAAACCCCTGAGCACTGCCGGGTGTGACCCAAAAACCACAAAAAACAAAAAACAAAAAACTGTTGGGTTACAAGTTATTTTACCCAACACAAAGATCATCCCTGGTTTCTTTGTATGTTTGTTTACTATTTGCATTTACCCTCAAACAGAAATTGTCTTACTTGTAAGTCTGGAGGGGTTTACTGCCCCACCAAGGATAGTACCAGTACTCAATAAAAATGGTAGTTCTGGCAATCAGCAGGAGCTCCTTACCAGGTAGAAGACTGCCAGATTCCACATGTTTCACCCTCAGCCTGGTCTGGATTATTTCTTATACAATCATCATTCAGATTCATTCACCTAAACTTGGAGATGGTACGTGGGGTGATCTTAAAATAAACCAAATCTGTCCAGTTAGAACACTATTTGGAAGTCTTATAAACATATCTAAATTATGCATCTATTACTGTTCATGAACTCCTATACTTTAAAAATCACTGAAATTTATTTTCAAAATTTTTATACAGGGGTAGGACAATATAATAGTGGGTAGAATGCTTGCCTTGCCCATAGCAAATCCAGGTTTGATTCCCAACACCCGTTATGGTCCCCTGAGCCTCCTCAGAGATGACCCAGAGTGCTAGGAGTAATCACTGATCACTACCAGATGCAGCTTCCAAATAAATTAAAACAAAATTTGTACAAACCTATTGCGTGCCACTACTAAAGTGTATGATTCTCCATCATTGTCCATATAGCAACTCTTCCTCTGGACTTCAGAGCATATTTTTTGTGAGGCATCTTTGAATTCAAGATCATCATATTCCACATTGTCTGAGTACCATTGAGAAGGCTGGTTTTAGAATCCTGACCTTGAGTTCAATGAGGCTTAGACATAGCACACCTGCCTGTTTTCAAATTATCTGGGGTGACATCACATAGTAATTATGTATTGAAAAAATTCATCTCCTTGTGTAAGAGTGAGCTGAGATAGCTTTATTTATGATCAGTGTGAAAGAAGCCAATATGTAGCATGAGACACATATTACTCCCCATAAAAACATAAGGTAGAAGCTTCAAATTTCCCAGAAATAATAATATTTTTTTCCAGAAGGTGCATACTTCGATGATGAGAGAAGAGAAATGTAAGGAGGTAGAAAGAATGTCATTTTTCTAGATCATTCTTTAAAAACAGGAGTAAAGGCCATCTGTGCATTATGTAGAGGAATCAAGAATTTAATGTTTCATAAAATTTTTTATATTTCTTTTTAAAATAAAAATCTCATTTCCAATATAATAATAAGCATAATAATCTTTGTCCAGCACAACATGTCCTGTGTCTGTCCTTCCCAAATTCTCTGGCAGCCTATGGGAAGACCTGCCCTAGAACCCCACACAAAGAACACACTTTGAGCTTCTCAAAAGTGTGTGACTGCTATTCCTCTTTCATATTTCATAAGGGAGAAATGTTGAACTCTTATACTGAACTCAGTCTGGATGGCTTAGATAGCCCTAACCACACACTACCATGCTAACTAACATCAACTTAATCCTAGCTCCAATCATCTATTTCCACAATAATTCCCAAATGTAGGAGTAAGAAGTCAGAGAACCCTAAATTACAGCTGGAATCATGGCAGGGTCAATGACATTGAAAGCCTTCCTAGAACTCTCATTTGAAACTCTAATTAGAAAAAGAAATTTGGTTGGAATTGCTTTGACATGTAAGAAAGAGAACAATCAGCTAGTTTTCCCCAGAGACTTCCCTGGTTGTGGTGGGGTGAGGGGGAAACAGAACAAGTGATAAATTAGACTCACCCTAGACTGCAATAGATGCTATGGCGGAAGCATCACATTTTGCTTCGTGAGTGAATACAGTAACCCAGAAGACTGACCCAGTGCTAACTCTAAAGTCCTCTTAGATTAGAACTATAGAGATCATGTTGAGAAAGTTTCATGAGAAAACATAAAAAAAAAGGCACAAGGATGAAAGCAGAAAATTTAAAACTAAATTCAAAACTATATAACTAAATAAAAGTAGCTCAAGGTCATGCAGAAAAGGATTAGCAAATAACTGAAGGCCATGCAGAAAAGGATTAGTGATTAAGAATAAAATTAATGAGCTTCAAAATGAGATGAAGGAAACCTCTATAAAACAATAGATGGAGGCCCAAACGATAGCCCAGTGGGTAAAGTGTTTGCCTTGCACACTGCCAGCCTGGGTTCAATCCCCCGCATCACATATGATTCCTCAACCTTGCCAGGGGTTATTTCTGAGCAAAGAACCAGGAATAACCCCTGAGTGACACCGGGTGTGGCCCCAAAACAAACAAACAAACAAACAAAAAAGGATTCTTAAAATAAATTAACAGCATATAAGACAATGGTGATGAATTTAAGAGAAAGACATAAGAGCAACTGAAATCTCTGAGGAAAAGAAAAACTATTTTAATTAATAACACTAATCAAAGAAATCATAGCTAAGAAGAAAGTGGGTCACTCTAACTCAGGACTGGGTGTTAAAGGAGGTAAAGTAACATGCATGATAACCTATCAGTAACAGTAGAGATAGTGCCTAAAACAGAGGAAGGTGAAGGGGGAAAAAAGTGTATGCCATATAGGGAGGCTGCAGGAGGGACATCGTTGGAGTAATTGATATTGGAGATTGTACACCTGAAATTCAATCATGAATAACTTTGATACTCTGTAATTCACAGTGATTTCATGAAAATCAATTAAAAGAAATCATAGCTAAGAGGTTTCCAGAGTTGAGAAGGGCATGCACCCAGACTCAGGAGAATAGGCAAAAAGATATTCAAATAAAAATACTCCCAGACATATCATAATCAGAATAACAAAAGTCAAAGATAAAGAGAGAGTATTGAAAGCAGTAGGACCAAAGAAGAAAACTACGTACTAAGAAGCTTCCTTAAAGTTCATGGCAGATTAATCAAATGAGATCAGGTTGAAAAGAAGAAAATGGTTGGATATAGTTTTTTGAAATTCAATAAAATGAACACCTCATCAATAATTCTTAGGGACTGAAGAGATAGAACAGAGAGTAAGGTGCTAACCTTTCATGTGGCAGACCTGGGTTTGATCTTTGTTACCCTATTTGGTTCTCTGAGTCTGCCAAGATTAATTCTTAAGCATATTGCCAAGAATAAGCACTGAGCACCGTGGCTTTGGCCCCAAAACAAACCAAAATAAAAGGATACTCTTCCCAACTAGATTACCATTCAGATTTAAAGGAATAATACAGAGTTTCATGAAAAAACAACAACCCAGGAAGGTTGATTCCACTTTAGAAGAAGCATTGAAGGGATTTCCCTAACTTTTACAAAATTATGTCAAAGACATAAATAGTAGTGTTAAGAGGAAATTTATAGCAAAGTAGATGTTCATTGAGATAGAAGAAAGAGGTCTCCATTTCTGCCCCCCAGTGAGCTACACAGACTCACTCTTTTCTCAAAAAAAGATATAAACCAAGCTGTAAAAATCATGGCTACACAAGACACGCAGCAGAAAGCTGGAAGTCTCAGGAGGAAAGAGCAGACCAAGTCCTTGCCCTGTCAAAGTCACCCCTGCTGCACCCATCATTCATAACTGCTGCTTTATCTATTGCCCTGCTACACCATTACTTTATGATTCTCTGCAGGGATATTATTCTGACCAAAACTACAGGTATGCCAGTATTCAGGCTGATATCACCAGGACTTTTATGGAGTGAGTGCAGGCATACACATTCCGGGTTCTCAAACTTCCAGAAGCCCTGGAAGCCAAAAGTATGCCTTACAAAAATCACAGTATCAGCAATAGTGCTTAGAATTCCCGGGCAAGTTCATTTTTTCAATATTCTCATCCCCATAGGAACTCAAAATCAATTTAGATACCATTGTGTGGCTGAAGTCACTTAAAGTTCAGAAACAAATGAAGTAACAGAATGGTCAGCTTGCAACAAAAGCTTACTAAACCTTTTGACAATGACTTAATGATCTCATTGGAGACACAATAATTTTCACAAATTTGCTTGTCACTGTATTTCTTTTTGTTTATTTGTTCGTTTGTTTTTTGAACCACACCCAGTGATGCTCAGGGGTTACTCCTGGCTTTGCACTCAGAAATCACTCCTGGCTTGGGGGACCATATGGGTCACCAGGGGATCAAACCACAGTGGTCTGTCCTAGGCTAGCACTGGTAAGGTAGATGGCTTGCCGCTTTGCGCAACCTCTCTGGCCCCACTATACTTCTTTTTATCTCTTCCATTCCTTCTTTTTTTCTTTCTTTTCTTTTTTTTTAGCATTCTATTTTGGGTCACACCCAGCAGTGCTCATGGGTTAACTCCTGGCTCTGAACTCAAAAGTCACTCCTGGCAGACTCAGGGGACCATATGTAATACAGGAGATCAAACCCAGGTTTGTCCCAGGTGACCATGTGCAGGGCAAATGCCTTACCACTGTGCTATTACTCCAGCCTTAGCTTCTATTATTTTTAAATAATTTTGCACTCATTTATCTGGAAACAAATAAAAATATACCAAATGTCAAAACTATGTCAGGTATGTGACACGTGATTTTGAAGTAAATGAATATAATTATAACATGTAATATATAATATAAATTATATATAAATCATAAAGTGTCCAATAATTAACTCCACAGGTAGAAAAATACCAATAAGAGGAACCCAAATCAAAATAAAGAAAGAAAATAATAAAACTGACAGCAAAATTAATGAAATAGCAACTAAAGAAACAAAATATCAATTAAAACAAGGTTTTTCCAAAAATTAAACTAAATTGACAAACTATTAGTAAGCCTCACAAAGAACCAAAACACTAGTGAAATGAATGGTCACACAGAAAATATAGAAATTCCAAGGATACTCAGGAATACTTTGAAAAGCTTTATACCATGAAATGTGATAACCTAAAATAAATGTATAAAAGTTTGGCTTCCATAACCTTCAAAGGTTTAAACAATAAAAACAGAACAAATAAACAGGCCAATTCATATAAAGGAATTATACACGTTAATCAGAAATCTTCCCAAAAAACAAAAGCCCAGAATAAAGCACTTCCAACCTCAACAACTCCTATCTATGGTCAATTAATCTTTGATAAAGAGACAATAAACATAAAGTAGAACAAGGAAAGCATACTCAACAGTAGTATTGGAGAAACTGGCCAGATACATGCAAAAAATGAACAAAAAAAATATTCAAGATTTATAAAGCACCGGTAGAACTTTACAAGGAAAAAGTTCTAACCCCATCAAAATATGGGGAGAAGAGATAAATAGGAATTTACTCAAAAATAGAAATACAAATGACAAAGATATATAAAAAAAAATCATCACTAATCATCGGGAAAAGGCAAATCAAAACAACAATCGGATATATCTCACACCAGAGGGCACACATCATAAAGAACAATAACTACCAGTGTTGGGGTGGATACAAAGAAAAATGGCCCCTCATTCACTGCTGGTGGTAATGTTAATTGGTTCTGCTGTTTGAAAACATATGGATAGTCCTCAAAAATAATGAGGAACTGAGTTTCCACAGATCCCAACAATCTCACTCCTTAAAATATGTCCAATAGTCCCAAAACACAATGCAGAAAAGACATTAGCACTCGTGCATTAATTGCAGCACTATTCACTATAGCCAAAATCTGGAAACAACACAAGGGCCCAACAACAGATGACTGAATAAAGAAACTATGGCATATTTACACAGCAGAATTCCACATAGTCATCATAAAAGATGCAATCCTACAATTTGCTCCCACAAAACCTAGAAAACAAAACAAAACAAATTTTTAAAAAATGATACAGCAGTGATCTAAGTACTTTCTTGTAAAATAAATCCCCATGCTGTGTTTTCAACCCCAGGTGAGCTGGTCTGAAGCAGGATTATGTGTGAATTAATAAACCAAGCCAGTCAGGAGAGAGTAAGGGAGTTGAGTGGCTTCTGGCCTCATGGTCTCTCTGGGCCTACCAAACTGATTTTTTTTTGTTTGTTTTCTCATTCAACTTCAACCAAGAAGGGGAAGGTTGTGTGACAGACAAAAGCTCCTATGTAAGTGGACTTTTACAAGTCAAAGGGCTTACTAGGAAAAAAAAAAAAAGGATGTTGGAGAATTCCTTTGTGCTGGACAAAAGCAGACTGTAAACCAATACTTTCTATATGAAAAAAGTTATTAAACCTAAATATTTTGAGTTTGAAATAATCATCTTAACTATATATTCATATGTAAGATATGTGAATCATAGTAATTTTTCTATGCCCACTTCTAATATAAAAATAAAGGACGGAACAAATTTTTCAGCACATGGCACTGAATATGGCATTCGCTCATGGTTCTTATGATTGTCCTCTACTAGATTAAGGAAAGTATGTTAACACATACTTTACTACAGAATAGTATACATTTTTAATAACAAATTAATGTCTCATTTATATTGAATTTTTATGTCTTGTTAATCTTTATTCCCAATATTCCCTTTCTTAGGATAAAATACTTTGTACTTTATTATTTTGTACTATTTCTATTTCTTTCTTTAACTTTTAATTATCTTCAGACTACTCAATTTTACAATTGTATTTTTTACCTATTTCACAAAAACTAAAATATATTAGCAAAGAATTTTTTTAAAGAACTTTATTAGATGTTCAAACTGGTCTGGTTCTATAAACTCATTCTTCTCAAATGAGAGTAAACCAAACCATGAAAGATTATGGCTACAGAGGTCCATACAGCAGAAAGCTGGCCACCTTGGGAGGAGAGTGTGGGCCAAGGCCCCACTTTACCAAAGTCATGCTTGCTGCCTTCATCAACCAGACATACAATTTCTCCAATAGCACTGCCTCATCACTGACCATCTATACACTTCAGATATGCCTGTTTGGAGGCTGATATCATGAGTGCTTTTAGAACCAGAGTGGGCACCACCCCACCCCACTCCCACCCCCCCCCCAGTATCTTCTTTCTTCTGGGAAGCCTGGCAGCTGAGTACATGTCCCTAAAAGTCATACTATTAATAATAGTGCTTTGAATTTCTGGACAATTTCATTTGTTTGTTGCTGTCATCCCTAAAGGGGCACCCCCAATTGAACAGAATGGACAGCTAACAACAAGAGCTTACTAAACCTTCTGTTATTGTATTAATGACTTCATTGGAGCTACAATAATTTTCACAATTATGCTTGCTACTGTACTTTTTCTTTTTTCTTTCTGTTTTACTTTCCATTTTACTTTTCTTTCTATTTTTTTCAATAACCTTACTTTTACTTATCTGGGAAGAAATGTATTACAATCAACTATGTCAACTATGTGATGAATTTTCTTTAAATAAATATATTTTAAAAAACAATTTTATTTATGAGAAGGAAGAAAATGATTCCATTAAGTTACCTAAGAACAAAATAAAATTAATGCATTATATTGCATTCACTATTTCTCTAAGTTTTTTTTGGAATAAATAACACAAAATAAATTTGCTGTGTGCTTAGTATGAGGTAGCTCAGTGGAGGAGAGGAAAACAGAAACATTAGTGGAGAGGTCAAAACAGTGGTGGGATTGGTGTTGGAACACTGTATGCCAGGAACAACTGTAATATGAATAACTTTGTAAATAATATTTTATAAACAAACTTTTTTAAGAGATCATACACTATAACCAAGTAAGACTATCCTAAGGATGAATGAAGGATATAGTATCATGCAAATCAATCAATGCAACACACCATATCAATACCAGGAATAATAAAAATCATATAATCATAACAATAGATGAGTGAAAGCATTCTGTAAGATCCAGTAACTATTCATGATAATAACTCTAATAAAATGGGAACTGAAGGAATTTTTCTCAACATATTTGACATTTTACTCAAAAAAAGATCATCCCTGGCTCTTTAGTCTCTCTTTCTTTACAACTTGGTTTTACCCCAAAACAGAGATTGTCTTACATATAAACCTTGGTAGGACTGGTTCAGGATAGCCTGAGTCATCTGTCCTTACTGCCCCACCTGGGGGTGGTCTCTGAACTCATAAAAACAATAGTTTTGGCAGGCAGCTGGCTCTTGATATGGAGGTAGAAGTTTTCCGGACTACACCTGTTTCATTCTCAGCCTGGTTTGGATTATTTTATACGTGACCCTGCTTCAGACTCATTCACCTGGGGTTGGAGATACTGCATATAAAGTGATTTTACAATAAACCACAATGTTTAACATAAAAGAGAAGAAAGATTACAATGATTATAAAATTGGCATAAAATAGTGCTAAATGAATGTGCAAAGATGAGAAAAAGACATCAGAGAGGAGGATGAGAAGGAAAGAAGAGATAGGTGAAAAGGAGAGGGGGAACAAGGAAAGAGAAAAACTAGTATTAAATCAAGGAAAGTGAGAAAGATGGATAAGGAGGAAAAAAGTCAACAGTGCCCATCCCAATTTTTCCCCCAAATTTTTTCTCCTTTACTGACAGATTAGGAAAATGAGGTAAAGGAATTAACTTCACGAATTTTTATTTTATTTACTTTCACAGAGCCAATAGCCCCACACCTTGATTCAGAATTTCAGTGGTCACATTTCTGCAGGATCAAAGTGAACTCAAATAATTTGTCCAACATGTTAAACACACAAACATCTTGTTTTTCAAAACTAGACATGATGGTCATATTTTCCTCTGTTTTTCCTTTCATTGGTTGTAATATTAAATGATAGGAAAATTCCACTCTTTAATCATTTTAAGTTCATCTAATTAAAATATCCTTGAGCAATTCCATGTATATCTTTTTTATTTTCCTTTAAAATTGTTTTACATCAAGGCTTTTACTTCATGACTCTGAAGAGTCATGTTTTCTTTTTTCTATCCTTTCTTCCTTCTGTCCTTACTTTTTACCAAAAGACCAAAAATTACTTTATCAATAGATTCTAGGCTTTAATTTACTTTTTTTTTTCTTTTTTGGTTTTTGGGTCACATCCAGCAGCGCTCAGGGGGTTACTCCTGGCTCTACACTCAGAAATCACTCCTGGTAGGCTCGGGGGACCACATGGGACACTGGGATTCGAGCCATTGTCCTTTTGCATGCAAGGCAAATGTCCTACCTCCATGCTATCTCTCCGGCCCCTTTAACTTACATTATTAAAAATATGTGTCAACTACCATTAAATTTATTTTTCCTGGCCCCTATTTTTCATTTTGTGATATAGACTTAAAATATAGAATTCTTCAGTACAAAATTAAGAATTAGAATTGGGGGAAACTAAAATTTGTTAAATAAAACAATCCCAAATTTTAATTTGGTCATATCATTTACTGTTATTTTCAGAGAAATTGATAGCTCTGCATTGATGGTTGATGTCATCAAATACAAAAATGGGTAAAGTATTATTTTATACTTTTAAAAAATAGAATAAATACACTTTAAAATTTTTGTGGCAAATGTATATAAAACATTT
This sequence comes from Suncus etruscus, assembly GCF_024139225.1. NCBI lineage: Eukaryota > Metazoa > Chordata > Mammalia > Eulipotyphla > Soricidae > Suncus > Suncus etruscus. Next base: position 66,632,941 of record NC_064856.1, read on the forward strand.
AACACAACATCTGGCACTTACTTAATGGTGTTATTCATGCAAAAATAGAGAAAACTATAACTCTTTAATAATTATATTAAAATCGTGCAATGGAATTTATATTTTATGAAGGAGACTTGTTTCTTTTTTTTTCTTTTTTTTTCTGTTTTTTGGGCCACACCCAGTGATGCTCAGGGATTACTCCTGGCTATGCGCTCAGAAATTGCTCTTGGCTTGGGGGACCATATGGGATGCTGGGGAATTGAACCATCCTAGGCTAGTGCAGGAAAGTCAGACGCCTTACTGTGCACCACAGCTCCAGCTCCAGAGACTTGGTTCTTTAAAAACAATGGTAAATAGGCATGAAAGTAAAGGTTTTGGCTTAATAAAAGAAAAACTTGCTTATTTTAGTGCAATATTTTCAAACTATAATGAATAATAAAATTAATTTTCTAAATGTTAACTATCAGGAAGGGTATGACAGGGTAAGGCAGGGCAGGAAGGGGAGGAGAGGAAAGAGAAAGAAAGAGAAAAGAAAATTAGGGGGAAGGGAAAGGGAGATCGTTTAATAGTAAATTTGATCTCTTATGATAAGAGTACCACCCTTACCACTTCAAGGTATGGCCTAAAAAATGGGTATTGCAGCTAAAAAAATTAAATGAAGAGCTGGAGAAACAGTAGGGTGCTTGTCTTGTATAAGGCTGATCTCGGTTTGGTTCCTGGTGCTGCATATGGTTCTCAAGTACCAGCCAAGAGTGTTTTCTGAGCACAGAAACAGTGAGCCCTAAGCAATGTTAAGTATAGCCTCAAAATCAAACAAACAAAGAAAAGTATAATAAAACAATAAATAAGAAGTTGGAAAGATAATGGTACTTTAGTTGTATTATATATATAGCCATGGAAATCAATGATATACAATTTTTTAATTTTAATTTAAAATAAAATTAAAGAAAACTGAAGTAAAGAAAATCACCTCTAAAGTCTAGTCAATTTATAGGAAATTAAAATAGTCACCCAATACCTGTATGACCTTAAAATGCATTTCCATTTATTTCCCCTTTTGCAAGTTATATTAAATATATGTATACATATACATATACATATATTTGCATCCATATATACATATATGGATGTTGGGGGGAACAATGTACAAGATTAAGAGAACTTTAAGTGGATGTCGTATTTAAAACCAAATCTGTATGGCAGTCAGCTGTCAGACAAATGGACAAGGGCAGGAATGGAGCCAATCACAGTTAAGTAGCCCAGTCATTCTAAAGAAATCTGTACAGTTTTTGTTCCCTGGCAGTACAGTTGGAAATAGCACAGCAGTAATCTGAGGAGTTTTCTATAGGGCACTTATGAGTTTGATTTCACTACTGGTTTCTCACCAATGCAACCTATACACTGGGTAGCTCTGTTCTTGAGTTGCCAAACTACATGGATTGATGATAAAGAGCCAAATTTTTTATGTAGTGAGCATGAATCTGCAATTTGTCAACTGTTTCATTTTTCCCAGACTCCCAGGTTAAGTAAAAATACATATATTGCCAAGTATATCCCCTATACTGTGAGCCTATATATTTCTTTGAAAAACTTTTTATTTTACTCATAATTCATCAAACTATTTTCTCTAAACTAACAACCTAATGATTACAAGCTAAGTATCAGTTTTCTTGGGCCAGAAAAATAGTAAGGCATTTGCCTTGCACATGGTTGTCTAGGGCTCAACCTCCAGCACCCCAAATGGTGCCCCAAGCCCTAAGAACAAAGAGCTAGTAGTGAACCCTGAGCTGTGTGTGGCCCAAGCTACTCCACATACACACATACATTCAAAAATACACTTTTCCTATACATTTCAGATTTTATGTAAAGACGATAAATTATTCAATTGCTGGTGTCCTATAAAATGTTTATGATCAAATAAAATTTGTGATTTATTTCACCTTTCATTTGACTTTTCTGATATACTAAAGAATATAAGCAGGCATTTTCTAATAGTCTTCATTTGGGTCAACTGCCACATACCTAGGAATATTTCATCTTTGAAAATAAAAACTGAGCTATTTTCTCTACATCTATCTCACCTCAGCCCGTAAAATATTATTCAATAATCACCCCCAAACTATTCTGGAATTAGAAATTTAACTACTGTCTTCAATGTTATCATTAAAAAAATAAATAAAAATTATGGTGGTGGTGTGAGGTAGTAAACAGAATATATGTTTTAAAAAATACTTTGTGATCTATCATGAGAGCAGATTAATTAATCAAGTTCCTCTACTCCATGGCTTATCTACATAAATTTAGAAAACACTTTTTACTCTCAAAATACATAATAGTGAATATATTCAGCTACAAAATAGTGCCTACCATATAAACAGACATCATCTTTCCCCATACTAGGTCAAAAGAGTTAATCATTCTCTATTTCTTCCTACTACCACCAGAACAAAACTTTCTTTCAAAGTTAGAAACATCAAAAATCCTCTTCATTTCCCATATACCATGAAGCTGCACTGATAAGATGGAACTTAACCATATCACAGCCATTTTCACCGAAATGATCTGGCTTCACGACTTCAACAATTAATCTCTCTAAAGATAGAAAACCAACTCTTTGGTACTCCAGTTTGGGGGCTTAAAAACTCTGGGATCTTCTCAGAGTGGGGCCAGGCAAACTTGCCTGACAACCCCAGTCCCCATACTGCCAGAAGCCTCAGCAGCCACACCCACATTCCAGTCTCCACCATGTAAACAACAGGCCAGTTTCAGAGCTTTACAACTAATCTCAGAAGAGATGCCAAGCCACATGGAAGCAACTCAACTGGTACACAGATATTCAGGCTGAAATTCTGGAGCCTCTTAGGAGAAAGGAAGCCCAAGAATCGTCCCAGTTCTACAGATACTGGAACTCCTGGAGCAACAGGATTCCACAATACTAACAGTCCAGTGGGGGAGCACAGCAAATTAGATAGGAAAGTAGCATAGGAGCCAATTAATCTCAGTGGCTAAAAAAAATCACAGAAGGTTCAACTAGCAACAAACATTTAACAAAAAACATCATGAAGTATAACAATTTTCATATATTTTCCTTAATTTAACTATTTTTCAGTAATTCCATTTGCCATTTTGTTGTAACAGTCAATATAAAATAATTTTGTGCCTGCCAAAGAAGGCTTGGAGAATGAGAGGGAAAATGGGACAAAGTTGGAGGGAATATCACACTGGTGGTGGGATTCATGTGTAGACACATAATGTCTGAAAAACTGTATTATGCATGATTTTATAAACTATCGTGTTAAGTAAAACTTAAAAAGTTAAATCTAACTACTAAGGAAAAGAAAGTACAGGGATTAAGGTTAAGACATACGGTTTGTATGTAGTCAATTTCAGTTCAATCCCTATATTACAAGGTTCCCTGGTCATCCAGAAAATTGCCTTGTAAGTTCTCCAGGACAACAGAGGTGGCTTGAGTAATTCCTAGCATCTCAGTGCCCAAGCAGCACCATTCTCAAGCCCCAGATAAGAACTTCTGGATCAACTGGTCAAGAGTTACCAGAAGTGAACCTCAGGCTCCTTTATTGTCACTTGAAACTTCCTTCCCCCCAAAATATTCAACTACCAGAAATTACCAGAAATTACATGAAAGAATTTTTAAATTAAATTCCAAAAGTAGGGGCTAAAACAATGGCACAGTGGTAGGGCATTTGCCTTGCACATGGTTGATCGTGTGGTCCCCTGAGCCAGGGGCAATTTCTGGATGGCCAGAGGTGGCCCCTGGGCATCACTGGCTGTGGCTCAGGAACAACAAGTCAAAAAAACAAACAAGTAATACAATAAATTTAAAAATTAAATATCATACCAAAACTATTTACAGACAGTTGTGAGCTAATATTGTATTCTCAATAGTATAATTTGGTCATGTTACAGGATCAAAGAGGATATTCCAAAGAAAGGAATGTGGGAAACTTAGAACAGTGTTATAGGGTTATTGACATTCTGGTGATGGTAATGGTGAAAGAACAGCTCAAAATAAAACAATAGCATAGAAGCTATTTTAATCTATGCTACCTCAAAAAGAGTAAATCAAAAAGTAAGTCATGTTTTACAAAAGTAGAAACACAAATAAGAATTTAATGTGAGAAAAGATAATACCTAGATTCAGGTACATACCTTGCAGGTGTCCAACCCTGATTCTATCCCTAGAATCATATGATCCCTTGAGATTCTTTGACTATAGTCCTGCAGGTCCCCAGCATGGGTAATTCTAAGCATTATCAGACCTGTGCAACACAGCATTTTGGACCCTCACATTGAGTAGTTGGCTGAGAATCACCAGAAAACACCTTCCTCACAAAACAACTTTTTCAATTGTAAAAATTTTCTTAATTGCCATATATAAAATCTGGAACTTTCACAATGTAATATTTGGAAGTGTGTATGAACAACTATTAGTGATGGTAATGTTGTTATGTTAATAAGCTAGTAATTGACAGGCTATCAATTGTTGATATATTGCCAATAGTGTGTTATTATGTATTTGTAATGGAGAAGATAGAGATATCTGTTAAACTATATACATATACTTGTGTAATTTATAACAATTATAAGTATTTCAAAATATTTTTAAAAAGATTTTTCTAAGATGAGGGCATTGGTAAAGTTAATACAATTATGCATCACTCCTTTCTCACTCAAGGTACAGAAAAATAACTAAAGGCACATTTAATTATCCCCATAACAAAATGCTTTGTTTTTATATAAAATTATTGCTATATAAATCCATACAAATATTATGTGAGCAGAATTTTTAACTTTACCATTAGAATTTCTCAAAAAATCACTTTCTTGTGAAAGTATGTTTCTCAGTGTACTTAAATTATAATGCCTAAATGATCTACTAAAAGGCAAATGCACTGACTAAGGAATATTAACTTGCTATGAAAAGGCAAACAATGTTCACAGGCAAATATTAGAATTAACTAAAAATCATGATATGAATTATGATGTTATTTGAAAGAAATGATACATGGACTTTTCAGTATAAATTAGAATAAAATTCCACTTGTTTATGAAAATAAGATGGACACAGAGAATGTTGTGCTTTCTCCTAATGTAGCACAAGGCATAACGGAATAATTTATCACTGTTCTCCCACTTTTTTTTGTTTGTTTTTGGATCACACCCAGCAGCGTTCAGGGGTTACTCCTGGCTCTATGCTCAAAAATCACTCCTGGCAGGCTCAGAGGGCCAAATGAGATGCTGGGATTCAATCATCATCCTTGTGCATGCAAGGCAAATGCCCTTTCTCCATGCTATCTCTCCTGCCCCTGTTCTCCCACTTTTAATAATAGAGGTTGACATTTGTAATGTGAAATTAAAATGCTGCCTATGACTGACAGTATTATGTGACATCCTTCATCTATTAACAATAGCAATCAAAGACTCTGATGCCCACTTAGGACACCAGACATCCAGAGCATATCTGTTAGTAAACACTATATTGCAAATACTCCTTACTCATTTGTCACCCATTTCTCTTTCCAAATCACCCTCTTTTCACCAACATGATTTCTGAGCGCCTAGCCAGGAGAAACCCCTGAGCGTCACCGGTTGTGCCCCCCCCCCCCAAATTGCGCATTCAAAAAAATATTTTTAGTCAGGGACGTAGCTGAACAGTTCAGCATAGCCTTACATGAAGTTCTGTCTTCCATTCCCAGCATGACAATACAAATAATTGTAAAACTGAAATGAAATAAGACTTCTGCTCAGTTATCTATTAATTCACTAAGGAAGACAAGCCCTCTCATCCAGCATACCAACTGGAGGAGTCGTCAATCTGAACATATGCATCCTAACAGACTGTGAAGAATGGCCTTGTTTGCAAATATGAAAAAGTGTTAGCATGCCTGTGTTTAGGGTCATATTGTATACGTGATTGTTCTGCATAAACGTTCAAACACCTGAGTTTATAAAACTGAGTTTAACATTTTGCTCTTAAAATGTGCCATATCAATATCTACACTTAATATATAGCATTTTATAAACTGTGAAAAGGACCCAAACAAGATATAAAATAGTCCTTTAACACATCAGCTAGAGAATGAGGGTGAGAACACTGTACTTTTCTTTTTCACTAAAAGAAAGTTAGGCAATAAATCAGCTCAGTAAAAACTATCTCAAGTTTTGACAAGAAAAGTTGTTCAAAGAAGTTCAAGATTTCATATCAAGAAAAACCAACAATGAGCCTTCATATTAGACCACTTAAATCTATGTAGTGAAATTTGAAACAAATATTATAAAGAAAGTTAAGTTCATATCTCCCAAATGGAACTATTCCCATTAAAATACAAATCTAGGAAAAAGGAGATATTTAATTTCAAATAAAATATTATTTTTCAGGAATGAGTCAAAGAAGGTTCTAATATTTGAAGTTTTTGTCAGTAATTGTAAGAAAATAACTTTTAGTACTTTAAGTAAAATAAGAGTAAATGACAGACATTTCTATGGTTCTAATGAGGTGAACATGAAATGTCTTAACATTTTCCTATATAAAAAGGAAAATAGAAAAATTTTACATAGTTCTGAGGTATAAGACAAGAAATGAGCATATGATTAACAATTAGTTCAATGTAAGGGATTCCTAAAGAAGAAAAGCCAGAAGAGGTGCACAGCAAATAAAAATAAAGAGTGTGGCTATTTTCAGCAGAAGCCAAGTATTCCCTTTTCAAGAATCATCCTCTCTGGTTCATTGCTGGCAGCCCAATAGTTTGCATATGAGTAAAATGAGTTCATGAGAAAGATGAACAGGGATGTTCCATGGCAGGTAAATAAATTTTGTTTCCACTGAGATAATTTTTCTTACCATGTGTCACATAAACATGCCATGAGGTGATGTGATGACATCCTATCAAATGTGATTTTTATTTCTATACTCCTGACATTTATATATAAGTATATATAACTTGTTTAGTTCTCATGATAGTTTATTTTTCTCTAAATGTGAATGGGCTTTTGTTATTCTTATTTTTGTTTTTGTCTTTTTTTAATGCTATTATCAACTATGCAATACTAATAGGAGAAGCAGGGAGGAAAAGGAAACTGTCAGTTTTTTAAGCTCTCTGGTCCTATAAAGGCACCGTGCATCTTATATAAGCTCTTAAACTAGCATTTAACTTGAACTTTTAAGGTTAACTACAGCATCAAAAAATACCTCTGCAATGTCCATGCTCTCAAACCAATGTTATCTTTTAAAGAAAAGGATTTATAATGTTTCAGGGTCTAACTGATATAAGATATAAGGAACTGTAGCCTTTGTACTGACAAATAATTTTCCCAACTATAATTCATTAGTACTTTATTCCAAAAGCATATGAATACTTACAAGAGGGTTAATCCTCATTAAAAACTAAGATTACATGACATAATTACATGTAAATAAGAAAAATGAATTAAACTCTTACCCTTTCCTATGTCGGGCACTAGTTGTGAATCATATATACAATTAGAGTTATATTGCTAAGCTAAAAATATTGGTAAAGATCTAAAAATGACAAACAGTGCCTTTTAAATTAATGTCTTATTAGTTGAGTGAAGTACACTGACAAAGAATAATTTATGCTTATTCAAACTGCACTCGACATCTTCAGGTGTTTCCAAATGAGCTCACAGAAGAGTGATTAAATGCATCTGATAACAAGGCACACATTGCTGAAATTACTTACCGCTTCATTTTATGATTAATTAAACATGTAGATTAAAGTTGCAAAAGAATTTAGATTAATGAGCAAGTTAAGTCTTGCTGATATAAGTGAATTGGGAATTGGATGCTCTGTGGAACTTTATAAACATGCATTTTATAATGAATAAGACAAGGCTACATGCAGAATCATGGCCACCAGGGCCTTTTGACGATGCAGTCTTTTTTAACATGATTTGACAGCTTTCAAATAACATTCTTCTATAGGCTTTAAACTCTGTGCTTTGCTGTAAAACACAAGGCTACCTAACCCATGTATCAGGAGTACGATTATTTTCTAGCTCTCCAAGGTAATGACCCCTGTAGCAGCAGCTGTTCAAAAAAAAAATTACAAGCTCAATTGTTATTTTAATCAGAGATAGTTTCCTAGTTAAAAACAGATATGCAACTTGTAAAAATATACAATGCCTCGTAAGTTCCTTCTCTTTACACTTCTTCCTCCAAAAGTAAAACCGTCCCAAAGTCTTAGCTTTCCAGAGGACTTATTAGCAAAGCAGGGTGCTCAGTCATTCATAAAATATTCAAAGCCATTTATTAGTGAAGTCTCTGTACTAGGAAAGGTAATATTTGAATTTACGATGATTCTTATCAACTCCAAAAGTGTGTCAAAATATCTACTGGGGTTTGCTGAGTGTCCCATTTTTCTCTTTTAAAATCAACTTTACCTAATCCAAGTACCTTAGACTGTGTCAAAAACCAGGTTGGACTTTATAATTTTCCAGGGCAAGAGAAAATCGGGCTCTACACAGAGATATAGTGCATTATACTTTGCAAGGGAAACAGAAATGAAGAAAAATTGAGCCAAAGTTATTAAACTAGCTTATAGTTTAAGCTTATGCTACCACTATGACCTAACGAAGATACTCCTATAGATTCTTCAGGTTAATCCAATCTAGTATCTAAAATATATCTCTAAAAATTGATGATTCATGTCTTAGCAAGAGTCATATTTTACAGTGCCAGTTCCCCCTTTTAATTCAATTTTTTTAGACTCAAACACTTACCGAAGAACCTATAGAAAATTTTTTATAAATGATCAAAATGAATTGCTTCATGATACAGGTGGCAAGTTAACATCATTAACCTCACATATTTATCATGTAGACGTAAATGACCATTTGAATACTCATATTAATGAAAATATGACATTGAGACATAAGTCTCTCGCTACACCAAATGTATTAAAAGTTAAAATTAGTTTTATAAGTAGCTAAAATAGTATTGCTTGATATGTTTCTTTTCAGTCTGTTTGCCTTTCACCCAAATAATAAAAACCTACTGCATCATCATAAAAGGTTATGTGATTTTAAATGCATAGTATTTTCCTCTTGCAGTTCAACTTGAATATAATAATAAATATGTATAGGTAGAAATATGAACCCAAATACTTCAAGGATCAAATTACATACTTTATGTGATATTTTAAATTTTTCATTCATATCCTTCAGAAGAGAAAATCTAACAACAATGGTTATGTTGGCCTGAAAGAAAGTGGAATAGATACCTAAAAATAATTGCTTTGCAATCATAAAATGTATATGTATGTGCCAAAACACAAACTATGTAAGACAGCTTAACAAGCCATCAAATTTTAAGAAATAGAATATTTTCATTACTGTCATTGTCATAGTATTTTTATTCCCATCAAATTAGGAGGTATAGTCTGGAGTTCTAATAATTTTATAAAAGTTGTATCTTTCCTATGGCATTTTAATATAAGACATTTATTTCCCCATAAAAGCATTTTGTAAACTAATTTTAAGTCCTACATGCTGAATGAATATAACTAGTTTCTGTGCTTATTATTAGCATTTTTAAATCTTACTTAAAATACTTTGTAAAGTTTACCTACAAAGAATGCATAAATCCACTGGGTTATTAAAATTAAGTGTTATGTGTATAAAATGCCAAGAGAAGTGCTTTGCTCTGATTTTCTGAGTAAATGGGAAATTTAAATATAAAGAATCAGCCATATTCTGTAAAGAGAAAATCTTGAACAATTTAATTAAATCAAGATGGGATTTTAACATGTTTTTTATTTTTTATTTTATAATGAATAATCATGTGGACTATAAACTTTGTATTTTTAAAGGGATTATAATATTTTCCATATTTTATGAATATATTCAAAGGAAATATACTTATCAGAAACTTATTATGACTAAACTCATATGGGATTGAGCCATAGTTTGACAACTATGGATGCATTAAAATTTAGAATACAGCCCAAATGATTAAGTATTAATGTCAGCTCCTGGGTTCCAATTCATGTCCTACAGAGTTTTCTGATATTCATCAAAACTCAACCTTTCAAAATGTTTACAAACAAACATTAAGGAACTATAGCTTAAGCTAAAAATAAAATGACTCTCTAGCAATCAAACTGTCATCAAGACCAAACTAATGTTCTCAAATGTAAATAATCTATAGTGAAGTCTAAAGTGAAGAAAGTAGATGAAACCAGGTTCTACCAGTATCAAATTCTTTCCAATCTAACACTTTGTAGTGGGGAAACCAGGCAGATGACTAATAGTTATTCCTTTGGAAAGTTATAGTATGTCCTATGAGTTGTATATGTTATGCATATATTCAAGAACCAAAAACAGCGTGCAGAATATTGGCTCCAAAACTAATATGATATTTTTATTCTCTTGACTGAAGATTATTTAGCTCTCCTGATCAAACACAGTGTTAACTACTTCAAAAACTCCTTTCTTTTTCCTTTAGTAATTAAACAAAGTATTTCTTTATTTGGTAGAATCACTTTTTTTTTTTTTTTTTTTTTTGGTTTTTGGGCCACACCCGGTAACGCTCAGGGGTTACTCCTGGCTATGTGCTCAGAAGTTGCTCCTGGCTTGGGGGACCATATGGGACACCGGGGGATCAAACCGCGGTCTGTCCAAGGTTAGCGCAGGCAAGGCAGGCACCTTACCTTTAGCGCCACCGCCCGGCCCTGGTAGAATCACTTTTAAAATATCTATGTAGCCAAAATACTTTTGGAAATTTGTAAATAGCTCTGATCTTCTATGAGATTATTGGAGATGTAAATTATCATAAATTTTTAAGTCAACTGTTTATAAACTTTACTTGCCACTTTATTTTATATCATTTTGATGACAGGAATTCAAGATCAAAACTGATTGCATTCATAAAACAATAAATATTTTCAAGACTTGGGAAATTTAGGTTTCTGATATTCATCTTTAAATTTGTCTTTCACTAAATATGTAACCTGAAATTAAAATATTTATAAAAAGATAATAAATTTTGATAATAAAATTATGTAATCAGCATATAAAATTTGCCAAAACTTCCAAGTAGTTTTAAATACACTTAAAAATTAGATGTAAAGAACCAGGTGACAAAGTTATTTAGGCCTTACTATATATCAGCCTAGGTATAAATGCAAATTCTCAAAAATGCAATGCAATTCTCTTTTGCCATAGAAATAGGAAATACGTGGGAACATTAATTATACTCAAAAATCAGATATATTATACCTGGGCTCTTATACAAAGTGATGAGGGGTCACAAAGTCCTTCTTCAAGCATTTTCCTTTCCTCATCAGAAGATATAGAATGTCTAAAAAGAAGAAACTAATAGTTATTGGACCCACTAACTTCCATATATAAAATAAACGTTCTCTTTTCATTATATATTCTTCTCTTTACATTATATACTCTTCCCAACAACACCCAGATAAAAGAATTAAGAACCAGATTGAATGATTTGTCTAATGTCGCACCAAGCGATAGACATTAAGAGTGAAGCCGTAGTGAGCCCAAATCTAAAGTCCATTTGTCTGCCTGCTATATAATGCTCATGTAAAAGTATTTACCAGTACTTTGAATTTTGTATTTATGCTATTCTTCACTATCTAGAATCCTATCTGCTTCTTGGTTAATCACTACTAGATCTTTTCAAGGTAAAGTTCCTTTAAAATATGCTGTGTTACAGTTTAATTTACTTGTTCCCACAATTTAACAATATAAATTGTTAGCACTCATATTATAGAAAGGTAATTATAAAAATGGTTTGTAGAAATCTTATGTCTCTATTCTATAATCCTCTGTTCTACCTCGCCTTTATAGGAATTTTTATTATATAATCACTCCCAAAATACTTTGTTCTCATTCTGCTCTCTGGATAACCAAAATCTCACCCTTCTTCATTTTCACCCCTCTTAAATATTACGGTGCTCCTAAACAAATTTTCTTTCCTTCATAACCAAAAATTGTAATATTTCATGTCAGGTATAAGGCATTTTGGATTATTCATTTGTGCAACAAATATCTAAACATCCACTATATCAAGAAACTGAGGACATATAAACAGAATAAATCTAAATTCTAAATCTAAAACCCTACTATATACCACAAAAAAAACAAGTAAAGCAAAATTTGACTTATTTTTTTAGGTTTTTGGGCCATTTCCATCAGTGCTCAGGTGTTATTCCTGACTCTGTGCTCGGAAATTACTCCTGGCAGGCTGGGGGACCATATGGGATGCTGTGGATCAAACCTGGGTCAGCTATGTGCAAGACAAAAGCCCTACCCACCTTCTGTATGAAAGGCAAACGCCTTACCTCCATGCTATCTCTCCGACCCCTATCAAAGAATTCTTTTAAAAATCACCTTTGAGGATTACAAAGGAAATCTCACTAGCAATTTTGTTTGTTTTGCTTTGTTTGTTTTTGGTTGTACCTAGCAATGCTCAGGCATTACACGCCTGGTGGTGCTCAGGTTGGGTGATGCTCAGGATAGTGTTCAGGGAACCCGGGTTTTCTGTGTGCAAAACAAGTGCTTTACTCACTAAACTATTTCCAGCTCCTTATTAGCAATTTTTTAAAATTTTTAATTAATATCAACAAAGTAATAAAATGGGTGGGAAAATACTATGTGAAAAAATGCTCAACTATATCAATCACTAGATATTTGCATTAAAACCATGAGATTCCACTGCAATAGACTTGGATAACTAAGATTGAAGATTAAATACATTGAATGTAATTAAGATTGTGGCTGAACTGGAATTCTCACACACTGCTAGTAGAAATGTAAAATTGGTGCAACAATTACGGGACAAAAGCATTTTTAACCAGTAAAATGCATACCTTAAATACACATCTATATAATTTAACCATTCTACTGCCTTTTTTATTTATTCCAAAGAAATAAAACATATGCCACCCAAAGTCAAATATCCAAGGCAGCGTTATTTATAATAGCCAAAGATTAAGAACTTCAATGGATAAGAAATGGTTTTAGATAGTGTGGTATATCCATATCATGGTGAATATTTAAAAGTAAGGATATTAAAAAATAAAAGTTATTATGCACAAAATGAGTATATCTGAAAATAATTAAGTTGAATAAAAGGTAGTAAGCAATATTCTCACTTTACAGGTAAAGAAGTCAAGCTCAGAAAGATAACATGCCTCAGATCACAGCTGGTACACAGCATTATTTAGGGATAGCATGTATTCCACACAGTATATTTTTAAATAAACATAGAAGATCAACAATAGTTCTGACCCACAAAAAGGCACTCAAAAGTCTGGGTTGGGCTACATACAGAGGCATATAAAAAATAGAAAGCCTAATACGAAAAAGAAATTTCATTTTCCTTATGAAATCTATCAGGAGTAGGGGATTGGCCTTCCTGGTATTCCTGGTTGTTGCTGCGCCTGGCAGTATGCCCCTCACATTTCATCATTCATCTAGACAACTTGGTTCTCAGGATAACACAGTTACATGTGGAGGTACTGTGGATTTTATTTGTTTATATTGGGGCCACACTTTAACAGTGCTCAGGGTTTACTTTTGGTTCTGCTTCAGGGATCACTTCTTGTAGACTCGGGGAACCCTGTGAGGTTCTAAGGATCAGTCCTGAGACAGACACCTGGAAGGAGAATAAATGCCTTATCCTCTACATCAGTGTTCTTCAACCACTTTTGTGCAAAGGCACACTTTTTTCATAAAAAATAAAAATCATGAGGCACACCACCATTAGAAAAGTGTTAAAAAATTTAACTCTGTGCCTATATTGACTATATATAAAGTAATTCTCTTGAATAGGAATCAAATAAGCACAAAGAAATTAATTTACAATTACTTTATTATGAGATAATAAAGTATTTTATAATGATTGGTCTATTTGTGAGCCAAAGACGTATGTTACGGATGAAATTGGAATTTTTCCCATGGCACACCAGACAATATCTCATGGCACACTAGTGTGCCGCAGCACAGAGTTTGAAAACCACTGCTCTACATTCATGCAGGCTCAGCTACTCAAATGTTTTGACCTCAAGTACCTTAACTGATAGAGACAGTGTGCCTAAAGCTTAACTATGAATAATTGTGTGAGTATGCTATCCTAATACAAACAGTTTAAAATTAAAAAATGAAATGAGGGGCTAGAGCGATGACGCAGCGATAGGGCACTTGCCTTACATGTAGCTGACTTAGGACCGACCTGGGTTCAATCCCCAGCATCCCATATGGTCCCCCAAGCCAGGAGCAATTTCTGAGCACAAAGCCAAGAGCCAAGAGCCCTGCGTGTCACTGAGTGTGACCCAAAAACCAAAAATAAATAAATAAATATAACTAAATTTAAAAAATAAAATTAATTTCTAGAATTTATTTTGTTATTTTTTAACTACAACCTACTATACACTATAAACTCTTTACTACTGAGTATAAACTTTGAGCCATACGAAGATTATAAAGAGAACATTTTATTGATGTTCAATATGGTCAGAAGCCTAAGGTACACATGGCTGCACAGGGGTTGAATATGACTAGACACCCTGGTTTTCTAAGAACAATAACCAGCAGTTGGGAGATAGCTCACTCATGCCAAGGATATGTTTAATCCCTGTAACCATATGGTTACATCACCAATACTGCAACTGCTATTAAGATTTTCTAAATTAATGTCTAAAATCTTTCCAGGAGGAATTGCTATATTTTGTATCACTCACCTTTTGGTTCTCCTTTCTCATGTATCTATAATTCCTACCTTCCCACAAATAGACTATAAATTCCTGAGAACTCATTCTACCTTTACCATTTAAAATTCCACCTCAGGGGCTGGAGTGAGAGTAACATGGGTAGATGCTTGCCTTGCATGCACTAACTTGGGGTTGAACCTCAGTACCCTCTATAGTCCCCAAGCCCATCAGGGGTGATCTATGAGCTGAAAGTCAGGAATAGGCCCTAAGCAGAGTGTGACCCAAAAACAATAATAATAATAATAACAATAGGGGCCGGGAAGGTGGCGCTAGAAGTAAGGTATCTATCTGCCTTGCAAGCGCTAGCATAGGCCGGACCACGGTTCTATCCCCTGGCGTCCCATATGGTCCCCCCAAGCCAGGGGCGATTTCTGAGCGCATAGCCAGGAGTAACCCCTGAGCGTCAAACGGGTGTGGCCCAAAAAACAAAAAAACAAAAATAAATAATAACAATAAATACCAATTCATATCATGAGTTTTGAATTCGTTCTACTGGAGTGAATAAGAAACACATAAATAATAATACTAGTTTAAATATAAAGTAATAAAATGATAAGAATCGGGGCCAGAGTGATGGCACAGCGGTAGGGAATTTGCCTTGCATGTGGCTGACCCAGGACTGACTGTGGTTCGATCCTCTGGTGTCTTATATGGTCCCCCAAGCCAGGAGCAATTTCTGAGCGCATAGCCAGGAGTAACCCTGGATTGTTACTGGGTGTGGCCCAAAAATCCAAAAAAAAAAAATAAAGAAGAATTCTGTCACAAATATACATTTACCTTTTCTTCAAAAAGTTCTATGTAACTTAATCCATAAATCTAGTTTCCTGCACTATTTCTCTTCTCTTGAGACAAGTAGGAGGTACTATTTATCTTAAGAATAATATTTCCTGTAAATATACTTTCTGTGAACTAGAACAAAATTTGGCAATATAACCAGGTAACCCAAAACATCACTTTATCTAAAAACTCTTTAAGTAACCAAACTTTGTACGCCTTTATTTTTTTCCATACATGTGAAAATCTATCTGATAGCAATGACACCATTTCCAGCATCCTCACATAATTGGTAGTTAATTCTTAGTTTTCGCCTTTAAAATCAATAAATAAGGCCCTACCTAAGAATTCACTCCTGGTGCTATTATCTTTCATGTTTATGTTGTAACTCTAAGTTCTCAAAGTGGCTTTATCATTAAATATAGTCTTATTGCCTTAAAAATAAAAACAACCTTTTACCCAGTTCTCCATGGGAAAAAAAATCCTAAATTTTCAGTGAGGATCAATCCAATGTGACAACAAGGAATTTATTGTTTTGTTTTGTTTTGTTTTTTGGGCCACACCCGGCGGTGCTCAGGGGTTACTCCTGGCTGTCTGCTCAGAAATAGCTCCTGGCAGGCACGGGGGACCATATGGGACACCGGGATTCGAACCAACCACCTATAGTCCTGGATCGGCTGCTTGCAAGGCAAACGCCGCTGTGCTATCTCTCCAGGCCGACAACAAGGAATTTAAACATTGAATGAAGATAATTAGTATTTTCTTTGGCCCTTTTGAAAATGCAATAAAGGAATGAGAAGATAGTACAGGGGGTAACAACATTTCCTCTTCACGCCATTTACTCCCTGATATCACATATGATCCCCTAAGTATCACCAGGAATGTTTGCTGAAATTGAGCCAGAAGCAAACCCTGAGTACTGCTGAATGTTGCCAGAAAGCAAATGGGGGTGGAGGAAAGCAGACCCAGAGAGTTAACACAGAGGTAGGACCTTAGCCTTGCATGCCTTGACCTGGGATGGACCCATTTTGATCCCAGCCATCCTGTATGGTCCCCCGAGCCTGCCTGAAGTGATTTCTGAGTGCAGAGCCAAGCGTAACTCCTGAGCACCACTGGCTGTGGCCCAAAATCAAATAACCCCCCCCCTCAAAAAAAAAAGCAAACACACCAATAAAAAGAAAATAAAGGGAAAGTAACTGAAGTCCTTTTGACTCCTTTTTGAATCTCAGGATCCCCACCAAATAATTTTTTATTTTCAAAAATATTATAACTTTAGTTGTTCGTTGTTTTTTATTAGAGTACATTGATTTATTTTGTGTAATTTTGTGTAATTTTGGATTGACAGATTTATTCTTTAGTATTTGCATGTACTGTACTATAATCAATGGTGACCAGTGTTGTTTTTGAACTTACATTCATTGATAAATTTTATCCTTTCTATTCCAAACTTCATATTTCCAAAGTATTCCCCTATTTAGGATTTTACTTTCTGCTTAAACTATTGTAATAACTATCACTAGCTCAACATTTTTTAAGTTCTTTTTTTTTTGCCTCAATAAACTTTATACAAAAATTGTTCAAAGGAAAGCTCTTAGGAATAGAGATATGACTCAATAGTAAAGTGGCTATGATGAAAAGGCCAGGAATTTAATCCCAGTAGATCGAGAGTTTGATCTCTAAGATCAATCCGAATAAAACTACTGATCCTGATTCCAAAGCTAACACACAGTGTGTAACCTCTATCATAATCACAGTATCAGAGTGTAATGTCCAGGTATTACAAAAACAAATAAAAAGGAAGATAAAAAAGAGCAAGGTTCTTGACATATCTCTGCACTATTGTTTTTGAAGTTTGATAGCATTCATAACTTTATTATGTTTAGCTGAAACTCAATCATGAACAAATTTGCAATTGTGAAAAGAAAAAGAAAAACTGCACTATTTTCATTGTGATAGCTTCTTAAAATAAACCAAAATCTATTAGTTTATTTTTTGTTTGTTTTTTGGGTCACACCCAGCGGTGCTCAGAAGTCACTCCTGGCAGGCCCAGGGAACCATATGGGATGCCGGGATTCCAACTACTGTCTTTTCAAATCAGCTGTGTGCAAGGCAAATGCCCTACTGTTGTGCTATCTCTCAGGCCGCAGTTTATTCTTATAGTCACAATTCTCTGCTCTTACTAAAACTTTCTACTTTACCACCCCCTATAACTCATTTGAACTTTTTATTGTTCTTCATCTCATAACTACATGCTTCTATTCATCTGTCCCATATTCACACTCCTGTTATTTTCCTCAATATCAGGATACTCCTCTTTCTTCATCCTTATTGACTGATAAAATTTCCCTTACCTTTCAAAGGACATCAAAAAGTCTGTTTCCTAATTTCCTCCTTCTTATAATATATCTTAAATTACTGTGAACCCTAAAGTAGTATTTTTGTTTGATTTTACACCTGGCTATGCTCAGGACTTATTCCTGACTTTGTGCATGGGGATTACTTCTGGCAGTGCTGTGGGACCATATATGGTACTAGGGAGAGAATTCAGGTCACTTGGGTAAAAGGCAAAAACCTTAACGCCTGTATAAACTCTCTGGCACAAAGTCTATTCCTTTATCAAAATTCTTAACATACTCTGCATTTCTACTGTTTATTTCCTCCCTCAATAATAAATGTACCTAGAATTAGACTATATTATGCCTACTTTGATCCCTGCACTGAAATGGACACAATGTACACTAAATGGAACAAGTGAATTTAATAATTCTAATATTCTTAATGACAGAAACTTTATATATTTGCATTTGTTTTTAATGCAGCAATGAATGGTCTGCTTTGAATACAATCAGTCAGTTCTTATTATATATCTGTGAAGTTAAATTACTATCTAATAAATACTAAATAGAAGCCAATTTCAAAGTTAAATTTACCCCTGATTACACCATCTAATTTGGAGAACCTAATAAGACAGATCCTGCCTCACTAAGATACTAGTTCCAAGTAGGCCAGGACATTTCATACGATAAATTCCCAAATGGCTAGAGCTTCCAAGAGAGTTTGTTTGGTACAAGTAAAAATGGTTATTGTTTCACAATACAGAAATATGTTTTTGTATAGTCTTGGGAGTTCAATAGGACATACTACATTAATGTCAATGCAATATATTTAGAAGATATACACTTTCTATTGGTCTTAACTACATCTACATAGTTGCCCTATGTACGCTTAACACTATGCAAGCTTACCTGGCCACCTTGCATCACAGAAGCATAGAAACAATGACATCTGTCAGTATTCTGTTCTTAGCAAATCATCTTTTTCTGGTGAATTCAGGAGACTATATAGAATGCTGGTGATCAAGCATGGGTCAGCTGCATGCAAGGCAGCTTAACTACCTTGCTACCTTTCCTTACCTGCTATACTCTCATTACAGCCTTAAGAGAGTAACTGTTAAGTGAGACTGTTTGGATCTCAGTCCTGTCCTTTTTTTAAAATAGGGAGCATTCCCAGCAATACAATACAGGAATGGTGGAACTGAGACATTTCCAGTTATGCTTGGCCCAATCGTGGGTGTGATAGCCCTGAGATCTGCCACTTGGCCTCTTTCTCAGTACCTGCCATGCTTTGCTTTCTTGAAGTCCCCTTTCTTTCTTCCTTTATTTTTGGCTCATTCATTTATTTATTAAATTTTTTTCATCAAAGGGCCGGAGAGATAGCATGGAGGTAAGGTGTTTTGTCTTTCATGCAAAAGGTCATTGGTTCGAATCCCAGCATCCCATGTGGTCCCCCGAGCCTGCCAGGAGCAATTTCTGAGTGTAGAGCCAGGAGAAACCCTGAGCGCTGCTGGGTGTGATCCAAGAAAACAACAACAAGAAAAAAATTTGCATCAAGCTCTATACTATACAGGCTTGAACAAATAATCACAGTGTCTATCTAGAACTTTGAGAATAATGAATTACATAAATATACAAATACATTATCAGTTCTAATAATTTTAAGAGAAGAAGAAGAAGAAGGAGAAAGATGAAGAAAGGAGGAGGAGAAAAAGAGGAAGAGAACACTAGGGCATACAACCATTCAGCTCAAGCAAGAGCTAATGTTTTCCTAATTTGTTGCTACTAAATATAGATCCCTGACCCTCTCCCTTCTTCTCCTGCCATAGAAAACATCAGGAAAATATCAGGCTACTGCAGGTGTTATGGGAGAATAGAAGCCTCTAAATATTTCAGTTGCTACAGGAATTTTGGATGTTTTTTGTTTGCTTGTTTGTTTTGTTTCGGTGTTTGGGGCCATACCTGGCAACGCTCAGAAGTTACTCCTGACTCTGGGCTCAGGAATCACTCTTGGAAGTGCTCAGAGCTGCCAGGAATTGAACACAGATCATCCACATGAAGGCAAGCACCTTATCTACCTGTACTATCTCTCCCACCTATTTTTTTATTTTTTATATATTAACCTTAAGTATTCCATAATTTTTTTCAGAAATCTCCCCGTTGTTATTATTGAAATAATATACAATTTTTATGTTTTTATTTTTATGGTATTTGGGCTCCCTTTAGCTCTAAGTCAGAACATTCTCAAGAAACAACCAACATCAAGAACTGAATCTAAGTGGCCTCCATGCCTGGGGTACACAACTAAAAACGTCCTTCCTTAAAGTTGCATGAGTAGGGCCAGAGAGATAGCACGGAGGTAAGGTGTTTGCCTTTCATGCAGAAGGTCATTGGTTCAAATCCCGGCATCCTATATGGTCCCCCGTTCCTGCCAGGAGTGATTTCTGAGCCTGGAGCCAGGAGTACCCCTGAGCATTGCCGGTGTGACCCAAAAACAAAACAAAACAAAACAAAAAGTTGCATGAGTAAGGCTATGTAATATATCTCACTGTAGGTCTTTTTTAAATTTTTTAATTTCCTCCTTTAAATCATAGCTTTTCCTTTACTTTGTTCTTAAAGAGCAAACATTTAACAATTCATTATGTTGCCTTTTTTAATGTTTCACAGATTTACAATACTGTTGCATTTCAAAAGTACATTTTATTCTTCTCTATGTCTCTATGTGTATAAAATAGACTGTATGTCTGTAATGTCTGTAATGTCATCATACTACCAAAAGAGCTGCTCTGCCTAATTCTTCCCTGAGCCCCTTTTGCTCACCATCATATTTATACCCTAGTTCATAGACAAAAATGCAATCAGGACTCCATCCATAATCATTACTAAAACAAGTTATCCCTTATACAATTTGAGGAACACACATTATTATCTAAACAGTTATCAAGCAAGTAAACTAATAGGAAGGAAGGAAGGAAGGAAGGAAGGAAGGAAGGAAGGAAGGAAGGAAGGAAGGAAGGAAGGAAGGAAGGAAGGAAGGAAGGAAGGAAGGAAGGAAGGAAGGAAGGAAGGAAGGAAGGAAGGAAGGAAGGAAGGAAGGAAGGAAGGAAGGAAGGAAGGAGAGGGACAGAGGGAAGAAGGAGGGAAGGGAGAAAGGGAAGAAAGAAAGGAAGTAAATAAGTGATTGAAGGAAGGAAAGAAGTAAAGAAATGATAAAGGGAGAAAGGAAGGGAAGGAGGAAGGGAAGGAAGAAGGGATGAAGGGGGGGACAAAGGAACAGAGGAAGAAAGGAGGGAAAAGAGGAAGGGAGGAAGGAAGAAAGAATGGGATGGAGGGAAGAAGGAAGAAAGTGAGAGAGGGAGGAAGGAAAGAAGGAAGGGAAAACAGAGGTAGGGAGAAAAGAAGGGAGGGAGAGAGGGTAGAAGAAAGGATACATATAAGGCAAGCACCCTACCAGCTGTGCTACTGATCTAGCTGCTAAAGTTGCTTCTTGTCATCATCATAATTAGATCTTTCTAAAATTCTCAGATAAAATATAGATGAATATATGATTTTACTTATATCTATATTAAACTTTACTCAAATAAGGTTATTCTCACTATTTTTACTAAAGAAGCACTTGTTCCCTAAAATTTCTACAGTTGTCTTTGTCTTAAAACATACTTAATTAAAATAAATAAAATTAAAACCGTTTAGGAGAACTTTTATAGAACTCCTTGTTACTATTCTCTAATTCAAGCAACCAACTCTGTATCTTTAAAAAGCTTTCAAATCTGTTGTTTCTCTTCTTAGAAAAGCCAGTGGTGCTTGGGGCCTCTCCCAGCAGTTTTTGGGGGCATGTGGTACAAAGATCGAACACAGGGTTTTCACGTACATTTCATCCCAGGAAATAATCTCAAATCCATTGTGTAAGTTTGTTAACCTGGTTTGTTCACTATTTTAATAATCTCTTTTTTATTTACTTCTCTCATTTTTTGTTTCTTCTCAATTACTCCTAGGGTGAAGGGATATGTATTTCTTCAAATAATTAAATGGTATCTTCTATCTCAAAGTTATCTGATACTTCCTTGTCTCATCCACATTTTTCATGGACTACTTTTTCAGTCTTTTCCTCAGATGCTGCCTTTGAGCTATAGGTCCTGTGGCTACAAGTCCAAAAATATTCATTATAACTAGTCATAAAATTAACAACAACTTATAAATACCAACACTTCCACACATAGCCACTGAAATTCTGGACAAATTCCAGAATTTTTTCATTCCTTAAGGCTGCTATCCATTCAATAAGTATATCCTTATTTTTATGTCAAATAGAATGAATTCAACCAATCTTATCTTAAAAGCATCACTGTAACTTATGGTGCTTTATATAGATAATAATAGAAGGAAAATAATGTTCATATGAGTAAAATATGAAAACATGAAAATATGAAAAACAAATTTTCCATTTATTTTTCTAAAGTGAAACTAGAAAAATCATTAAAATGAAGCTACTGATTTTCTAGCAGCCTATCATAACTTTAAGAGCAAAAATAAATTTATATTTTGCCTAATATAGAAATATTATGAGTATAGACTTAGTTTTCTTTAATCTTATTGTTTGATCTACTCAGCCTGAATCAAGGGAAAAAAACTGATAAATATAGTTTTTGTTGTGTTTTTGTGCTCCAAAGATATGAAAGATTCCAAAGGTGAACATTTTTAAGCACACTTATATTCATTCCCTTCAGTTTACATAAGTCTATGTGAGCTGAAAATGAAAAGAACTAACCACAGAGCAGTTTAAATCAAAAGAAAATTCCACCTACACAAACTTTCTAGTAGCATAACAAGTTTTAAACCCTTAAGCTAGAGACTATCTTTTCTTCTTTTGTTAGCAGTACACCAAGTTCTTAATATTAAGCAAATAATAATAACAAGATTTACATGATATGAACAAATAATTCTGAGTGATCTATCATTAAGCATAAATCTCTTTTTTTCTGTTACCTATAGAAAGTGTTTCTTGGAAATTAATTTTTACACTATTATATTTAATTTCTCCATTCTTTATAAAACAGAGACAGCAAAAGAGAGCCAGAGAGAGAAGCAAGAGAATAGAGTTTATGATCACTCTGGACAAGAACTGGGTACTGATAAAATAACAAGCATGGCACCTATCCATTAATAGTAGTGCAAACCACAGTGTGTGTGTGTGTGTGTGTGTGTGTGTGAGAGAGAGAGAGAGAGAGAGAGAGAGAGAGAGAGAGAGAGAGAGAGAGAGAAGTAAAATGCCTGCCCCAGAGGCAGGTTGGGGAGGGTGAGAGGGTGGGAAGGAGGGAAGAGGGCATCAGGGAGGGTGAGAAGGAAACTGGGAACATGATGGCAAAAAAATGTGCACTGGTGGAGACTGTACATTGTATGACTGTAACTCAATCCTGAACAACTTTATATGTGAAAATAAAAACTGTATGAAAAACTTTGTAACCATGATGTTTAAATTAAAAACTTTAAAAAGGGAGAGAGAGAGAGAGAGAGAGAGAGAGAGAGAGAGAGAGAAGAGAGCATTTAATAATATATAGGATTTTGGACCTGGAGATATAGCACAGCAGTGGGGCATTTGCCTTGCACGTGGCCAATCCAAGATAGAAAGTGGTTCAAATCCTGGCATTCCATATGGTCCCCATGCCTGCCAGCAGTGATTTCTGAGGGCAGGGCCAGGAGTAACCCCTGAGTGCTACTGGGTGGGTGTGACCCCAAAACAAAAACACATATACATATATGTATATATTGGGTAAAATGATGAGCATTTATACTCATGCTCCAAGATTATATGAAGTATATTTACTAGATACCTATGTGCAGAGATAAGCATAACATAAAATTAATGTATTGATTATTAAATCGATCTTTGCAAACTGAACTAAAATATTTGTCTCTAAATGCATGTATTTTGCCTGAACTACATTTTACATCTTCACATTAAAGCATTACATTATAAAATAATACCTATCTGCACACGCTTAAGATATTTATTGATATTTGCTTACTGATGTGTGAGACTACTCAGTTCAAACTATGGTTTTATTTACCTTCTCTTTATATATTTAATTGTTTAAAATATTAATTAAAGTTATCTAGAAATCCTGTGAATGATTAAACTTATCTTCTTGACCATAAACAAATTCAAAGAGCAACTTTTGGAGAACGTTCAAATTTATTAGCAACTCTTAGCAAAACAGCCCCAAGTCCCACATTGTTTCTAATCTGAAGTTAAGGAGAATTTTTCTCCAACAGGCACTGAATCATTTTAATAATGACTCTTATGCTGCTCTACTCCACCTTCAAATGTAGCTAGTAAATTCAGCTTTACTACGGTACTATAAAAATGCGAAAGAACCATAATAGCATCTAAAAAAGAGCTGTTGGCACTACATTAGTCTAGAGTAAACCCTAAACTGAATACTAATGCAAAATTTAATGATAGTTTGCTTAGTTGCCAAAAGAGTTACAATAATTATTTTGCCATAATTTGTAAATTATCTTAGAGGCATCTGAGATTATTACTGTGTAGGATTCAAAATAAGTCCCCAAAGTGTTATTGTTCTCAAGGCCTTTTTTCAAAATAAATAAATCAGCAGCATACTACCTCCATTGCAACATTGTCCACTGATTAGAATTTGGCTTGTGAGTAAAGAAACGGTAAAAGAGAGCATTCTGCTTTGGTAGGTCAGTTTCCCTGACTGGCATCTTAGCAGGGATCCACCTCACACCAAATATCAACCTCTAATGAACACTGTTATTGTTAAATTCCAGGTCATGAGACTCAAATAGAACTAATAGTTACACTTCGCCTTTCCTTTTCATGACCACATATTCAGAGTTGAAAATTAAACCAAGATCAAATTTAGACATATTGTTTGAAAATAGCAAAGATGAAACATGCCAGTGACAGACAAAAACCCTGATTTTTAGAGTAAGCTTTTGCCTTTCCTGAAATGCCTAGCTCAGGCAGTGTATTTTTATGCCTCCAGATACTGGCATGTTTCATTTTACATTTAAGATTATGACACACCAACTTATTTGAAATTTTTTAAATCTTCCACTGTGCATGTTTCAAGTGCTTCATGACTATCACTGATAATTGAGCAATTAACTTGAAATTACTGAATGTGCTGTGATGGCACAATATGTAGTAAGTGACATGAAAGAATATAGTACAGACTTGGTACCGTGAAAAAAAGTAATAAAGGGTAAAAGAGGCTGTAATAGTAATAATAGTACTGAGTAAGTTATAATAGTCACAGGTCTGGATGGTTTAATGGTGCCAGTAAAATGCTTTAATGAAATAAGTCTACAATATTTCAAACTCTTTAGAGACATTTGTTCAGGACTACAAATAGGAATCATCTTTCTAACTGGTCTTATTATATACTCAGGGGTTGATCCAAACAGTAAGCCTGGAAGTTTTATTAGATGACATACACAAAATAATTAAGTTAAAAATCAGAAGGGAGGAAAGGGGAAGCCAAGATGAAGAAGCACAGTGGGTAGATACTTGCTTTGTGCATAGCCAACTTGGGTTTGATCCCTATATTCAACCCCCCAAGAACAGCTAGAAGGAATCTCTAACCACAGAGCCAGGAATACGACCTGAGCATAGTTGGGTATAGCCCAAAAATGAAAGAGGGAACTACAGAGGTTAGGGCACATGTGTGCCTGAGCTAAAGTCAAGCCCCTGTATGACATGGCCTTTGGAACCTCATAGCAAGTGACCCTGGAGATACCCTGAGCCCACCCAGGTGAGCATAGTGGCTTCCATCACTGCAGAGTACAAACAGTACCATATCCTAAGGCCTCAACTTTGAACCACAAGTCTCCTTGGCCAAATATCATTAAAAGTAGTCCATGGGTCACCTTCTACCTCCTCCCCACAAAATTTTCACAGGGACATTCTTAAGAAATAGAAACTTGAAAAAATTATTATATATACATGTGTGTATATTGTCTTTAATATATGGGATGCATCCTGGGAATGGGTGGAGAGAGGACAACATTGGTGGTGAGAACACCCCTGATTCAATATCACTATGTACCTAAAATATTACTGTGAAAGATTTGTAATCCACTTTGATTAAAATAACAAAATAAATGTGGAAGATAAAACAGAATAGATAGGACAAAGAACCTTAAAGCAAAATATGACCATAAGGGGTCAGAGTGATAGCATAGTGGGTAGGGCGTTTGCCTTGCACAAGGCTGACCCAAGCTTGATCCCTAGTTTCTCATATTGTCCCCCAGCGCCTGCAAGGTATGATTTCTGAATGCAGAACCAGGAGTAATCCTGAGCACCACCAGGTGTGGTAATAATAATAATAATAATAATAATAATAATAATAATAATAATAATAATAATAATTAAAGATAGCCTTAAGAAATTATCAAGAGGGAGCTGGAGCGAAAGTAGTGGATAGAATGTTTGCCTTGAATGTTGCATGGGATATAGATTCAATCCCCAACATTCCATATGGGTTCCCCAAGTCTACCAAGAGTTATTTCTGAGCACAGAGCTAAGAATAACCCCTGAATATCACCAGGTGTACCCCCCAAAAGTAATCAAGCAATTGTGAACATATTTGCAAATAAAAAATTATGATATATGGCCTGGCCTAAAGAGGCAAGGATAAAGGACTGTAGCGGTAGTAAAGCAGGAAGGGTACTTGAATTGCATGCAGCTGACCCAGGTTCAACCCCTGGCATCAAGCCTTACGAAGAGTAACCCCTGAATACTCAAGAGGAAGCCCTGAGTATCATCAGATGTGGCAGAAAAATGGGAGGGGGGAGGAAATGGAGAGAGTGGAGAGATAGTACAGCAGTAGGCTATTTGCCTTGCAAGCAGCCGACCTGGGACAGATCCAGGTTCAATTCCCGGCATCCATATGGTCCCCTGAGCCTGCCAGGAGCGATTTCTGAGCTCAGAGCCAGGGGTAACCCCTGAGCAATGTCAGGTGTGATATAGAAACCAAAAAAAAAAAAAAAAATGAATGAATGAATGAATGAATTATAGCCAGGGAAGCAAATCCAAGAAACCTAAATTTTACCCTACATCAATATCAAATGAGGTTTGCAAGAAATAACCCACACGTATTTAGTCAGAGAAAGAAAAGAGATTGAAACTAAAGCAAGTCAAAAATAAAATTAAAACAAAAATTTCCCAAAATTAAATTAATACTTCTCCAAAACAATCTAGGAAATTAAAAATAGTTCAAGTTATTCTTTCAGGTATAAACTAGAAAAAGAAGGTAGAGGGAGCAAAACAAGTATTTGAGGGCAGTAATATATAAAATGTAAATGCTTAAAATGTAATGGGTATACACATTCAGACTATCAAACTACTTTCAATTAAAGTAGATTTCTGGCCACAGTTCACAAATGTATATAAGCTGTGTGTATTAATGTAGATACTTCAAATGTCAGTATATCTCTAATTAACATGAGCACACAACTGTAAAACTGAGAAGGCACAATTTTAAATTCCTTACATTCCCAGCATTAATGCTTTCATGGGGTAGCTCCCGTTGTCATGGAAAATGGCATTCAAGCCCTATTTGTGGATTTTCACAGCTCATCTTTTTTATTTACCTGCTCTATGTCAAGATTAGCCTAGAATAATATTTTTTAAAAATAATGCAGTTAGACCTACTTGTCCTTAAAATCACAGATGTTCTCACTGAGGAAGCTTCATTTTGAGTTATGCTCAGTTTGAAATAGATTTCTTTCTTTAAAACACAGAAAAAGAGATGAATTTTTGATATTCTTTTTATTTTACAAAGATCTTTGCCAAAGAAATTAAGGGAAAGCATGATGTGGCAGTTTTAATATGCAGGAATATAAAAGATATTCAGGAGGAACAAATAATTCAGGAATACAAGGAAATGAAATGGTAGAAGGCTTTCTAATATTTTTCCTCAACTTTTCCAAAATATTTGTATGGCAACCAAATAGAAACTGATTTAGTGAGCAAAAAATCAACAAAAGAGAAAGAACTGAGATTCTCTGTGAGAAGATAATGTATTAGAGAAAAACACTGAACTTATACCATAAATTTTTTAGCTGTGACTCCTGATATTTTACAGGAATAATAATAATAATAATAATAATTCATACTCAGTTTGCAGAAATTTTTGAAAATTCAGCTGACTTATGTCAACAAAAGAAAATATTGTACAAAATTTTATATTTTTCCATTTTTTCTTTCTAGTCTCTCATTTTTACTGTAGTTTATAGAACACAGTTACAATTGTCTTAACATTCACCACCACCAAAGTGCCAAAGAGACTATTATGATTGCTGCTTTGAGCAATGAGGCTAAGTAGTAATCATTTCTTGTACCAGTCAGTAAAATTGAGACCTTAGGAAATAGTTGCTATTAGAGACCATAAGCAAGAACCAAATTTTATCTTTTATTTTTTATTAGCTTTCAATACTATAGATTTTTAGGGGCTCAGCTGCACTACTCCATATGTATATAAAATACATCACACCAAAGTTCTAGCATCTCCCCACTGTCAAACTAACCCCTCTACCTGTTCATTCCTCCCCGCTTTCTACTTCACTCTAGTAGCCTAACTACCATAGTTTCCATCCAGTCTAAAAAGTTTTGTTGTCTTTTACCAATTCTTTTTTATTATTTATATTCCAGATATGAATGAAAGCATCTAGTAACTCTCTATTACTCTCTTACTTACTTCACTTAGCATAATTTTATAAAAGGGAAATCATTCATTGTCAAATTACTTTTTTTAAAAGGAGCATCCTAAAAATATACAACATCTAAAGATATGTGGTATTATGTTTAGTCACTTTTTATTTTGCTGTCAAACACAATGATTAAAACTATATAATTGGGGACTCCCAAGGAGTACTCAGGAGGTCTGCAGGACCCTATCAGAAATTCTCTGTTGTCCAAGCTAACAGTTCCATGCAGAGGCCTGAGGATGTGATGCTTCTCAGTTCTGATTGTACAGCGGATACCAAGGTCCCCGGATGTGATAAGAACTTCCAGGGCCACACCAGTGCAAAGAAGTCCTGGCAAAACCTGAAGGTACCATGTGGTGCTGGGCATCAAAATGGGCCTGGTACTTGATAGAAATGTGTCCTAACTGCTGTACTATCTCAGTTCCTACAAGATTATTCTTTAAAAAGAGATAAAGGATTAACTGAAAACTAGATCTTCTCATACAATGCCTATATTGGATAAAAAGAGGTATGCTTTTATTTTTAAAGGGACAGAAATATTGAATAAGAAGCTTTAAACTCTAAAAAGACAACCATTTTCTTTCACAGTTTTCCCCCTTCTGACCTAGGTAGTAGATGTAAATGGGTAAGATTCCAATCGGTTCTCACACACTGTTTGGTGTCCTCCATTCATTATGGATGTGCAAAACAATATCCCACCTTCTTATCTCACAGACTGGCTTCTACACACCTTACTTAGTAACCTTCCCATAGCCTTCAGGTATAACTTTCTGCCTTAGATCACATAGCAAATGAGTAGTTTCAGGGCATGGAAAGAAAGTTCCTAAAAGAAGCCATTGTCACTAATCCCATTTATCTGTTTTCTGG
Source organism: Suncus etruscus (assembly GCF_024139225.1). Classification (NCBI taxonomy): domain Eukaryota; kingdom Metazoa; phylum Chordata; class Mammalia; order Eulipotyphla; family Soricidae; genus Suncus; species Suncus etruscus. The sequence goes on from NC_064856.1 coordinate 66,662,402, forward strand.
TCAAACTAGATAAATATTTCTATTGTTTGAACAGCCTCCTCATTCAGTATAAGTGGTGGAAAAATTACAGAATACCTGAAAGAAATGGGAACTCAAGCATTCTGCATGACATATTAACTTTAACTAATTTATCTTAATCCTTGAATCCTGCTCCATTTCTTTAAAGAAGGTTCCACAACCAGGGCATAGCCCTAACAAGAAACTTAAGACCACTGACCAAAGGAACAACAAAGTTCATGCTTTAAATAAGGAAACAAAAAATCTCAAAACTGAAAAATTATTTCCTTAGGCCTGTATGATTAGTTTAACTTCTGCTTAAATGATCAAAATCTAACTAGAAGTTTTTTGTTTTTGTTTTTAAGTTGAACACCAGAAATAACCATGTGAAAACTATATCCACAATGTCCCTTCTATTTTTATCCTCTCTCTTTGTTAGGTCACAAGAAAAATCTCAGCTAACTATATCCCCTCTACGCAAAGCAAAGCAAGCCTATTTATGTCTTGGAGTAGGGAGGAGGGCTGCAACAGAAGTGAAGAATTCTGGAAACAGCTTTTTGATTATGAGAAATGTAAGCTGTTCTAAATGAAAGTTACCTTGGTTGAAATGTGACAATTATCTTATTTGTCATGTTTTTAATTTAACAAACCCTAAAAATTACTAAAGGGTATGACTAAATAATATGAAAAAAGAGAAAGAAGGTAAAAGATAGAAAAAAGCAAATACGAGACAATGAAAATCTAATGGTAGAAGCTCGTCGCTTTGGGATCATCCTTTTTCACAAGAGTCCTTAAGAAATACATTTCCTCCATCTTCTTTGCCTCTAATCCTGACTATGATCACTTCCTCAAATTGAAAGCTTATGCTTAATTCAAATGAACTGTGAGGCTTAATACTTTGTGCTTAACATTACAATTAAGCCTTCAAATAGTAAAATGTTAATTGATATATTCATAAAAATAAGTGATTCATTCTTAAAGCATTAATAATATACAAAATGAATTAAATTAAAATATCCATATCTACTTTTTCAAGTTGGTTCAAAATGACTGCCCTAATCAATGCTATTCCAAAACATAAAAGTTACGCTGACTTGAAATAAATTCTCACTATTCTCTTCTTATCTATAAATTGTTTAAAGTTTACTTTATAATGATTATTTCCAGTTTCAGGAGACCTAACTATGAAAGTAACGTTTCCTGTATCTTTGCTATCAAATGTATGAAGTCTTAGATGCCAACATGGTACACATTTAAATATGAACTAGCTTAAGGAGCCAGACATCATAACTCAATGATATACATGTCTCACATATATGAGGACCTGGGTTCAGTTACTTCCCCATAAAGAAGTATTTTTAAAAGTATTTTAATTTATCATTGAAGTTCATGCTGCTTTTTTCTTGATATTTATCTTCTATTTATCTTTCTAAAGATTTTTCTCCAAAGCACCATTTAAATGAAATGGTCTTCAGGGACAATAAAAAAAAAGACAGGAGAAACTTCTGTTTTGCTATCAATTATATATTAACTGTAGATTCATTACATCTGTCTTTAGTTTTCAGCATGATTCATATACTGACAACTCTGTGAATTCTTACTATTTCATAATTTTCATTATAATCGCAGCCATAACAACTTCTAAAATTTAGGGAACCAGAAAACTTCAAGAAATCATTAGAGTAAATTATGCATGTGTATATAAACTATCCCCTTTAAGGTAATAAAAGTCCAATAATAGATCCTCATTTTCAAAGAATAAGATTTTTTTTCTCAGCTATTATATATAAAGAAGCCTGCCATTGTATTCTGTCACTGAAAATCGCAACCAACTGAGGCTCTTTTTAACAGCTGATTTTTTCTACACTTCTTATAAGAAAACATAAAAAAAATACATAACATATTTTAAATGGCTGAACTTCATATAAAAAAGTTCTGCTTACAAACTATAATACTTTATTATTCAAAAATAATATTTATGAGTCAATACTTACAAATACGCACAGAAGTCAGCCCCAGCACCCAGAAATCACTGGTAAATTGCCTTTGAATTCATGAAAGTGACCTAAAAAATGAGAAAGATAAATGGAAATTAGCATAACAAATAAATTATATTTATATTACTTATTAAAGATATTAAATTCTGGAAATATTACACTATTTCTTAGTTATATAATTGTCTTCATTGTATCTAACAACATTTTTCAAAATGATAATACCAAGCAACATTTTAGAATAAAAGTGGCCACATTTTTAAGACCTTAAAAACTTTTGGCTAGGGGCCGGGCGGTGGCGCTAAAAGGTAAGGTGCCTGCCTTGCCTGCACTAGCTTTGGACGGACCGCGGTTCGATCCCCCGGTGTCCCATATGGTCCCCCAAGCCAGGAGCAACTTCTGAGCACATAGCCAGGAGTAACCCCTGAGCGTTACCGGGTGTGGCCCAAAAACCAAAAAAAAAAAAAAAACTTTTGGCTAAAGAAGGTTTTTCTCCAAAATTATAAAACTCTACACTCTAGCACTTTGGCCTTGAGGGAAACACAAAAGTAAGAAAATAGAGAAGGAAAATGCCAGAGCAATAACTATTAGTTCTAGAAAAATTTATTAGATAAAGTGAAACCCCATCATACATAAATTCTTCCATTTTTCTGCTCATTCATTCAGCAAGTGTAACTCTGACTGAACTGGAAATATCAATATGATATTATCTTATGAATAAAATTACATCATATATAAAACAAATACAATTTTATAGATTATTATATATTAATTAAAATAGCTTTTTTGTCAAATAAGGGGGCCAAAATGATAGCACAGAAGGTATGGCATCTCCCTTGCATGTGGTCAACCTAGGTTCAATCCATAGCATCCCATATGATTTCCCAAGCAACACCAAGAGTGATTCCTGAGTGCAGAGTTAGGAGTAACCCCTAAGTATTGTCAGGTGTGACTAAATATGTAAATAAATAAATAAATAAATAAATAAATAATAAATAAGACAAAAATAAAATAAAATCATGGATTTACTCCTCAAAGTTTTTTGTTTTTTTTTTTTTTTTGAAACAACCAAAAGTTTATCTTAGGGACCAGATCAATAAAGGGGTAAGACTCTTGTCTCACACTCAGTAACCTGCATTTGATTGCAGGAAATGTAAATGGTTCCCTAAACCCTGCCAGGAGTGATCCCATAGCTCATAGCCTGACGTAAGCCCTAAGCTTTGCAGGGTGTTGCCCAAAACCAAAAATAAAAATTAAAAGTATAAGAATCAATTAATTTATGAAAAATACACACAAATGTAAATTAATTAAGAAAAAATTTATGGAAAAAGCACACATACAACTGTATACATGTTTAAAATACACACAATTAAAATTTTAACACTATTGTAATAATACCCAGAGACAATAGAGATGAGAACTGAAAGGACCGGACCCATGATATAAAACTTTCCGCAAAGAGTGTTGAGTGCAGTTAGAGAAATAACTATACTAACAACTATCATCACAATGGTAATGAGTGAGAGAAATAGAATGCCTGTCTTGAATACAGGCAGTCAGGGAGTGGGAGAGGAGGAAATGGAGGGCATTGGTGGTGGAATGGTTGCACTGGTGAAGGGTGGGGGGGGGTGTTCTTTTTATGAGTGAAACCCAACTACAAATATGTTTGTAATCCTGGTGCTTATATAAAGATATTATTTTTTAAAAAATGTTAACACTGAGTGAGAAGACTAATCTTTACTTGCTTACTCTTATCTTTATTATTAATGTTATTTAGCTATTTTATTCAATGTATTTAATTTTTCTCAAGGCAATAGTTACTTGTAAATTTAGTATATCACTATACATTCAAAATAAGTTACTCAAATCCAGGATTATTTCTTTTTTATTAATCAGGGCAAGAAAAACAAATATTAATATGAGTTAAAATATCTCTGAAATACAAGGCAACTTCAAACAAGTATCTTGACATCAAATGAAGAAACCATAAGCATTTTTCAATGAAATAGATCAAAGGTAAATAGCAAATAAAAACACTGCCACTTCACTGTATAATTAGATTTTAAAAGCTTTCAAGCAAAATGTTTTAATCCTTCTTAAAACTGTCTCTGGGCCACACCTATATCTTTTTTATAATCCTGCCCATTATCTTAATTTCATTTAGCAAAAAGGTTTCAATATTAAATGCAAAGTTGGATTAAATGACTTTCTAGTTCTGAAAGTCAAAAAACTAAAGTGCTCACAGAAACATCTGCAACAAAAGTATGTCTACCTTTACATTAAATCATGGTATTTTGTCCTTAAAAGTCATGTTGGTCGACAATAGACCCAATACCCAATTTACAAGCTATACACAGAGGGAACCAGTTACAGTAGCAGTCCGGGGTGGGGTGGGGGGCAAAGGAGGGAGATATGGGGTGTATGCTGGGAACAGGGGTGGAGGGAGGACAACGCTGGTGGTGGGAATGCCCCTGATTCATTGTCACTAAGTACCTTAAATAATACTGTGAAAGATTTGTAATCCACTTTGTTCACAATAAAAATTCAAAAAAAAAGTCATGTTGGTAATTTAAAAGTTTTGAACCCACTGATTAAATTGATTTAATTGTGTTATACAGAATGAGCCAATAAGTTACAGCAACCGGTTTGGGTTTTTTGTTTTGTTTCGTGGGTTTTTTTGTTTGTTATTTTGTTTTGTATATTGAATTAAAAGGAAGTGCTAGATGGGTGAAGAGAAAAGGAGAAAGGGAGTAAAAGAGAGATTAAAACTATATAAATATCAAACTCTATAAATATAACACAGATACGCTGGGCCAATAAGCTCAATAGGCTGAAGCACATGCTTTACATGCAGAAGCCCAGAGTTCACTTCCTGGCCCCACATGCCCTGCCTAAACCAGTGGTAAGCCCCCCCACACTGCCAGCTCTGATGTGAGAGAGAGAGTGAGAGAGAGAGAGAGAGAGAGAGAGAGAGAGAGAGAGAGAGTTCATTTTGCAACTCTATTTTCAACACACTATTTTCCTAAAGAAAATTATGATACTTAGATGTGTTAACCAGATACCTCTGTGGTCCAAATCCCCCCAATTACTGATAATTACATTAAATATTAAAAGAATAAAAATAATACATTTTAAAAATCCTTATGCTTTATCTACAGTGCCTGTAAACTGATTTGGGGAGATGGGTTTACATACTCAGCAGTGCCAGTGCTTACTCCTGTTTTTTCAGTCAGTGATCATTCCTGATGGGGCTTGGATATGGTGTTTGCCTTGCACACAGCCAGTCAGGAGTTAGATCCCCAACAGCACCCTATATGACTGTACCTGCAGTTCTGCTAAGGGTGATCCCTATTTGTGAAGTCAGGAGTAAACCCTGAGCACCACTGGGTGTGTCTCAAAATCAAAATAATAAAAATAATAATAATAATGTCATAACAGCTAATGTGACTTAGAAACATTGACTTGATTTGTGCTAAGGCACCAGTAGTTTTGACCAAAATTGCTTTGCATCCTCAATATAAATGTCAATAGAGTGAAAAGGGCAAAGAGCTATTTAGTATCATGATGAAAATAATCTTGACTTTTCAGACTCCTTGAAAGGGTCTCAGGGGTCCCTATGCATTCACGGACAACATTTTGATAACTGCATATCTAGCCCAGATAGTCCACTTTGCAGAGAAGGAGTATATCCAATTTAATATTTTCAAGCCAAAAAGATCTGGCAATATCTCATACAGTGAATACAATATTGTATATGTCAGTTTAAAGTTATTTATCTTTGTTCTTTCTAAATATAAAATGGCATTAATGTATGGGAATTAAAAGAGATGGATTTTAGATCATTCTTAACAAGGATTTTAAAAGCTCTGGAATAAGTTGATCATAAAATAAAATTCTGCTGCTAGAGGTGTCAAAGTTAAAGATGATTAACTTTTTGCCTAATAAAAATTTGTAGCAAGAGAAAAGGCCCATCTCCACAACTTACATATTATAGGCAACTGAACCCTCAGGTGGGACCAGACTATGGGCTAAATAACTCTGGTTATTCTCAAAATGGGGGCATGCCAAGTCTCCCCAACAACCCGCAAACCCCACACACACACACACCACCAGAAAAATCCAGCACCTTCATCCACACTTGCCATCTTCCTGGCTAAAAATGGAAAAGCTCTTCTACTAAGCTACAAAATAAAATAATGGCCTCTAACTCTTCCCAGGTAATCTGGTCTTGATCAAAAACTCTGGGGCCTTCTTAGAAGGAGTGGGAACAGAATTCCTTTCTGCCTGAAAACACAGCAGCCTAGAGCCACACCACACTACATCCTATAACAAAAATGGCCCAGCACCACAATTTAACCTCATTAAACTGCTAAGACAAATCTGCTCCTGAACCACTCAGTCAGCCTTAAAATTTTGTAGTAGTAGAATCACAGCATTCTCAATTGGGAAAGCTTCCTTGAAGACAACCAAGCTCAGTGAGCCTAAACAGTAACACAGAAGGCTCAACTAGCACAAACCATAATTCTTAGACAATGACTTAAGCAACAGCATTGAGAGATAGAACTATTATTTCAAATTGACCCTTATTGTTCTAAGGATTGATATTTCCATCATTCTATTGTAATAAACAATATGAAGTAAATTTGTCTGTGCCTGCAATAGGGCAGGCTGGGTTGTGAGTAGGAAACTGGGTCACTGATGGAGGGAAGGTCACTAATGGTAAGACTGGTGTTTGAACATTTAATTGCTGAAATAACTGTATATTAACAACTTAGTAAATCATGGTGTTATAATAAAAATTTTAAACTGAAATACATATTTTATTTATAATTATGTGTGTACCATATATATTTATAATAAAAATTTTAAACTGAAATACATATTTTATTTATAATTATGTGTGTACCATATATATTTACAGTTACCAAAACAGCCAGGTAACTGCCTAGAAAGCTTTTTAAATAAAATCTGAATTTCTGGACTCTGCTGAAAAGATACAAACCAGAAGTTCCTGGCATGTGCCTGAAGTTTTTGTTTTTAAAAAGATCCAAAAGGTTAGTATTAACATCAGTCTTGTTGCAGATGGTGTTTAAGAACTATTCTCCTCTTATATCTATATTAAATTTTGCTACTAACCAATTATTTCCTTTCTTCAGTCATCAATACACCTCAGTCAGCATGGGATCAGAATTGCCTAAATGACACATTTTTACAACTATCAAAAATGATGTACTGGCTCGTCATTTAGGCAATTCTGATCCCATGTTGACTGAGGTGTATTGATGACTGAAGAAAGGAAATAATTGGTTAGTAGCAAAATTTAATATAGATATAAGAGGAGAATAGTTCTTAAACACCATCTGCAACAAGACTGATGTTAATACTAACCTTTTGGATCTTTTTAAAAACAAAAACTTCAGGCACATGCCAGGAACTTCTGGTTTGTATCTTTTCAGCAGAGTCCAGAAATTCAGATTTTATTTAAAAAGCTTTCTAGGCAGTTACCTGGCTGTTTTGGTAACTGTAAATATATATGGTACACACATAATTATAAATAAAATATGTATTTCAGTTTAAAATTTTTATTATAAATATATGGATCAAGAACAAATAGACTAAAAGGTTCCATATTCTATTTACAAAATTAATGTGACTCAATCTCCAAAACTTGTATACTGAGTCTTGACAATAAGAAAAAATATAAATGCACTTATAGAGAGAGAAGATAGCAAAAGGCAATTGGTTCGGAATCAAAAAAATTGTCAGTGGATGAAAAAGAAATATGATATATATGTGTATGTATGCATACATGTATACAAACACATATATATCCTGACATGACTCAGGGAACCATACACAGTGCCAGGAATTGAACTTAGGTCAGCTATATATAAAAAAATATCCTGTACTATATCCTTCCACTGCAATGTATTTTTTAACTTTTCACTCAATAAACTTGCTCTCTTTTATCTCTCCCTTCGTGTCATCTGATTTTCTTAGCAGTGTCTTCCTTCATGTCATCTGCTCCTCTAAGCAAAGTATACCACTGAAATTATTCCCATTATTATATTTTCAATATCTTTGCTTTTCTTACAGAATACTGATTTCAAATATAGATGGTTTTAATTTACAAACAAAAGTCAAATGTTTGTATAACTAAGACTAGAGAAAAAGTGTTTATCAGAACAGGATACTTAAACAAATCCACCTTGGATGCTTATTAAAATAATTTATTTAAATGTTCAACTGTCCAAATTTACAATCTTTTAGTCCCACCGAACCTTCTGACTATAATTCTGCGAGTATGACTTGGGAATCCATTCTAAAATATGAATCTATTTTAGAACACTACAATTCAAAAACTTCTGAGCATACAGTATATTAAATGTGTATATATACTAACAAAAATTTCTACAAAAAATAAACATTTTATAACTATAAATATTCTGTCTTACATGAAAGATAGTGATTTCATAATTCCAGTTTGTAATTTAAAAACATTTTAAATATATAATTGGATTAGAAACTAGAGATAGAACTTAAATCTAAATCTAATTTATTAAAATCTATCTTACTTATTGGGGTGTGTTGTTTGGACTTAAGAATTTAAGAATAATACAAGAAATTCCTTTAACATTTTCAGTGCCCACAAAGTACAACATGTGGATTTGAAGTTCTGTGGTACAAAACAATTAAGCAAAATCCCAGATATCCAGAAACTGACTATTTGTATTTATTATATGATAAATATTAGAATATTATAAACTATAAATATATTATATAAAAGTATTAGAATGGTTTCAACATTTGTCGAGCATTATAATACTCAGAAAGAAAAGAGTATTATATCACTGCTGAGTTTTTTTCTCTCTGAGTCTAATCACAACAAAGAATAAAACTGTAGAACATTTAAAAATAAATCACAAGTCACAGATTTAGCCGGTGGCAGAGTACAAGCTTCTCATGAATTAGGCTCTGGGTTCAATTCTAGCAGCAAAAATTGTAAGAATAATTGAAAATAAAGAACAATCATTTAACAAATTCTGAAAAATAAGAACAAACTTTTTAAGCCCATAAATTTCATGATCATTCTTTTCTTTCTATAGAGCAAACTAATGAAAAGTGAGGAAAAAAAAATTCTATGTACTTTAAACTTCCAGACAGTTGAGTCAAGATAAATTTAAAGATTTCAATAGGGTCCATTTAAAAATTCATTTTAAGAAACTTGTTACCGCTCAGTACCACTCCCTCTTAACCACAAATAATGAGTTTAGTAATGGAACTCTGTAATTTAAAGTATAAGGCAAATAACACTAAGTTACTTAGACAAAATGACACCGCCTGTTCTACAAATATGTACTCAGAATGAGCTTATAAAAACAACAGCTGCATTATCAACTGGATTAAACCCAAAATAATTTATATGAATACAGAAAATCAACATAGTCTGAACTTGCTTTATAACATGCGTGTCCCCTTTATTTTTTTAGGTATTTTCAACTCATGATAGAAACTGAAAGGTAGAGAAATGTTATAAGAGGAGAAAAAAAAGGGGTAATAAAAGGATAATCATCTAAGAGTCCTAATTCAAACAGAAGATCCCAGTTTCGTAGTAATTCCATACTGAAATCCAGACAGTATGTTAAGCACTAGAAAAATAAAAAAGGAATGAAGCAATGTTGGCAACTTCATGGATTTGACAGTAAAGTGGAAAAAATTGTGACATTTTGTAAAATTGAGGCAAGAGAAATAGTATATGGGATTAAGACACTTGTCTTGCATGTAGCCTGCCCAGGTTAGATTCCTGGTACTGTATAAGGTTCCCCCAAGTTCCTCCAGGAATGATCTCTGAGCACAGAGTCAGGAGTAAACTATGAGCACAACCAGATATGTATAAATAAAGAGAGGGGGAGAAGTAAAGAGAAAAGGGAGGGAGGAAAGGTAGAAGAGAAGGAGGGAATGGGAGAGAAAGACTTCCACAAATCAGAGAGCGTTTTCTTTCTCCTTTTCTCACGAGCATTGATAGCCACTAACTATCTATCTCACTAGCCAGCATTGATACATATACAAGTCACAACTTACACATATGAGTAGCTGCTAATACTACTTACTTTATAAAGAATGATTTAAGCTGACATGACTTTAGGACTGTGTGCTTGGCAATGCTACCCTCATCATCACACTCAATAATTACACAATGGGAAAGTCAACTGCCCTATGAATTAGGCTTTCCCAGACCAAATTAGATCTTTGGCTTATGCTCAAATAAATACAGACATAAATACAGACTAATAATAATAATAATAATAACAACAATAATAAAGCTAGTAGGAACAACACAAACTGAAATACATTAATTTTCTCATTGTAGTATAACAGAAGGAAATGAGAGAGCCAACAAATATGTTTTAAAAATATAAGAGTATGCCACAAAATTGAATCTTTACAAATGATAAAATGAAATGGGCAAATAAAATTTAAATTCTTAAATATCACAATTAATTTTATTTTTAATAATATCTTTATTTAAAAACATGTTTGGAGTTGGGTTTCAGTTATGATAAAAGATCACCCCCCTTCACCAGAGCAACCTTCCCACCATCAATGCCTCCCACTTCTCTCTTCCCCCACCCCCTGCCTGTATTTGAGACAGGTACTCTACTTCTCTCACTCACAACTATTGACATGATAGTTGTTAGTGTAGTCATTTCTCTAACTACACTCACCAGTGATGAGTGGAAAATCAATTTTAAATGTCTATTACTAAATACATATTTTATATACACTAGTTTTGATGACATTTCAATATTGCTAATGTTTTACATTAACTAGGTTAGTCATAAGATTTTTGTGGGGCAAAAACTGTGCTAGAGTGGAATGGCATTTACAATCCTAAAAGATAAAATCTTCCTGGGGCCAGAAAGAGTATAAAGTAGTAAACACAGTCAATGTGGGTTTAATCATGGCAATGGACATGGTGACCAAAGCACAGCCAGAGTGATTTCCGAGTAGAGAGCCAGGAGTAAGCCTTGAGCACAGGACTTTTCCAATAAAAATGTTAATATGGAGGGAGGAAAGGAAGGAAGGAAGAAGGAGAGGGAGGGCATGAGGGAGGGAGGGAGGGAAGGGAGGGACAAAAGGAGGAAAGGGAGGGACAAAAGGAGGGAAGGGAGGGAAGGAGGAAAGGGGAAGAGAGAAGGGAAAGAAAGAAAAGAAAGAAAGAAAGAAAGAAAGAAAGAAAGAAAGAAAGAAAGAAAGAAGAAAGAAAGAGAAAGAAAGAAAGAAAGGAAGGAAGGAAGGAAGGAAGGAAGGAGGAAGGAAGGAAGGAAGGAAGGAAGGAAGGAAGGAAGGAAGAAGGAAGGAAGGAAGGAAGGGAGGGAGGGAGGGAGGGAGGGAGGGAGGGATGGAGGGAGGGAGGGAGGGAGGGAGGGAGGGAGGGAGGGAGGAAAGGACGGTGGGAGGGAGGGAGGGTAGGAGGGAGGGAGGAAGGAAAGAGAGAGGAAGGGAGGAAGGAAAGAGGGAGGGAAGTGAGGAGGGAGGGAGGGTGGGAGGGAGAAAGGGAGGGAGGGAGGAAGGGAGGGAGGAAGGAGGAAGGAGGGAGGAGAGAGGGAGGGTGGGAGGGAGGGAGGGTGGGAGTGAGGAAGAGAGGAAGAGAGGAGGGAGGAAGGGAGGAAGGGAAGAGGGAGGAAGGGAGGAGGGAGGGAGGGTGGGAGGGAAGAAGGGAGGAAAGGTGTGAGGGAGGGAGGGTGGACAGGAGGAAGGGAGGGAGGATGGGAGGGAAGAAGGGAGGAAGGAAGGGAGGGAGGAAGGAAGGAAGGAAGGAAGGAAGGAAGGAAGGAAGGAAGGAGGAAGGAAGGAAGGAAGGAAGGAAGGAAGGAAGGAAGGAAGGAAGGAAGGAAGGAAGGAAGGAAGGAAGGAAGGAAGGAAGGAAGGAAGGAAGGAAGGAAGGAAGAGAAGGAGGAAGGGAGGGAGGGAAGGACGGTGGGAGGGAGGGAGGGTAGGAGGGAGGGAGAAAGGAAAGAGAGAGGAAGGGAGGAAGGAAAGAGGGAGGGAAGTGAGGAGGGAGGAGGGAGAAAGGGAGGGAGGGAGGAAGGGAGGGAGGAAGGAGGAGGGAGGGAGGAGAGAGGGAGGGTGGGAGGGAGGGAGGGTGGGAGTGAGGAAGAGAGGAAGAGAGGAGGGAGGAAGGGAGGAAGGGAAGAGGGAGGAAGGGAGGAGGGAGGGAGGGTGGGAGGGAAGAAGGGAGGAAAGGTGTGAGGGAGGGAGGGTGGACAGGAGGAAGGGAGGGAGGATGGGAGGGAAGAAGGGAGGAAGGAAGGGAGGAAGGAAGGAAGGAAGGAAGGAAGGAAGGAAGGAAGGAAGGAAGGAAGGAAGGAAGGAGGAAGGAAGGAAGGAAGGAAGAAGGGAGGGAGAGAGGGAAGGAAGAAGGGAGGGAGAGAGGGAAGGAAGAAAGGAAGGAGGGAAGGAAGGAGGGAAAGAAGGAAGGAAGGGAAGAAGAGAGGGAGGGAGAGAAGACGAGAGAGAAAGAGGGAGGAGGAAAGAGGGGGAAGGAGATGGGAGAGGGAGGAGGAAGAGTGGAAGGAGGGAGGAGGTGGAAGAAGGAGGGAAGAAGGGAGGGTAGAGGAGGAGAGAAGGAGGGAGGAAAAGAGAGAGGGAAAGAGGAGGGAGGAGGGAGGAAAAAGGATGGTAGGAAGAAGAGGGAAGGAGTGAGGGAGAGAAGAGGGAAGGAGGAAGGTGGGTGGGAGGAGGAAGGGAAGGAGGGAGGGAAGGAGGGAGGAAGAGAGGTTGTAGTATCATGACACCGTAGACAATAAAATCTAAATTAAAGAGAGAGAGAATGGATCTAGGGTTCAGGAGGTAATTCAAAGGGCTGGAGCACATGCCTTACATCAGGGGTCTCAAACTCAATTTACCTGGGTGCCGCAGGAGGCAAAGTTGGGGTGATCCTTGAGTGCAAAGTCAGTAGTAAGCCTTGAACATTGGGGGTAGTGACCCAAACAACTAAAACAAAACAAAACAATAAAAGATTCCTCTAGGGCAGGGCCACAAAATGTTGTGCGGAGGGCCGCAAATGGCCCGCGGGCCGCAAGTTTGAGACCCCTGCCTTACATGTACTAGGTCCCCAATTTCATTTCCCACATTAAATGTTCCTCATTGCACTATGAAACTTGGTGAATCCCAGCACTGAAACTCAGTAGTATCACATAACAAGAACCATCAGTCTCACACACCTGAACAAATTTTTGCTCAAAGAAGCTCTCAAAGCCTCAGGACATTAAAAAAAAAAAAAAGTGAGATAAGTGAAACTAAAACCAAAAACTCTGATTGTTTTTCTAAATCTATAAAACGAGGAGCTAGTTCTTTAAAAAGATAAGGAAAATTGACAAACCCTCAATTAAGCTCATTAAGCAAAAGAGAAAAATCTTAATTAGAAAAACCTAAAACAAAGAAATAAAATTATAATATATATCTAAGAAATATAAATGAATCTGAAGTTGGTTTAGAGATACAGTACTGAGGGTAAGGATCTTGCCCAGCAAGTTACTGATGATTTCAATCCCTGGTCCTCCCAAAATGGTCCCCCGAGCACTACCAGGAATTGGGCACAAAATCAGGAGTAAGCCCAGAGCATAGCTAGGTATTGCCAAAAAAGCCATCCTCAACATAACAATAACAATAACAACAACAACTATAATAATAATAACAACCTGAGATTTCTATAAATACCTATGCAAAAATAATTTGAAAACTAAAAGAAACTGACCAATTCTTGAATCAAACCACCTTGCAACTGAACCAGATGAAACTAAAGGGGCTATAGAGTAGAGGGATTAAGGAGCTTGCCTTGCATAAGGAATGCCTTGCCAACAATGACTAGAATCCCCTGGAACCACATATGTACCCTGAGTATCATCAGGAGTAATCTCTGAGCACTGAGCCAAAAATCTATGAGAAGCATCAGGCATGGCCCCAAAATAAATATAAACTTACATTTTAATGTAAATAAATAGGTAGCTTGAATAGTCCAGTTACAATTATAAAAACAGAAACAAGCAGCCAAAAATCTTCCTACCAGCAGAAATCCAGCACCATGTCTTCAATAGTGAATTTTATCAAATATTCACACAAGATATAATGCTGATCCATCTAAAACTATTCCAGGAGGATGGAGAGATGGTATAGCTGGTAAGGTGCTTATCTCGCACATATTAAATCTGGGTTCAATGCCCAACACCCTATATAGCCTCTGGAGACTGCCAGGAGTGATCCCTGAGTACTACTGTGAGTGATCACCTCCCAAAAATTTAAATAAATAAAATCCTTCCCTAAAAAATGAAGAAATGGGAATGCTTTCAAACACATTTTACCAGGTCAGCGACACCCTCATCCCAAAAATCAAACAAGGACAGAGCACACAAAGAGATAATTATAGGATGATTGTGTTAGGCTGATGAAAACAGAAATATCCTCAGAAAAACTTGGTGAACTGAATCCAATAATAGATCAAATGAATCATGCACCATGACCCAGAAGAATTCATTCTAGGGATGCAAGAATGGTTGAATATACATAAATCAATTAAAATAATATACTACTGGGGGGGGAGGGCATTGCTGGTGGGAATGTTGCATTGGTGAAGGGAGGTGTTCTGTTTATGACTGAAACCCAACTCCAATCATGTAATCTTGTAGTCATGGTGATTAAATAAAGATTTTACTTAAAAGAAGGAAAAGAAAAATAAATAATATACCACAACAACAGAAAAGATCCTCACAGTCTACAAACACAAATAGGTATAATTTTTCTTAACCCTGAATTTTCACCTGGAGTAGCAGGTCGAGGAACATTACCTGAGTGGGTCCTGGTCCCTGAACACTCAGAGTATGACCTCAACAACTAACAACAGAAAAAATCAACATATTATGAGATACTGGGAAAGTATTTGACAAACTCAATACCAATTTATGATAAAAACTCAATAAATTTAGCATAAAAATAATGTAGCCAGGCCAGAAACAATAGCACAGTGGGTAGGACATTTACCTTGCAAATGGCTGACCTAGGTTCAATCCCAGGCATCCCATAGGTCTCCCAAACCCACCAGCAGTAATTTCTGAGGACAGAGTCAGGAGTAAGCACAAAAAGCTGCCAGGTGTGGCCCACCAAAAAAATACTGTAACTTAATAAAAATCATACGTGACAATATATAGCCAACATAATTTATAATGGTGAAAAACTGAATTTTTTCCCTAAGAACAAGACATCTAACCCCAAAACACAAAAACATTAATGGAATTTTTTTAGGTTTTATGTCCATTTCCCTCCATCAATGTTCCCCAATCCCCATTTGCCTCTCACCAGTCTGCTTCTACAAAAAACAATTTATAGATAGATACATTTATATACACAATATTTTGCACTGTGATTTATAGTACTATTGCTGATAGGGATTCATACTTAACATTTTGCCACCTTATAGCATCACCCCCTCCTCCTGATTGAATGCTCCCTCCAGCATAGATGTTGCCCCTTCTTTGTCCTATCTCCCAATCCTCCCAAATGATGTTTCCTGCTAAATAATAATTATCACATTCTCTGTTTAAATTGTTTTAGGGCATTTGTTATTCCACCATTATGTTTCTTTGTATCCTACATATGAAAGATATAATTCTGCATCTGTCTTTCTCCCTCTGACAAACTTCATTCAATATGATTGTCTCTAAGTTCTTCTATGTAGCAGCAAGTTTCATAACTTTATCTTTGGCCAAGATAATAACCAAGTACTTCAGAAAGAACTTAATTAAAGACATGAAATAGAAAACTATACAGTACTATTTCAAAAAAATAAAAGATATATATATATAAGAAAATGGAAACACATCCCCTGCTCATGGATTGGGGGGATTAATATTATCAAAATGGCATATTCTCCAAAACATTGTACAGATTTAGTGCAGTCCCTATAAGAATACCCAAAACATTTTTTAAAAAAATAGATCAAATAATCCAGAAGTTCATATGGATAAAACAATAACCACCACCACCTCCACACACACATACACACACACAGAGACCAATAGCTAAAGAATTTGGGGGAGGGGAGAGATGGGAAGATAAATATAGTCACCATGTTCAAACCAGGCTATCTCAATAAACTCACTCTTTTCTCAAATGAGATGTGAACCAAGGCATGAAAGATTATGGTTGCACTGGCCCATACAGCACAGAGTTGGGCATCTCAGCTGGGCCAAGCCCCCATCCTGCCAAAACCATGGTTGCTGCCTCCACCACTCAGAATCATCATTTACCAATGGCATACCTCATCACTGACCCTCTATGATTCCCTGTGGGGATACTAATCTGACCACACTGCAGGTGTGCCAGTTGTTGGCCTGATATCATCAGGGCTTTTTTTAGAAGAAACGTAAGCACCCTCTCCTGTATCTTTTTTCTTCTAGGAAAGTCTGGCAGCTTTATCCATGCCCACAATAAAGTCACCATGTTCAAACAGAGCCTTCTCCCAGGAGGCCCTGTAGCTGAGTATATGCCCTTAAAATTCATAGTATTATAACTTTAAATTTCTGGACAACTTCATTTCTTTGATGCTATCATCCCTAAAGGAACACCCCAATTTAACAGATTGGTCATACAGCAAGTGCTTTCTAAACCTTCTGCCACTGTAATAATGACATTGGTGATACAATAATTTTCACAAATGAACTTACTACTGTACTTTTATTTCTCTTTTCTTCCATTTTATTCTTTCTTTTTATTTCTTTCAATAACTACTTTTTCAATAACTACTACTTATCTGGAAACAAATGTATTATAATCAACTATGCCAAGCATATGATTCATTTTCTTTAAATAAATAAAATTAAATTAAAAAATAAATAAATAAAAGATGGGAAGCATCACTTTCCCCAACTCCAAACTATACTACAAAGTAGTAATAATTAAGCTAGCATAGTAATGAAATAAAGATAGATACTCAGATCAATGAAATATGAATATTCACTAGTGGGATATCCTGAAACACACTCTCATGTATATGATCAATTAATCTTTGATAATAGAAGAAAAACTATTAAGTGGAGTAAGGAAAGCTTTTACAAGTGGTAATGGAAAAACTGGTTAGCTACATGCACAAAGATGAACTCAGACCTCTTTGTAACAACAAGCATGAAAATTAAATCAAAATAGATTAAATACCTTGATACCAGACCCGAATCCATAAGGTACATCGGAGAAAAAGTAAACATGATTCTCCATGACATTGAAGCTAAAGGCATCTATAAGGATGAAACATCATTGATTAAGCAAGAGAACACAAAGATAAACCAACAGGACTATATTAAATTAAGACATTTCTGAACCTCAAAGTAAATGATGACCAGATACCAAAGCAGTTAATAGATTGAAAGAAACTATTTACCCACAGATCATCTGATAAGGGGTTAATATAAAAAATATATAAGTCACTGATAGAATTTTCCAAGGAAAATATCCAACCCCATCAAAAATGGCAGAGAAGAAATGAATAGTCTTCCTCCATAAAGAAACACAAACAAAAAGATACCTAAAAATATGCTCCTCATACTAATCATCAGGGAGATGCAAATCAAAGTAACAATGAAATAACATCTCACACCACAGAGTCTAGCACACATCAAAAAGAATAAGAACAACCAGTGCTGGCATAAATGAGGAAACATAGGGGTTCTTATTCACTGATGGTAGGGGGAAAACACACATTTGTACAAATATATACACCCTAGGTTCATTGCTGCACTGAGTACAATAGCCAAGTTATAAAAACAACTTAAATACCTAATTACTTATAAACAGATGGAGAAGTTGTGATACATACACACACACACACACACACACACACACACACACACAATGAAATACTATGCAACTTTAAGAAAAACAAAATCATGTAATCTGCATCAACAGGGGTGGAGCTAGAGATACCATTCTGAATGAAGTCAACCTGAAGGAAATGGATAAAGAGTGATTCTTTCATATATGGGGCTTACAGATACATGGTAAGGTAGCAACAAAGGTCTAAAGGCAATACGATGGAAAAATTAATGCATACAACTGAGTTTGAGAAGAGGGCTTAAGAATAAGGAGGTAGGGTTGAAGTCCTTGACAGTAGAAGACGGTGCATTAGTGATGGGTATGGTGTTGGAAATATGTGCACAAGAAAACATCATTAATAGTACTGTCAACCACATTATCTTTTCTCTTATTTAAAGGTGAAGGGAAGATAGTCTTTGTGATAGTGTGATGGCACTGAAACATATACAGAAAGATGAAAAGCTGTTATCCAGGATTTCATAATATTGCAAACAAATGGCAAATTAATAAAATGTAATCTAAATTTTAAATAAATTTAAAATAGATTGATATTTATTTGAAATTGAAATTGCACATTTTTAAAGCCAACCTGTAACTAAAAAACAACATTAAAATATATCATCATTACTGATATCAGTATAAACAACCAAGTTGGAGCCAGAGTGATAGCACAGCAGATAGTGTGCTCACCTTACAGAAGGCCCATCTAGGTTTGATCCCCAGCATCCCTCTAGTCCCCCAAGCCTGCCAAGAGTAATTCCTGAGTGCAGAACCAGAGTAATTCCTGAGCGCCACAAAAAGTTCTCACCCAAAAAAGAACAAAGCTAATCTAAAATGGTAGATTGAAATGACTAGGCTTCCCTAGTTTGACAGATTCAATGTGTCGATAAGATATATATTGCACATGCACAAATTCACATGTGAAAACACTTACAATATACAAAATATAAATGTGATATAACTATATTAGATATTTACCTACCTATAATAGATTATTAAATGTTTATAAAAAATGTTTTACGGGGCCAAAGAGTACATCAGGAGAAAGCTTATACTATATGTGACCAACCCAAGTTCAATCCCAGCACCACATGTAGATTCCTAACCACCACCAGGAGTGATCCCTGAGTACAAAACCAAGGTCCTAATTACAGCTTGGTGTAGCCAAAAAAAAAGAGTTGCAGGAAATTCATAATCTATAAAAATTATAATGGTCACATGATGCATTATTTGTTGATACTAAGAAATCTTCCTAAAAATATCTGTTATAAATTTTAGTAAGTCTTCAAAGTGTCAATCACTCTAAGACTCTTGCCACCCCCTCCCAACAAAAGAGTGGAACAAATGAGTCTAGTTACAGTTATTATTTCTGTAGAATAAGAAAAGCTATAAATGTACCCAAATAGGCATATTGAAATTCTAAAAGAATATTAAAAATAATTTAATAGTTGAAATTTTTCACCTTTCATTTTCCAGGTTTCTGTTTGCATTTTGGACATGTGTTATGACTCCCATCTTAATTAAAAATGTAGAAGAATAAAAAGAAATAAAATTGAAATAATTATAATAATTTGAAGCAACCTATATCCAAAAGTAAAGGACATTTGGAGTAAAATATAAGCCATCCCATTATGTGATTATTAAAATTTGCATCTACAATCATGATTAATAGCCTGGGAAAAATTTCATGTCACAATGTAAAGCAACAAAAGAGATGAAAATTATATTTACATACTTTTTCAATATAAAAGTCAATGCCAAAGAAAAAAAGTAAAATGAAGCTATTGAATTATTACAAGAGGCTATAGGTGGGATTGGAACTAGAGCTAAATTCTTTCTTTTCTTTTTATTTTTTATAGCAGGGGCCAGAGAGAGAGCATGGAGGTAGGGTGCTTGCCTTGTATGCAGAAGGATGGTGGTTCAAATCCCAGCATCCCATATGGTTACCCCAGCCTGCCAGGAGCGATTTCTGAATGCAGAGCCAGGAGTAACCCCTGAGCACTGCTGTGTGGACCCAAAAACCAACAAAAGAAAGAAAGAAAGGAAAGAAAAGAAAGAAAGAAAGAAAGAAAGAAAGAAAGAAAGAAAGGAAGGAAGGAAGGAAGGAAGGAAGGAAGGAAGGAAGGAAGGAAGGAAGGAAGGAAGGAAGGAAGGAAGGGAGGAAGGAAGGAAGGAAGGAGGAAGGAAGGAAGGAAGGAGGAGGAAGGAAGGAAGGAAGGAGGAGGAAGGAAGGAAGGAAGGAAGGAAGGAAGGAGGAGAAGGAAGGAAGGAAGAAGAAGAAGAAGAAGGAAGAAAGAAAGAAAGAAAGAAAGAAAGAAAGAAAGAAGAAAGAAAGAAAGAAAGAAAGAAAGAAAGAAAGAAAGAGAAAGAAAGAAAGAAAGAAGAAAGAAAAGAAAGAAAGAAAGAAAGAAAGAAAGAAAGAAAGAAAGAAAGAAAGAAAGAAAGAAAGAAAGAAAGAAGAAAGAAAGAAAGAAAAGAAAGAAAGAAAGAAAGAAAGAAGAAGAAAGAAAGAAAGAGAAAGAAAGAAAAAGAAAGAAAGAAAGGGGCCAGAGACATGGCACAATAGCTCAGAAATAGCCCCGACCATATGAGATGCTGGAAATCAATCCACTGTCCATTCTAGGTTGGCCATATGCAAGGACAAAGCCCTACCACTGCACTATTGCTCCAGCCCCAGAAATTACTCTTGATGGTACTTAGAGGAGCAAATAGGATTCTGGGGATCAAATCTGAGTTGGCTTGTGCAGGACAAGCACCCTACCTGCTGTACTATTGCTTCAGCCCCCTAACTTCTTTAATTCAGCAATAATCCCTTAATATTCTAAGAGTACAGAATAAGACACAGTAACCACTTCTTCTATGATAGGTAACTTCAGTTTCCAAGTCTGTAAAATGTACAAAATACTATTCTTATTTAAAGGTGTGTTACTAAAATGAAATTATATATGTAGAGCAATAATTTCAGTTTCTTGGCACTCGGGTACTGAACAAATGGCAGCAATTCTTACTATTAAGTTTAAAATATTTGTGATGTTCATGGGTCTACTAGGATAGTAGCATAATGAAAGAATGAGGTTTTCTAAATTTCAAGTGAATATTCAGTTGTCAGAATCATCTTAAAATAGTTAAGAATGAGTATGATAGGGCCAGAGTGATAGCACAGTGGTAAGGAGTTTGCCTTGCACATGGCCAACACAGGATAGACCCCATTTAGAATACTGGCATCTCATATGATCCCTTGAGCATGGCAGAAGCAATTTCTGAGTGCAGAGCCAGGAGTAACTCCTGAGCATTGCCAGGTGAGACAAAAAAAAAAAAGAGAGAGAGAGAATGAGTATAAAAAAATACAACACCATCTGGAAAGTTATTTATTTAAACCTATTCTACAAATATATATTTTTAAAATATATATAATTATATGCTGAAGTAGTTAGAAGCACACAGAATCTCAAAATAAAAACAAATTAGCTCTATATATACATCAAACCTCACCTTTATTATTTGTGTCATTATGTCAAATGCTACTAGAATAAGAACCAGAAGGTAATCTAATATAGTAAGAAATAATAAAGGCTAGGAGACAGACCTTGAAACAAATCTTGTCTATCATGTATATGATCATAAATATATATTTAATTTCATTGCATCCCAATTTCCTCAAATGTAAAATAAAATAATTATCTTGAATATATTTAGGATAATTAGATTAAATTATTCATAAAACATATCACCTAAATAAAATAGTTTGGAGCCACAAAGTAATGAGTAGTAAATAATTTTTAGAAAATTTTAATTAATTGGCAAGCTTATTTTTTTCTGTACAGAGATTAAATTTAAATTTCAGTCTAACAGCTTAATGATAGGTGGTTTATAAGATAAACTTCTAAAAAACAACAAAACACAAAAGATAACAGTAATGGGTTAAAAGCAATAACCTGCAAACACTTAACAAATGATAACAAATGTGTGTGGGTGGACATCATATATTTTAGTCCCTTATTAATAAAGGAACATGTATGGTATGTTAGATGTATGGCTTATTCTTTTTTATTTTAATCTTTTTTTTCCACAGAGAAAAAAACATTTTAATTCAATATGTTTAAACTTTGATCATTTTGCCAGTGGAGTTGGTGCTTCTAATTGTGTATTAACTTAATCACATAACCTCAAAATATTTAGCAAAATGTGGCAGAAATTGGGTCCAGAGCTATAACATAGTGATAGGGCCTTTGCCTTGCATTCGCCCAACCCAGGACAGACCCTAGTTTGATTTCCAGCATTTCATATGGTCCCTGAGCCTGTCAGGAGCGATTTCTGAGTGCAGAGCCAGGAGTAACCGCTGAGCACTGCCAGGTGTGACCCCAAATATCCAAAAAATAAAGTAAAATAAAAAGTAAATGTGGCAGAAATAAAAGGAAAAACAGAAAATTTATAATGATATTTTTCATAACAATGATTTTTAAATACTTCTCTTGATAAATTACAAAGTAAGTATATTTTAAAACTATATAAAGCATTCAAATAAACATAATAAGAAAATTCTACTTACTGGCAGTTTTATAACAATGCCAAAATAATTAATAAATATTATATTTTCAACAACTATTCAATCATACTTAATCATATTTAATAAAATGTTTAAAATTTTTCTTAGGACAGAGCATACAACAAGGAAGACTATCATCATTATTTCTATTCTCAACATTGTGTTGAAAATCTTAAACAAGAAAGTAAAAAAAAATAAGATTGAAAAAAAAGCAACAGATGCAGATGATATGATAGTATTGGTATAAAATTCAAAAGACTATAGATAAAAATTATAACTGAGGGCTGGAGCAATAGCACAGCAGTATGTTGCTTGTCTTGCATGTGTCCAACACAGGACCAACCTTGGTTCAAATCCCAACGTCCTATTTGGTGACTGAGCCTGTCAGGAGCGATTTCTGAGCACAGAGCCAGAAGTAACCCCTGAGCGCCGCTGGGTGTAACCAAATAACTCCAAAAAACAATTATAACAACTGAGTGGGCCAATTCATTTAAAAAAAAAATAGGTACACAAAAATTTACACTGCATTTCTATGTAATGTCAATCCCAACACAAAAATAATAATATATAGAAATATCATTTACATAAAGATAATACAAAAATTTAAATAAAAATTCTTATGAAATTGAAGACTTCATTGTGATGAACTATAAAATATTTGTGAGAATAGAAAAAAGAAAAGAAAAAAATATTTTGAGAATAAGGTAAATAACTTAATAAGTGGAGGTTAATTTAATATGAGCAGGCTAGAAATTGTAATAAAATCAATATCACAAAATCAAGCAAAGTACTCAATGTTAATCCAGTCAAAATTTTAACTGCTTACTTGTGTATACATGTGTACTAATATATGCATATATAAAACTTGTTGACTAAATCATATATTAAAATCTGAATGTTCAAGAAAAGTTCATTTGAAGAAAATAAAAAACTGATTTACTATACTACCAGACTTAATATCATGACTTATAAAACACAGCTTGTGAAATAGTATAGTGGGTAAGAAATGTGCTTTGCACATGGTAGAACTGGGTCCAATCCCTTGTCACCACATATGGTCCACAAATATCTCCAAAAGTGGTCCCTTAGTACAAAGCCAGTAGTAAGCCAGAGTACCACCATATATGCCCTCCAAAAATTATTAAAAATTATAACTAAGATATAAGTTGGCTGGTCCATGTGAAGAAATATATTCTAAAGCGACAGACTTTTGAGAAAAACAAAAGAAATCAAAGAGGGAAGAGAAGGAATCGAAGGAAAATGCAATTTAACAAATTATCTAATCGTATGATTAATAAAAAAATTTTCTGGCAAGATGTTATTTTTAAAGTATACATCTTTTGCAGTTATTATATTATTTATATTCATCTTTTATAATACCTAGACTTAGTATAACTGATTAAAACTAAAAATTTTGCATATGAGATCTAAAAATAAGGAAAGTCCCTTTTGAAATAGCACATCAAATGTTTTGAGATAAAAATGACAGGTAATTAAATTTTGTGCTAATGAATATCTGAGCAAACACAATAGAAGAAAAAGTATCAATGACAGAAGAGTAAGTCATAACTCTGCCAAGTCCACTAAATATATATTCACCAATAATTTAATTTTTATTTTTATTTTTATCAGGCCTACTTAAGCAATAAACTATTCCTTCTAATCACTTTCACACATATATATCACTTAGAATTCAGTGGTCATTCAATTATTCAAAGGCAAAATGGTTGCTGTAAAATGCAAAGAACCAAGCAACTATTTTAATTCTTCTTGACTCTTCTGTAAACACAACTGCAACTCAATGAACAGGAAAGCAACCTAGATTATTCTAATGAGGCATTTCATTTAAATATTCTTGAAATTAATAATATTATGACTAAAAACATTTCTTTTAATTAATTTCTATCATAGATGCTAATTTAACTATATATCCTATTTAGTATATAATAATGAAGAGAATAAATGATTTGTCAATCTCAGAGGCTAAAGAGATAGTACAGAGCATAGAGAGTTTGCCTTGCATGCTGCCACCCAGGTTTTAGCCCTGTCATTGCATATGATTCCCAGAACACCACCAGGAGTAATTCCTGAGTTCCAAGCCAGGATTAATTCCTGAGCATTGCCAGGTGTGGCTCCAAAACAAACCAACAAAAAACTGTCAATCTCATACCACATTAGAGCACTGTGGTAAGAATAAGTAAGAATGAATAACATCTGAAAAAAGGAATTTTGCAGCTCTTTTATTTCAGAAGCTGTTAATTCACAAATTAATAGACTGATTCGTTCTGCTTCATTTACTTCAAATTTTTAAAAACTACAAACTGAATTCACATTTAAAATTACAAATACTTATTTACTTAGCAAAAATCACAAAACATTTAGTCTGAAATTGTTGTAATCAATAATCATAGTTTTAGACATCTTATACATAATTGTATTTTTATTCTCTCTCTCTCTTTCTCTCTCTCTCTCTCTCTCTCTCTCTCTCTCTCTCTCTCTCTCTCTCTCTCTCTCTCTCTTTCTTTCTTGGTTTTTGGGTCACACCCAGTGTTGCTCAGGAGTTACTCATGGCTCTTTGCCCAAAAATCCCTCCTGGCAGGCACGGAGCTCCATATGGGATGCCGGGATTTGAACCACTGTCTATCCTGGATCGGCAGCTTGCAAGGCAAATGTTCTACCACTGTGCATCTCTTTAGCCCCTATATTTTTATTATATATATATACATACATAGATAAACATTTATGTATCAAGTATCTGATCCTAGTCTACATGAACAGTACAAATCAAAACTTCCTTCAAATATGATATGAATTTCTTCTTCATTATAAATACCTTAGAGGTAAACTGAATTTTTACTATTTTAATTTTGTAAATTTATATGGTATCTTGGTACAGAACCTTCAATAAAATTTCTAATTGTGTCATATTTTAAAGTAGGTGACAATTTAGTTAACCTTCCTAATAAAAAGAAATGCACTTCTGTACATCTACTTATTAATCAAGCTCACTTTAATAAGAACACATATCATTATGATAAATTATGACTATTCACACCCTGGGTCCTGCTTCTAGTAATATATCATTGTAAGGTACATTATTTTGAACTTACACATTGTCATAGTCATTCTCATATATCATTACATCTTAGATACTAGAACCACTATCATACAAACTTTGGAATGCAGTATTTCTGGTCTGGAAATTAATTTTCATTTTCATTTTTTCAGTGCAAAAAAATTTATCAGAAGAAAGTGTCAAAAGACAAATCTTTAGTTTAACTATAGGCAAGTGTCTTTAACAAAAGACATAAAATTTTATTCTATTGAATAACAACATAAGTTAACAACTTGAGGGGCCGGAGAGGTGGTGCAGCAGTAGGGCATTTGCCTTGCACAAATCTGACCTAGGACAGACAGCTGTTTGATCCCCCAGAGTCCCATATGGTCCCTCAAGCCAGGAGCAATTTCTGAGTGCATAGCCAGGAGTAACCTCTGAGCATCACCAGGTGTGGCCCAAAAACAAACAAACAAACAAAAAAGTTAACAACTTGAGATGAGTCAAGAAAAAGAGAAAATAGCAAGGTAAGAAAATGAATTCCTAAGGACATATGTATACAAACATATGACTGGGTTGATTAAAATACAAGAGGAATTTTATTAAAAAATTATTTGGGGGGCCAGAGAGATAGCACAGCAGTAGGGCATTTGCCTTTCACACAGCCAAACCAGGATGAATGGTGGTTCAAATCCCAGCATTCTATATGGTCCTCCATGCCTGCCAGGAGCAATTTCTGAGCACAGAGCCAGGAGTAACTCCTGAGCACCACCAGGTGTGACCCAAAAAACAAACAAACAAAAAACAACAACAAAAGATTCTTGCTGGAGAGATAGTACATCAGGTAGGGCTACCTTGCACGCAGATGACTCAGGTTCAATCCCTGGCATCCCATATAGTCCCTTGAGCCTGCCAAGAGCAATTTCTGAGTGCAAAGTCAGGAGTAACCCCTGAGCACCGCTGAGTGTGGTCCAAAAACCAAAAAGAAAAAGAAAAAAGAAAAAAACTTGCTGCGTGGCATTTTTAAGCAACTCATATGCTCTCCTAGAAACTTTACTTTAAAATGCTTTCCTTTATTTTAAAATATTATGTGCCTATTCTTCTACTATGAATCATGCATGAATCAGGAGGGTTATAGTTACAGAGCTACCAAGACTACCAGAATTTCAGTCATTAGTGCTCACACCCACATAATATCGGCCACAGAAATCATCCCATGTTCCTTTCAAATAATTAGTAAAATAGTGAGTTAAAACTCACCACTCTGGAGAGGAGTAAACCAATTTTATGTATGAAAAGTTCCAATCCAATCAAAATATAATTATAACGCAACAAAGCCTTCTCTAAAGGAAATTGTTTTTGTGACCAGGTTTTAACTTTTCTTTTTAATTGCAGTACCTGAACTCTACAAATAGGATATTCAGAGAGTAGATTGCTAGCAAAGCAGATGTTACCCCTTGAAGCCACCTACTAAATTCTTACTCCCAATTTGGTTGTATGTGTGAATCAGAACAAGGTGACTCAAAGTAATGACAAGAAATTCAAAGCCACACTTTCTCCAGTGTTTACCTTGAACTAAAACTATTAAGAAACTAAAACTAAAAAGCACAGGAACTAGCGAAGTTGCAAAATAACATTCAGGATAAAAAAAAAAAACCTCTACATGATAATTTCTCTCTTTTTTCTTACAACAGATATCTAAGATCATTTCCTCACATTAAAAACAATGGGAGGAGATTGAGGTTTTGAACTACACCTCTGAAAAGTCCATGTGAATGTCTCAAAATTCTCAGAATTTTATTCAAGGGGAAAATAGAAAGTATGGTAAAACATTGTCAATAAATTATTGCACTTTAATATACATCCTGTTCCAGAACTTGGTTGTACATATGTTCTCTTTTATCTCAACTTCTGTGAACAACTGCTTGCCCAAGGACAATAAAAACCAACCAAAATTTAATGGGTGCCTACCATCTTCCAGAAATGTTGATATATATCAAGATATCATAGTAGCTAAAAGTATCAAAAGACATAATCCTCAATTATTTACAGATACCTCAAAATGCTATAGAGAACTCATAGACCTTGAAGGATAGTGTAATTTTCAAAAGACAGTGATACACACAGTACATATGTTAATAATTCTTCAGTGTACAAATAAAAATTAGTTCATAATTTGGGACCAGAACTGTGGCACAAGCGATAAGGCGTCCGCCTTGTATGCACTAGCCTAGGATGGACTACAGTTACATCCCCCAGCATCCCAGATGGTCCCCCAAGCCAGGAGCGATTTCTGAGCACATAGCCAGGAGTTACCCCTGAGTGTCACCATGTATGGCCCAAAAACCAAAAAAAAAAATTAGTTCACAATTTAAACATTATATCACAGTTACATTCATTTCTATAATCTCATATCTTTGCAAAGCTCATGTTTTATGGTCACTATAATAAAGACAACATAGCTGAATCTAAGGGGCACCAAAAAATAAAAGATGACAATATCCAATATACTTTCAGTGTTTGTAAGTTATACAGTGGTTAAGAGATAAGCACATTCCATAAATAACTATGATTAAGAATAAATGAAAGTAGTACTTTTATTTCCCAAGACATATGTATTTTTTCAGCTACGAGATATTCAGTATATAAATACTTAAGCTATTTGTTTCCCACCAAGTACTGAAACCTATATATTTCTCTTGAAGCAGAGGCACTGTGACAAAATTAATGACATATTAAAGTCAACATGAGCCAAAAAATGTTAGGACTTGTAGCTTAGAGCCTATTTATAAATACACAGAATTCATAAATAAAAGCAAATCACTGGTGTTAAGTAAAAAAAAAAGTAACAAAAGTACCTAAAATACAGCTTTCCAGGAGCTAAAAATATTGTAAATGTGGGACCGGCGAGGTGGTGCTAGAGGTAAGGTGTCTGCCTTGCAAGTGCTAGCCAAGGAAGGACCACGGTTCGATCCCCCGGCGTCCCATATGGTCCCCCCAAGCCAGGGGCAATTTCTGAGCGCTTAGCCAGGAGTAACCCCTGAGCATCAAACGGGTGTGCCCCCCCCAAAAAAAAAACAAAAAAATATTGTAAATGCTTATGATTTAGGTTTGACCCCTGGTACTATATGGTACAGAGGTATTACCCAGCGCATCCTTGGAAGCCTACAAACACAGCCCAGAAGTACAGGAACCTCCTGAGCTGCATCACATTCTCGGGCAAGTGGCAATTATCAATGGTATGTCTACTGCCCTCAGTGGCCCATCGAGTACACTTAGGAAGTCCCTCCCTCAACAAAAATACAATCTATATAGCCAGTGTCTGAAGAAACTTGATCCAAAGAACCCACTTGGGGTTATTATGAGCTAAAATAATGTTTTCAATGTCAGTAACAGGTAAGTCAGTACTTCAAACGTATATGCAATGTGAAAAAACAGTTTAATCTGAAAAGGAACCAATAAGGCCATTAAATCAGAAGCACTCTACATATTATAAGAAAACTCACAAGAAAAAACACGTGTTTGGTCATAAACTGATAGAGATACATATATGCATTTGTGTAACATCACACTTAGATGTATACTAGCAAATAATACCTGTATTACCAGAGTTAGAGAGATAGTGCAGGTGGCAAAATACTTGTCTTGCATATGGCTAAGCCCATTTGTATCTCTGGTCCCACAAATGGTCCTTCAACTACCACCAGGAGAGATCTCTGAGAAGAGTCAGGAGTAAGCACAAGTGTGGCCCAAAAAAAATAGATAAAAAATAGTGGATGGATGGATGGATCAATGGATCGATGGATTGATGGATGGAGATGATAGATAGATAGATAGATAGATAGATAGATAGATAGATAGATAGATAGATAGATAGATAGATAGATAGATAGATAGATAGATAGATAGATAGATAGATAGATAGATGATAGATAGATGATAGATAGATAGATAGATAGATAGATAGATAGATAGATAGATAGATAGATAGATAGATAGATAGATAGATAGATAGATAGATAGATAATAGACAGGCAGATATCAGTTGTCTGGGATATAAACATCTATATTACCAAAAGTAGGTCAGACAAAAAGAAAACTACTAGAAATTCAGTAATGTTACTACACAAGACTAATAATCCAAAGTTGTATGTTCTCTTGCATTTTCTTCCATTAGCAAGCTGTCTAACTTTATCAATGTCAGTCTGTTTCTGTTTCTCCAAACTGCTGAAGTGTATATAAATAATATTGTGCTGCGAATGTTGTAAGAATAGAATATGAGAAAATAAAAATTTTGAAAATTTAAGTTCTATAATTAAGATATTCTTATAAGTCACTCAAAAGTACTTATACTTTTATTCTCAAATAATATTTAAGAAGAGACAAACATGTTTGCAAAAGTTTCAATGATTTTTACAGTCCTTAAACCAAATATATTACAGCCACAGTACTGGAAGTTAAACATCAGCACACATCAGATAGACAATATCAAGAAAAGAAGAAAATTTCTATTTCAATTAGATTCAATTAAAGAGCAATTAAAGTAATTTCCAAATAACCAATTTCTTGCCTGTAGATTTTATACACAAAAACTTTATATTGAATCTGACCATTAATGCTTCATGAAAATATTACCAGTTATATCAGTTCCAAAATGATTCTCAAATTTGTTGGTTACTTATGATATTACTTCTTACTTCACCGCCCAAAACTAAGCCTATATGTATCATCTCTCAGTTTAACTTCTGAAATTTTAGACCTCCAATTTCAACCTCATCACCTGTTAATTTATTGTTCAATTTATTCACAATATTCCCTTATCTTCCTTGAGTATTGATAAGATCATATGAAATTATATTCAGTCTATTTTACTCTACTGCTCAGAGTAAAGCACAAAATATTTATTATTCTCTTCAAGACATTCATATATTTGGCAACAACTTCTTTTATAAATTCACTATTTTGAGTACAGGCAAAATGTTAGTCAAATAAGATTAGTCTCTACTTCCCCAAAATAAGTTGCATTTTCCTACCTTCTGCCTTTCTTTGTATTCTTTGTGCAAAGCAATAAAATGAACCTCTCTCCCACCTGTACTGGATACAAATGTAACTTCCTTCAAAAAAAAACCCCTCAAAATTCAAGGTTGTCTAGCTAAAATATATCTCTTATTCCTTAGCATATTGTTAACAAGGATTATGAATTTTTCCAAGACATATAAATTTTGCTGTGCATTGTAATTTATAGATTTCCAGTTATGTCTAGTTCATTAAGAGAAGACAACTTGTTTATTTTAGTTTTACCTACAAATCCTAGGATAGTGCTCTGAATATCACGAGCCCTGTAAGATGACTATTGAATATGTCTATTAAATTAGGTATGAAAACTCTCTATGTAATATTTGCTCAGAAAAACTATAGCTAAGAGAGGAATACAATCCCATTATATATAATTATATATATAATATTTTTATATATATCCCCATCCTTCCTTCCCAATCCCTGCCTGTAATCAAGACAGGCATTCTACTTCTCTCACTCATTAAGATTGTCATGATAGTTGTTAGTGTAGTTATTTCCATAACTGCACTCACCACTCTTTGTGGTGAGTTTCATATTGTGAACCATTCCTTCGGGCTTCATCTTTGTTGTCTCTGGGCATTAGTACAATAATGTCCTTAATATTTCCTAAAACCCATAAATTAGTGAGACTATTCTGTTTCTATCTCTCTCCCTCTGACTTATTTCACTCAACATAATAGATTCCATGTACATCCATGTATAGAAAATTTTATGACTTCATCTCTCCTGATGGCTGCATAATATCCCATTATGTATATGTACCACAGTTTCTTTAGCCATTCATCTGTTGAAGGGCATCTTGGTTGTTTCCAGATTCTGGCTATTGTAAATACCACTGCAATGAATATAGATGTGAGGAAGAGATTTTTATATTGTATTTTTGTGTTCCTAGGGTATAACCTTAGGATTGGTATAGCTGGATCATATGGGAGCTCAATTTCCAGTTTTTAGAAGAATCTACATATTGTTTTCTATAAAGTCTGGACTAGATGGCATTCCCATCAGCAGTGAATAAGAGTTCTTCCCTCTCTACATCCCTGCCAGCACTGATTGTTCTTGTTCTTCGTGATGTGTGCCAGTCTCTATGGTGTGAGATAGTACCTCAGGATTGTTTCGATTTGCATCTCCCTGATGATTAGTGATGTGGAGCATTTTTTCATGTATCTTTTGGCCATTTGTATTTCTTCTTTGAGGAAGTATCTGTTCATTTCTTCTCCCCATTTTTTGATGGAGTTAGATGAACACCCCCCTTCACCAGTGCAACAATCCCATCACCAATGTCCCAAGTCTCCCTCCTCCCCACCCACCCCCACCTGTACTCTAGACAGGCTTTCCATTTCCCTCATTCATTC
Organism: Suncus etruscus; assembly: GCF_024139225.1. Taxonomy (NCBI): domain Eukaryota; kingdom Metazoa; phylum Chordata; class Mammalia; order Eulipotyphla; family Soricidae; genus Suncus; species Suncus etruscus. Next base: position 66,694,289 of record NC_064856.1, read on the forward strand.
ACATTGTTATGATAGTTCTCAGTGTAGTTATCTTTCTAACTGCACTCACCACTCTTTGTGGTGAGCTTCCTGTCATGAGCTGGACCTTCCAGTCCTCCTCTCTGTCTCTGAGGAATATTGCAAAAATGTCTTTAATTTTCCTTAAAACCCATAGATGAGTGAGTCTATTCTGTGTCTATCAGATTTTTTTCTTGTTAAGTTCTGTCAGTACCTTGTATATTTTTGATATTAGCCCCTTATCTCATGGGTATTGGGTGAATAGTTTCTCCCATTCTGTGGGTGGCTTTTGTAGCCAAGGCACTGTTTCCTTTGAGTCAACTTAAGTGAAGAGGTGAAAGACCTCTACAAAGAAAACTACAAAGCACTGCCTTAGAAAAATAAAAAAGGACACAAAGAAATGGAGATATATACCCTGCTCATTGGTGAAAAAATTAACATCATTAAATATCAATACTTCCCAAGGAATTGTACAGATTTAATGCAGTCCCTGTAAGAATATCCATAACTCAGGCCAGAGCAGTAATGCAAGGGTGTGGTGTTTGCCTTGCACAAAGCTGACCCAGGAAAGACCTCCATTTGATCTCTAATATCCCATATGGTCCCCCAAGCCAGGAGCGATATTTTAGTGATTAGCCAGGAGTAATCCTTGCACATCATCAGGTGTAGCCCAAAAACCAAAATAAATAAATAATATTCATAGCATTTGTCAAAGAAATAGATGAAAAACTCTTGAAATTTATTTGTAATAAAAAACATCCATGCTTAGGTAAAAGAAGATAGGAGGCATCACTTTCTTCAATGTTAAGCTGTACTATAAAGTAATGGTCATTAAAACAGAATGGTATTAGAATAAAGAGAGATCCTCAGATCACTAGAATAGACATGAATATTCCGAAACTGACTCTCGGGTATATGATCAATTAATCATTGAAAGAAGGGCAAGAAATACAAAGTGGAGCTAAGTAAAGCCTTTTCAACAAGTGATGTTGAGAAAACTTGCAAAAAAGTGAACTCAGACCTCTTTTTTTTTTTTTTTTGGTTTTTAGTTTTGGGGCCACACTTGGTGATGCTCAGGAGTTACTCCTGGCTGTGCACTCATACATCGCTCCTGGTTTGGGGGACCAGATAGGACACGGGGATAGAACCAACCAACGTCCATCCTGGGTCAGCCACGTGCAAGGCAAGCACCCTACCACTGTGCTATGGTTTCGGCTATAGAATATATGTACATTTTAACACAATTTACAAAGATCAAATCTAAATGGAATAAAGACTTTGATAGCGGGTATAAAATCATAAGAATATAGAGAAGAGGGGCTGGGGCGATGGCACAGCTGTAGTGCATTTGCCTTGCATGCGCTAACCTAGGACAGACTGGGGTTTGATCTCCCAATGTCCCATATGGTCCCTGAAGACGGGAGCAATTTCTGAGCACATAACCATGAGTAACCCCTAAGCATCATTGGGTGTGACCCAAAAATAAAATAAAATAAAATAAAAAATACAGAGAAGAAAACAAAGGCAAAACATTCCATGACACTGAAGCTAAAGACATCTTCAAGGATAAAACACCACTGTCAAAGCAAATAGAAGCAAAGATAAACAAATGGGACTATATTTAACTGAGAAGCTTCTGTACTTCAAAGGAAATGGTGACTAGGATACAAAGTCTACCGCTGAAATGGGAGAAACTATTCACCTTGTACCATTAAATAAGGGGTTAGAGTCTAAGATAAACAAGGCACTTACAGAACTTAACAAGAAAAATATATATATAACTTTATATGGGGAGAAGACATTTCTTCAAAGAAGAAATACAAATGACCAAAACACATGAAAAAAAAAGTTCCACATCACTAGTCATCAGGGAGATGTAAATCAAAACAACAGTGAGACATCATCTCACACCACAGAGAATGACACACATCACAACAAGAACAACCAGTACTGACATGGATGTGGGGAGAAAGAGAATCTCATTTATTGCTGATTGTAGACTGGTCCAGCCTTTTCGGAAAACAATATGGATGTTTCTCAAAATCTTAAGAAATTGATTTTTCATATGATCTGGAAATACCACTCCTAGGGATATATCCTAGGATCCCAAAAACACCATGCAGAATATAGAAAGCATTTTTATATTTCGTCTCAGCACTGTTTAGAATAGACAGAATCTGGAAACAACCCAAGTGCCCAAGAACAGATGAGTTGCTAAAAAAAAAAAAAAAAAAACTGTGGTCCAACTACACATGGAATTTTGTAACCATGGGGCTTAAATAATTATTTTAAAAATCCTCAAAGTAGGGGCCAGAGCCGTGGCACGGAGTGGTAAGGCAGACATCTGCCTTGCCAGCACTAGCCTAGGACTGACTGCAGTTCGATCCCCCCGAGTCCCATATGGTCCCCCAAGCAAGGAGCGATTTCTGAGCACATAACCAGGAGTAACCCCTGAGCATCACCAGGTGTGGCCCAAAAATCCAAAAGAAAAAAGTCCTCAAAGTAGGACCGGAGAGATAGAACAGTGGTAGAGAATTTGCCTTGCACGCAGCCGATCTAGGACAGATGGTGGTTGATCTAGGACAGATGGTGGTTCAAATCCCGACATCCCAAATGGTCTGCCGTGCCTGCCAGGAGCGATTTCTGAGCACAGAGCCAGGAGTAACTGCTGAGCGCCGCTGGATGTGACCCAAAAACAAAAACAAACAAAAATTCTCGAAGTACATAGACTAGTGCCAAGAGAATTCTGCAGCGGTCTCAATTTTTTTTTTCTTTTTGGGCCACACCGGTGACACTTAGAGGTTATTCCTGGCTATGCGCTCAGAAATCGCTCCTGGCTGGGGGGACACCAGGGGATCGAATATATGGGGGACACCATATGGAACACCAGGGGATCGAACCTCCGTCGGTCCTAGGTTAGTGCACACAAGACAAATGCTCTACCACTTGTGCCACCACTCCCGCCCCAGCAGTCTCAACTTTTAAGCATATTCCTTCGCTCTCCATTAGCTGACTTGGGGGAAATCTATATATAAGCAAATATTTATTATATAATTATTATATAATTATTTTAGATGGAAAATGTTAATAAAATATTAGCAAATTATATTCAACACTATAAAAAGACAAAATAGGAAAAATAGAACACAGAAAATGAATTTAATGTCGAATAAATACTATAGGTCTGACCTATAGCATGGATATTTAAATGTAGGTCTGGAGCGATAGCACAGTGGTAGGGTGTTTGCCTTTCATGCAACCAACCCTGGACAGATTCCCATTCGATTCCTGGCATCCCAAATGTTCGATTCCTGGCATCCCAAATGTTCCCCCTAGCCTGCAAGGAGCAATTTCTGAGTGCAGAGCTAAAAGTAACCTCTGAGTGCCACCAGGTATGGTCCAAAAACCAAAAAAAAAAAAAGAATATTTAAATGTCACATTAAATTTTCCCCAGATGCCTCTTAAAATAGCATGACCTCTCCTAGACAGATATGAATATAATTTTAAAAATTTACTTTTATTGATATTAATAATGGTATCTCATGCATATATCCTAACACCACACCCATCACCAACATAACTGCGTCTTTCCCCTAACAATCCAACAACAAAATAAATGAAACAAGAAATTGTAATATATATAGTTATAAAATGAAGTCAAGAGACTTTAGTAGAGTTATATAATAGAACAAAATTTTAAATGTAAATTTAATGCCCTATTATCATTTTTTTAATCTAGTAATCCAAAGGACTTTCTTTACTCAGGAACATCACCTATTCATTGCAATGTCCTCATTAGTATCTTTGTTTCCTTAAAGAGACTCATAAAAATTCCCAGTATACTGAGGAGGGAAAAAAAAAGCAATCTAGGCAAGTAGTCCAACAGAAAAGGTCATGCTCCAGCCACTATGTTTTAAAATCCTGGTGGCTTGACAGCAACATAAAATTACTTTCAAGATAAAAAAGTTTTTTCCAGTACTTTCTGGGAGCCATATTCAGCATAGAACCAACTCACATCATAATTTTCTTTAGCCTTTGGTGTTGCTGTTGTTGCTATTCTACCCTCAGCTTAAATATGCTCTAAGGAAAATAGCTAATATTTAGCTAATATTTATGCTAATATTTAGCATAGCTAAAATGCTATGCTGAATTCAATTAATCTATCACTTCTTCATTTGAATCTTATATATTCTTAAAAATCTTAGAACAGAAAAAGAAGTGGTAAAGATAAGAAATCAAAGGTAAGAGGAAAGTCACTACTAAAGTCACTACTAAAGTCACTCCTATCATGTCTTTTTCCACTCTTTGACAAATTAATTTCTTTGTCTCCCAAGAGATAGAGTATAGATCCAAGATGAAAGTTGGTAAGGACAGGGAATGGATCAGAGGGGGTCTTGTGATATTGGTAGAGGAAAGTAGACACTGGTCGAGGGTGAGATATTGGAAAACTGTATGCATAAAGCTATCAATGATCACATTGTGAATTATGATGTCTCAATGAAAATTGGGAGGGAAAAGAGAGAAAGTATATTTTCCTGCCCCATTACGGCCTAAACAAGTAACTAGGCCAATGGAATATGAGAATACATGATACAACATATACTTAGGGCATGAGCTTTAAATGTGCCTGCAAAGTTGTATTCATATATAAGCTATAAGCTTGACCTCTGCTATAAGAACAAAGTCCTAGGTACAGACTCCTTCAATAGGAGCCACACATAAATAGAGCTGAGCCATACAATTAGCTGAGCAGACATATAGACATATAAATAGAGCCACATGGATAAATGTTAGTGGTTTTAAACCACTGTGACTTTGGGATTCTTTCTCACTACAACAAAGCTGACAGATTGGTAATAAAATTAACAAGTTAATATTATCAATGAAATACATTATAGATAACTACTTACACATATATATTGCTTATGAATATATATTATTCATGATACATATTAATTAGTAAAGGTCAGTTTCTATGTCCATATTTCAGGTCTATTCCACTGTTTCTTTACAGTGGATGAAAGTTATTTCTTAAGTGGTGCTTAATGGAACAGTGGCTCTGAGAATTCTGAGCCAACCAGTCCAATGATTCAAAGTGAAAGCCTGAGGATGTAGTATCTATTATCTTATATAGATATATATTTTAATTATATTATTTATTTATATTTAATTTTATATATAAGTTAGTTATATTATAATTATATAGATATATAATAGATAATAGATAAGGGGGAGGCCTTCAGTGATGCTCAAGAGGCTGTGTGATTCCAGGACAAATAAGGATTGGCCACATGCCAGGTGTATGCCTTTACTCTATACTATCTCTTTAGCCATAGTTTTCTAATTCTATCCATGGCTCCTAATTCTATATCCAGTCTAAGGATATACCCTTTGTTGAAACACCATCTCCTTATAACAGAGTATATAGTAATAGAGTTTGGGGGTAATAAAGTAGATAGGGCTCTTGCCTTGCACATGGCCAACCTGGGTTTGATCACTGGCATCCTATGTAATTTCCTGTGCACCTCCAGGAGCAATGCCTGATTGCAGAGCCAAAAGTAGCCATGGAGCATTGCTGGGTCTGGCTAAAATTTTAAATAAATTAAAATAAATTTCTAAAAATAGAATAGACTCTGGTAAACATTTGCAATGCTTCTAAAGAGTCTAGTAATAAATTACATGGCTAAGAGTCCAAATCTGTAAGAAATAGGAATTCAGATTCATTTGTGAGAAGTAATAGAATAAATAATTATGGCCAATGGTAACATATGTCACATTGATTGTTTTCATCAGTGTTCTAGTTGTGCTTTACATACTTCAGCTCACATCTTAACATGTATAGCATTATCTCCATCTTATAGCAAATTGTGACTCTCGATAGTAATGTAATTTATCCAAAGTTACATACCCCAAAATAGGTATAAATAGAAAGTTGAGTCTCAGATTAGGAATACATAAATAAGTAAAGTACATACTCTTACTTCTACTGAACAATGCTTATCTCTGACAAGTTACAAGCTTTTGAGGGGAGAGTCATCCTCACAGGTGCTCCAGAGTTACTCTTGGCTTTGTACTGAGAAATTTCTCCTGGCAGTCTCAGGGATTATAGGGATGCCTGGAATAGAATCTGGGTCAGTGGCATGCAAGGCAAATGCCCTACCCATTGAACTATCACTCTGGCCCAAGTTACAAGCATTAATTAAACAAATAGATTCAACCAGAACTTATTACAGTAACCAGAATTCCAAAAACTTGAATATAATTAACCATTCTAACTAAAATAGAGCGATGTCAAGCTAGTGCAAAAGAGAGAAACATTTATGAAAATAGACTAAATGAGAGATAGAAAGAACACAACAAGAAAAAAGCATGTGCATGAGAACCCAGGAACTCGAAAATAGAAGAAAAATTGATAGCATTTCCCTGGGCAAGAACACTTACTAAAATATATTCCCTCAGGGGAAAACTTTTTAGACTGATTTCACAGGCTATAAAAAAAAAACTTTAAAGTGTTTCTCTTACCTCTACAAAGCTCACGCCTCTCTTTTTGTTTGTTTTTGTTTTGCTTTGTTTGTGTAGTTGCCTAAACTGTATCATATACCCACAAGATGCCTGTTTTAAGATTGATAATCACGAGCTTTGGGGCCTCGGCTGCACTTTCAAAATAAAAGAAAACATGTCATTTCTCCCTGAGGGACCTAGTCTATTGCTCTTAACACATGTGAGAAGTCATGTTTTGTATCTGAATCAGAAATTTGGATTATTTCTAACTCACTTGTCATTTTCTATCACAATTTTATTGTTTGAAATATTAACACATTATGGTAACAATATAGCTTGCATTTTTGTCATTGCTCAATGTAATTCAATAGTTTTGTTTTGGTTTTGGTCTTAGACCACACTCAGCTGTGCTCAGGACATATTACTGACTCTACACCCAAAGATTACTCCTGGAAGGTTTCATGGCATCATATAGGGTGCCAGAAATGGAGCCCAGGTTTGTCTTGTGATAGCAAGAACCCTACCAACTATACACTCTCTCAGATATCCACAATGATTTTTTAAATGATTAGGTTTATATTCAGTCAGCAGAAAACTTGCTTTAGGGAAGTAAATCATAAAGTTATCTGAAACAATAATGTTTGTCATGAAAAGCTTGAGTCAAATAATTACTAGAGGAAAATAGCAGACTACCTCTAACTGATACATTACTAAAATCTCAAACATTATATAAGTGTTACATGTTATTTCGTTTGGGCATATTTGAAGATTCTATAACAATAGAGAAAAAAATTGAGGGGGGACCACACCCAGTGACGCTCAGTGGTTATCCTGGCTATGCACTCAGAAGTCGGTCTTGGCTTGAGGGACCATATGGGACACTGGGGAATCGAATCGCAGTAGGTCCTAGGCTAGCGCTTGCAAGGCAGACACCTTACCTCTAGCGCCACCGTGCCGGCCCCCGAAGAAAATGATAGGCCAGAGAGATAGCACAGCAGTAGGGCATTTGACTTGCACATGGCTGACCCAGGACGGACCTGCATTCGATTCCCAGCATCCTATATGCTCCCCTAAGCCTGCCAGGAGCAATTTCTGAGCTCAGAGCCAGGAATAACCCCTGAGCACTGGCAAATAAAAGAAAAAAAAGAAGAAAAAGAAAAAATGAGCAAACATTCTCCCAGATATGAGAAAAATTAAGTAGTGAATATTCAATGCAACTCTACCCTAATTATTCTCTTTTTCATACCCACCAACATTTGGGGTAAGGTTATTGGACCCACTAGTGCACAGGGTTTACTTGTAATTCTGTGCTCAGGGATCTCTCCTGTAAGTGCGCAGGACTGAACCAGTGTAAGCTATGTGCAAGGCATTTTAACTGCTGAATATCTGACTTAACATCTGTCAATTGTTCTCCCAGTCACTTAAAATCTTCCAGTAAAGGAACATTTTACTTAAAAACTTTGAATAGCTTCCTATAACTCAAAATATAAAATCACATGGTAAACTAAATCAGAATAGAAACAATTGATTAATAAATAATTTATCTCAGACATACCCTGTACATATTCAGCTATCAATTAACTAGTTAGTGAGATTTGGGCCTTGAATTTGACTAAACACTTTGATATATAATACACAGAGGGGAGAAATTTTAATAATACAGTCTGTGAGCATATTCAAGCCAGAATACATCATTGCAACATTATGACTTTGTAGTATGCATGTGTATATTTATGTGTACATGTATAGGTGAGTATAATAGTGTAAATATTTAAATTATGGGGCCACAGAGATAGCATGGAGGTAAAGCCTTGCATGCAAAAGGACGGTGGTTTGAATCTTGGTATCCAATATGGTCCCCCGAGCCTGCCAAGAGTGATTTCTGAGCATTGCCGGGTGTGACCCAAAAACCAAAAAAAAAATTATTAATCATGTTAATATTAAATTTTAATATTAATATTATTGATATGGTATATATTTTGTTATATTCATTATGCTATATTCTAGTATTATTACTATGTTAATTATAAATTAGTCAATTAATTATATTAATAATTTTATTAATATTATAAAGATCATTTATAATTTCTAAATTATCAAAAAAGTAACAAAACATTTAATTATAAAACCTAGAGTAGTCTTTTATTTACAATTTGTGAATATACAGATAATGACTCAATGATATAGAAGGAAACAGTCTGGTCTCCCACAGAGCTGAGTATTAATTCAAGATCTTTTTTTTTTGTTTTTGTTTTTTGGGCCACACCTGGCATTGCTCAGGGGTTACTCCTGGCTGTCTGCTCAGAAAATAGCTCCTGGCAGGCACGGGGGACCATATGGGACACCGGGATTCGAACCAACCACCTTTGGTCCTGGATCGGCTGCTTGCAGGGCAAACACCGCTGTGCTATCTCTCCGGGCCCAATTCAAGATCTTCTACAATTAATCTAACTTACATGAACTACAAATTCCTGTTTCTTTTCCATTTTTATATCGTGCTGGAGGATCTTTTTTATATTTAAATGAGGTGTACAAATACAGAAAATTTAAGATAAAGGCAGATAATAGTGATATAAAGCTAACTAAATAAAGTATTACATATCATAATCACTAAATGTTAGGGGATTTTTTGGCTGATATAAAGGATAGAGAATACAGCTATAAATATTTGTATAGAGAATTTAAAATTCTGGTTTAAAGATAAAGAAGCAAAAGTGATTTTTCTCACTCTTTTCCCTTGAAAACCACCAAAGACATTAAAGAACAGAGGATTTTCTGGGACTGAGCAGAATTTTTTCTGGGACCATAAAGAGAGACATTGGGGTTGGACAACCAACATTCCCAGAGCCTGTAGTTGGTCTTTTAAAGGTATGCTTCATGGACACCCTGTATCTCTTAGGCCAAAGGAATTTTCTTTCTAATTTTCCCAACGTTTGATATGTCTATGCAAAAAAAAAAGAAAAAAAGGCACACCTGCCCCTCTCCCCTCTTTTTTCTTTTCTCCTTTTTATTTTACTTCTATTCTAAACAGGGGCTCCTGCTTTTCCATAGAAGCATAGAACTTGAATCACTTTGCTCTGTTTCATATTTCTATGTCTTTTTACAAATAGAGAAAAGAAAAATAAAGTGGATTGGGGCCCAGGGGCCAAGTGCTCTCAGAAACATTGGGGAATAAAAAAGGAGGTCAGATCTAAATACCCAAGCCAAAATCAACGCCAACAGAATCAAGAGACCCAAACTATAACAAGCTAAACACAAAATGAACCTGTTACCCTAGTAGTCCAGAGGTTTGGGGTGGAGGTTTGGGCTGCATGCGGGGAACTATGGTAGAGGGAGGTCAACACTAGTGGTGGGAATGACCCTAATTCACTGTCACTAAACTCCTGAAATATAACTGTGAAAGACTTGTAATTCACAATAACGTCAATAAAAAATTTAAAAAAGAATAGAGGGTTTTCAATGAAGCAATTAAATACCTATATATTCAAACAACAAGCTGGAGAACACATGCCAAATATATTAAGATGCTAAGACTGACTAAAGGGAGAATACTACAAGCTGAAGCCAACCTCCTTAGAGCAAAAATTCTCTTTTAAGGAAGAATAAATTAATCCAAAACTACTATAATCTAAAAGAATATCAAATAGTCCTTTAATTAAGTGATAAAATTTAGCCAGGTGAGATAGTAAAACTAGAAAGACATATTTCTGTGAAGACATAGTTCTATATAGAGAAATTGCAGGTAAAGTTAAAAGGATTAAAAAAGAAACATGCAGATCTTCTATTGTGGCTATAATCTGATCTCCTAAAACACTACCTACAATGAAGGATCAGAAGCTTAGATGACCAGATCACGACATAGATAACCTAATTTAACTGCTTCATTATAACCTACACCAAATTTCTAGTGCCACTAAATAAGGAGAAAGACTAACAGATTAAAAAAAAATTGGTTGGTTTTTTTTTGTTGTTTTTTTTTTTTTTGGTTTTTGGGTCACACCCACACTCAGGGGCTACTCCTGGCTCTACACTCAGAAAACTCTACTGGCAGGCTCGGGAGACCATCTGGGATGCTGGGATTCAAACCACCATCCTTCTGTATGCAAGGCAAATGCCCCACCTCCATGCTATCTCTTCGGCCCCAGAAAAAAGTTTTAATCATTCCCAAAAATCTTGTTTCTCAAGAAAATAAATACCTATTTGAAACTGTGAATACTGTACCAAGTTACTGTAAGCTATCCCTTGTAATAGTGTTTCAGCAAATAGTTATCTAATATAAATACAACCCATATGAAGATCAATAAATAAGAAAAGAATTACCATTGGGTCCATATATTCATACATAATCAGAAAATAGGATATTATTAAATGGCAGAGAACACTAAAAGAACAATTTTTTCTGCCTGCTCAAGGAAAACAGGAAGAATTTAAACAAATATTTCTCCTCAGTCTCAAATAAAAATAACATATCTGTGGAGAAGGAAAAGAAGAGCTCAAAGAAAAGACAGGGATCAAAGAAGAGATAAAACAACACAGTTGAAAAGTTTCTTTCTTGGCAGACCTCAGGATAGAAATAGGAGAAGGAAAATTAACATAGATAAAAATCTCATTTGATAAAATAAACAATGATTTTAACAACTAAAATTGGGACATAGAGGAAGGGTTCAAAAAACCATTTAAGGGACCAGAGGACCTGTAAAGTAAGGCACTCACTTGGTCTGCAGCAGAGCCAGGATCAATCCCTGGCATCCCATATGGTCCTCTGAGTCTACCAAGAGTACCAAGAGTAATATCCTGAGCAAAGAGTCAGAAATCACCCCTGAGCATCACTGGGCGTAGCCTCAAACTCGAAAGAAAAATCATTTAAAAAGAAATGGTAAAAGTAGCCAAAGAGAAAGTATTAGTGATATAACTGTAACTGTATAAACAATGGAGAGAAAAGATATTACTGATTCTGAAGAGAATTTTTACATGGACAGCCACAAAAAATGCCTTAAATATAGTCAAAGTAATTCATGTCCCCACAAAAAGGTAAGCATAACAACTAATGGTAAGATGTGTGCTGATAAAGTTGGTACATTTAAATTTTATGAGTTTTTTTTCTTCATGACAGGGTCAAGGGATAGTGGCCTCAGACACACTGGCAGTATAGAAGTATTAATGAAACATATATCTGAATTACAGAATCAGCAAATCTAAAATCACACGATACAAATTACAATAAAACTTAAAAATGTGCCTGTCAACGAGAGAGGCCGAAGGGTTGGAGGAAACTGGAGATATTAGTGGAGGGCAGTTGGCACTGGTGACAAGATAGATAACAGAATGTTGTAATCCTGAAACTCAACTCTAATTTTTAAGTAACAATGCCTTCATTTAAAATTGATTACAACAGTAAATGTTTTATATGTAAATCTAGACCAATTGGATTTAAATCTAGACCAATTGAAAAGATATATTTGAAGTTGTAGGATATTTTTTAAAATTTCATGTTAAATATTCCTTATTTTATTATCATTAAATATTAAAAATAACTGCATTCAATTTTATTAAATACAGTACATGTGTTAAATGATCCCATTATTATTAAAAAGTTTTCTTCTAAGTGTTCTCCTCTTAGCATAGATAGAAAATATGTCTGAAATGCTTTTTATTTGGCGGATGGAAGGTTGTTTCCCAAGCAGTGTTTAGGGACCCAAAGGCAACTAGGCCAAATAGGTCAATGGTTCAGTGCTAGGATCCAAGAATGCAGTGGTGCCCAGGCTACGCACCATGAGGGCCAACCGTAAATAGCAATGTTCAGAGTCTCTAGGTCTAGGGCCATTCCTGGTGCAACATGGTAGCAGGGGGAATACGGTGTCAGGAATTAACTTTGGGTAGGACACAAGCAAGGCATGGGCCCTAAGCCCTGTACTATTTCCCAAGCCCCTGAAACAATTAACCAAGTGTTTGTTTGTTTGTTTTGGGGGGGAGTTTGGGGGGTCTTTTTGGTTGTTGTTTTTGTTTGTTTGCTTGCTTGCTTGCTTGCTTTATGGGCCACACACAGTGATGCTCAGGCATTATTCAGAGTTATGTGCTCAGAAATCGCTCCTGGTTTGGGGGACCATACGGGATGCCAGGAGATCAAACAGCAGTCTGTCCTAGGTTAGTACGTGCAAGGCAAATACCCTACCGCTTGCATCACTGCTCCAGCCCTAAACAAGTGTTTTAAATTGTTGATTTAAGATGATAAGTTCCAAATAATCCAATATTTTGCCCTCTCTTGGCTTAATCAAAAATTTTAATAAGTATAGGTCAATTTTAGATTCTAATATTTGATGCATGAGTAAAAGGAATGATTGTTTTTCCTTTTGATTTTTGGATCACACCCAGTGGCGCTTGGGGGTTACTCCTCTCTCTGTGCTCAGAAATAGCTCCTGGCAGGCTCAGAGGACCATATAGGATGCCAGGATTCGAACCACCATTCATCTGTGTGCAAGGCAAATGCCCTACTACTGTGCTATCTCTCCGGCCCCTAAAAGGAATAATTTTTGTATGATCATATAAGACCACATTTACAAATAGTTTATCTACTCATTAAAATTAAAATAAGTTAAAGCCTGTATCTTACAACAAATTGTGACAAAATAATTTATAATTATGGATTGCTTCACTATATTTTTTTAAATTTCTATTCCCTTAAAAATAGTTGATGAAGGACCAAAGGATAGTACTAAGGAGCCTGAACAATAGCACAGCAGGTAGGACATTTGCTTTGCATGCAGCCAACCTGGGTTTGATCCCCAGCATCCCATATAGTCCACAAGCACTGCCAAGAATGACCCCTGAACAGTGTTAAGAGTAACCCCAGAGTATGGCCAGGTGAGAACAGAAACCAGAGAGAGAGAGAGAGAGAGAGAGAGAGAGAGAGAGAGAGAGAGAGAACTGGTGTTACGGTGCTTGCCTTGCATACCTCTGACCCAAATTCAAACTTTAATTCCAAGAACCACATCTGGTCTCCAGAGTACCCCCAAGGTTATTCCTAGGCACAGAGCCAAGAATCATCTCTGAGCCTGCTTATTGTGGCCATAAACCCCCAAATAATTTAATTTTTCATCTTAAAAATAAACAATAATACCCAGAGACAACAGAGATGAGGACTGGAAGGACCGGTCCATTATATGTGGCTTTCCACAATGAGTGGTGAGAGCAGTTAGAGAAATAACTACACACTAACAACTATCATGACAATGGTAGTGAGTGAGAGAAATAGACTGCCTGTCTCAAAGACAGGCAGGAAGTAGGGGAGGAAGGAGATGGGAGGCATTGGAGACTGGAAGTATGCACTGGTGAAGGGGGTGCTATTTTCTATAACTGAAACCCAACTAAAAATATGTTTGTAATCATGGTGCTTAAATAAATATATTTAAAAAATAAAAAAAATTTTAATTTTAGGAACTGTAATTTCCAATAATATAATGATGATGTTTCTTACATACAATGTTCCAACACCATATCTTCTACCCAGCTCTCACTGTGGCAAGCTCAGCTCTATAGACCAGTTCTCAGATTCTGATTCCATTGGCCATGTAAATTAATTAATTAACTAATTTAATACCTTATAAATTAAGATTTTCTTCAAGTCAGACAGATTCTCTCCCTTCAGTATTGGTGTTAATGAAGTTTTGGAATATATAAAATATATATATTCAACATATATCAAATGCAATCAAATACATATGCTAGGTATCATAAGCTATAACAGCCACATCTTACTCTGAGGAAGAACTGAGTCCTCAGGAAACCACAAAGACAGATAAATCTGCTCCTATACCCTAGGAGTGGGAAACAGACATACAAAATCGGGCAGCCTCCTGTAGTACAGTATCTCTTAGATTCACATTAGTTTTCATTAAAACAAAACCACAGTATCTAAAAGGAAGAGATAAAAAAGAGAGAATATGAGTGTGAGAAAGAGAGAGAGGAAAAACTTCTGCCACAAAAGCTAGCAGGGAAGAGGACAGTGAAGAGGGGGGATGGAAACTGGGGACACTGGTGGTAAGACAAGAGTGCACTTCTAAAAGGGGTTGTACACTGTATGACTGAAACTCAAGCATGAACAACTTGTAATTGTGAAAAGCTAAACAACTGTATTATGAACAATTTTATTAACCACTGTGTTCAAATAATTTTTAATTTTTTATAAAGGAGCTTTTAGAAACATAAACTTCATTTCACAAAAATATCTGCTTGAATAAATGCATCCTTGTTATTGGGGCAAGGGGTGTGCACAACCAGCAGTGCTCAGGGCTTACTCCTGGCTCCATGCTCAGAGATCTCTCCTGGTGGAGCTCAGGGACCAAAAGAGATATTGGTAATCGAACTCAGGTCAGCCAAATGCAAGACAAATATCAAGCCCACTGTATATTGACTACAATATCCAGCCTCTATCCTTGATGATTTTTCAAAACTCTCTAATTCTAAAATCCTGTGAGTAAAAATGTTCACATTTCCCTTCAGAAATAAGTCATAGGACTTTCTGTTTTAAAAATCTCATCTTAAACTATTTTCATACTTCCCTAAAAACAATTAAGAGCAACACATATGCTAAAGAAAATACAAAGACATCAAGACCTTGGTATCAGACTTGAAACCAGAAGGTACATAGAGGAAAATGTAGGAATAACTCTCCATGACATTGAAGTTGAACACATCTTCAGGGATGAAACACCACAGACCAGGCAAGTGAAAGCAAAGATAAATAAATGGGACTACATTAAACTAATACTACTGAACCTCACAGGAAACAATGATCAGAATATAAAACTGATCATGAAATAGGAGAAATTATTCAGCCAATACCCACTGATAAGGGGTTAATAGCTAAAATATATAAGGCACTGGTAGAGGTTAACAAAAAAATACATCCAACCCCATCAAAAACTAAGGAGAAGCAATAAAGATAAATTTTCCCAAAGAGGAAATACAGATGGTCAAAAGGCAAATAAAAAAAATGCTCCACAACATTAATCATCAGGGAAATGCAAATCAAAACAACACCACAATATTATCTCACAGCACAGAGCCTGGCACAGGTCAAGAAGAACAAGAACAAGCAGTGCTGGCACAGATGCAGGGTGAAAGGGACTCTCATTTTCTGCTGTGTGACTGTAAACTAGTCCAGCCTTTTTGAAAAACAGTATAAACTTTCCTCAAAAAAAGATCCTCGAAATTAAGCTTCCATAGGTCAAGCAGTACCACCTTGAGAAAGTATCCAAGGGCCCAAAAACGCAATGCAGAAAAAGCATTTGAAATAGCCAGAATCTGGAAACAACTCAAGTTCCCAAGAACAGATGAGTGATTAAAGAAACTTTGTTATATTTATATAATGGAATACTACACAGCTCTTTAGAAAATGAAGTTATGACATTTTTTATAGACATGGGAGTATCCTGCTTTGTGAAATGAGTCAGGATAAAGCAGACATACAAAGATCACACTCATCTGCAGGATATTAAAAATAAAACATAGTATGAGAAGAATATGCAAAGATAATAGAAATGATAGGGGAAGTACAGTTAAGACAGAGGAGGGACCAGTATGACAATAATAGTTGGCAATTATGACTTTGGACAAGAACTGAGAATTGAAAGGAAGTAAAATAATATGCTTGATCCCCCTTCAGTAACAGTATTGCAAACCATGACGCTTACAGGTAAAATGGAACAAAAAGTGAATGAGGAAAGGAAAAACTGAGAAGAGAGAAAGGAGAAAGAGGAGAGAGAAAAAATGAGAAGAGAGAGGAAAGAAAAAGAGATAGAGGAAAAATATGTCTTAGAACTAGGCTTGAGGTGGGGCGGGGACAGGAGGGTAACTGGGGAAATTGATGGTGGGAAATTAATAGTGAACTGATGGTGGGAAATGAACACTGGTGAGGGATGGGTGTTGGAACATTGTATGGCCGAACCTCACCTATCAACAACTTTTTAACTCTATCTCACAGTGATTTAATAAAAAGAAGTAAATAAGAAAATGAAAAGAAAATATATAGACATAGAAAATATAAGAACAACATAGGTTAAACTACAGAACTAAGAATTAAACTTTATAATATCCTGATTTAGATAAAGAAACAAAATAAAGTTGACCTAGCAAAGAGTGGAATAAAATGTATTTCATATATAGAAACCCCAGTTTGATAACTAGCACTCTTTATGGTAATGTGAGATTAAAGATTCTGAATTGGCTATAGTCTAATTGAATGTGTATTTATTTAATTTATTTATTTATTTGTCATATACTTCCAATCATGTTATAATCTGACCTTACATATTATATATTACATTATTTACTTGATATATAAAAATATTACATGTAAAATATATGTATCTGACCTATGGAAAGACATACAGTGTTTTACTAGGAACAAACTGTATTGGCAAGGATGTGAAGAAAAAAAGGAATTCACATTTATTGCTGGTTGGAATGTTGTTTCATCCAACCCCTATGGAAAACAGTATGGAGGGTTCTCAGTAAACTCAGAATTGAGCTGCCATACGACCATGAAATTCCTCTTTGGGATGTTTATCCCCAGGACAAGATAAATATTCTTTCAAAAGGACATATGCACACCATTATTCATAGCAGCACTCAGTACAATAGCTAAGATTTGGAATCAACCTAAAGACAGATGAATGGGTATATACACAAATATATAATATTGAATACTACACAGCCATAGGAATTATATAATCATGAAATTTCCTGAAACATGGCTAGAACTGGAAAACATCGTTAATATCAAATGAAATAAGCCAGAAGAAGGATGAGGCCCAAACTTTAATAATCAAACTTAAAAAGGTGCTTGTCAAGATGACAGGCTAGGAGAAGGACTATGGGAAGGAACCTAAGAATATTATGGAGGGAGGCTGACACTGAGGGAACTGGTTCTGGACATTGTGTCTAAAACTCAACCAGGTATAGCTTTGTAAATCATGGTGCTTTAATTAAAAATAAATATTGGGCCAGAGAGCTGGCATGGAGGTGGGCGTTTGCCTTACATACAGAAGGATGGTGGTTCAAATCCTGGCATTCCATATGGTCCCCTGAGTGTGCCAGGAGCAATTTCTGAGCATAGAGTCAGGAGTAACCCATGAGCGCTGCTGAGTGTGACCCCCCCCCAAAAAAAAAAAAACCAAAAAACAAAAAATGAATAAATAAAGAATAAATGCTTAGCAATTAAAGACAAATTTTAAGCATAGGAAATATATATAAAGTCTTCTAAATTTAAAACCAATATCTTTATACTTTGGTATTTGTTTTAAAATTACATAAACCAGGGGCCGGAGAGATAGCACAGTGGTAGGGCGTTTGCCTTACATGAAAGCAATCCAGGACAGAAAGTAGTTTGGATCCCAGCATCTCATATGGTCCCCTGTGCCTGCTTGGGCGATTTCTGAGCCCAAAGCCAGAGCCAGGAGTAACCCTGAGCAAGCCAGGTGTGACCCAAAAAAAAAAAAAAACAAAAACAAAACAAAACAAAACAAAAAAACATAAAACATAAGCCAGGCTGGTCCTACACAGCCAATCTGGGTTCAATCTTGGCACTTCATATGGTCCTTGCAAACCCCACCAGCGTTTAATGATTCTGAGTGCAGAAACAAGAGTAAGCCCTTAACAACACCAGGTGTGGCCCCAAAACAAAAACAAATTATCTTGCTTCACTAAAACAATAAATAATAATAATAATTAACCTTGTCATAGATTATAAGCAAAAGTGAAAGCTTGTCTTTGTATTAATAGTAATAAAAGTTTTAATAATCTATACTTAGACAAATAGCCATGTTTTTCACCTTTAATAAAAAATATCAAAAATGTCCTTGAAATTTTTTGTATATTACAATTCTTCATTAGCATTTTACTACTTGCAAAAACTTTGCATATGCTTCCTATTCAAAAGAAACATTTTCCTGTATACTTTCTCTTCAAATTTATAAATAAAAACAATCATCTTAAAATTAATTTCCATTGAATCTTGTGACAACACTACACTATTCAGAAAGAAGTCTGTTTTACCTTATTCTTTAATTTTTAATCAAATGTCATTACCAAAAATAAAGCTAACAAATTATTAATTACCCTATGACTATAATGAAATTTTAGTGAGGCTTTAGTTCAATTTCTTTAGACTCTAAAAGCCAACTATTTCATACAAACTGTCTAATCCTGGAGCCTTGTACAGAATTATAAGTAGAGGTGATCGAGTTCCCGTATTAATAAAAGGAGACTGTGGTTTCTCTAATGTCCTTAGCAAATTTCAGCAACTGAACCCTATTTAAGACACATCTACTATCGCATATTCAAACCCAATTTTTAAATAACAACATCTATTTCCAAGAAACTAGTAAAATTAATTTATAAATAAGCCCTCATCATATCTTAATATATAAGTTCAAATAAAAGGTAGTTTGTATATATAACTTCTGTACTTATTGAGACAGTATTGGAATTCTCTTAGAATAAAACATGCCAGTGCTTTAAACAATAAGTATAGAGTAAATTACAAAGGTCTTACTGTGTATTATAAAGGTCTTAGAGCAAATTCACAAAACAAATCACCCATTATGGTGATATTATATTTAATCTATGAAGAGATATTTCCTTTTAAGTTAAACTTTTGAATATTTTGATAACTGCTGCAATAAGGATACAACAAAGGATGGGGCCAGAGTGGTGGCACAAGCAGTAAGGCATCTGCCTTGCCCGTACTAGCCTAGGACAGACCGAGTTCGATCCCCCAGCATCCCACATGGTCCCTCAAGCCAAGAGCGATTTCTGAGTGCATAGCCAGGAGTAACCACTGAGCTTAACCGATGTGGCCAAAAATAATAAATAAATAAAAATAAACAAAGAAGTAAAGGAGAAAGTTTCAACACATTGAGCACTATAAAAATACAAAATGAATTTCTGGGGCTGGGCGGTGGCGCTAGAGGTAAGGTGCCTGCCTTGCCTGCGCTAGCCTAGGATGACCGTGGTTTGATCCCCCGGCGTCCCATATGGTCCCCCAAGCCAGGAGCGACTTCTGAGCGCATAGCCAGGAGTAACCCCTGAGCGTTACCGGGTGTGGCCCAAAAACCAAAAAAAAACAAAAAAAATGAATTTCTTACAGAAATCATAAAAGTGAAGAACAAAGAAAAAGTATTATAGGCAAATATGTCACTGAATGAAAACACCAAATTTAAAGCTCAATTAATGCCAGTGATCAATATTATTAACAATTATTTGGACACAAAATTACCTACTGATATCTGTTTACAACATGATAATATACTATTTGTCTATTATGAACTGCACCAAGCAGGAAAAATGTCATTAAAATGTTTCATTTAGGGCTAAAAGGATAAAACAGTGGGGAGAATATTTGCCTTGCATGCAGCTGACCCATGTTCAATCCATGGCATCTCATATGGTCCCCTGTGTACCTCCAGGAATAATCCCTAAGTGTAGAGCCAGGAGTAACCCCTGAGCATCACCAGGTGTGATCCAAAAATAAAAACAAATTGTTTCATATAAAATTTATAAGTACCTTACAGTAGAAATGTACTATTTGAAGTCAAATTAATATAAAGTCAAATTAATATAAATATTAATATAAAACCAAATGTAATATAAATTTTGGGGTATTCTTTATTCTATAATACTAGATAAGATAATATATGACCATGATGGCTGAAAATTGTAAATTCCTATCTAGTCAATAACAGGAGAATTAACAGAAAACTCGGGGCCGGGTGGTGGCGCTAGATGTAAGGTGCCTCCCTTGCCTGCGCTAGCCTTGGACGGACCCGTGGTTCGATCCCCCGGCGTCCCATATGGTTCCCCAAGCCAGGAGCGACTTCTGAGCGCATAGCCAGGAGTAACCCCTGAGCGTCACCGGGTGTGGCCCAAAAATCAAAAAAAAAAAAATACACTAACAGAAAACTCAATGAAGAAACACTCATATAACTGACATCTGAAAACAAAGCACTTTCTGAGATTTAAATTCCAAAGAAATCAAGATGAAAACATTCTTAAAAGTTTCACATTAAAAGAAACTGGAAGAGAGTATAGCAGGTTAGGAGCTTGACTTGCACATGGCCAGCTTGGGTTCAATCCTCAGCACCACATATGGTCCCCCTAACCCCATCAGGAGTAATCACTGAGTGCAGAGCCAAAAGTAAACTCTGAGCAACCCTTTCTTCCACCGCCAAGGGGAAAAAAGGGGGGAAAGGTTACCTATTAATTCCTTTCCAATAACAAAATTAACAACTACATTTTTATATTAAAATAAAGAGTTTTAAAGTGAGGGGCCAAATAATATATGGATTAAGGCAATTGCCTTGCATACTACTGTATTCATTTGTACCCCAGCACAACAAGTGGTCTCCTGTACATTACCAGAGGTCACACCTGAGCACAGAGACAGAAATAGCCTTTAAACACTGTTGAGTGAGTGTGGCCAAAAATCCAAATAAATAAAACTAAGTGAAAACATCATATGTCTTAAGTATAATACTAATTCCTCTAACCTTTTTTGTTTTTTTTTAGAATATATGTTTGAGGTGCTCGCTTCGGCAGCACATATACTAAAATTGGAACGAAAAAAGAGAAGGTTAGCATGGCCCCTGAGCAAGGATGATATGCAAATTCGTAAAGCATTCCATATTTAAAAAAAAAAAAGAATATATGTTTGAGAAGCAAAATTATGTAAAGGGGAAGTTTTATAAAATGTTTCATATAAAGTATATAAGTATCTTACAATAGAAATGTAATATTTAAAGTCAAATTAATATAGTTATTTTGAATATTCTTTATTTTATGATACTAGATAAGATACTATTTTATCTCATAACATTATAATTATAATACAATATTATGTAATTTTATGGTAAAATATGTTCATATTTGCTTCCTGCAAACATTTTTATTGGGATAATGTAAAAATATGAAGAAATGTCATAAAAATTAAAACATGGATCAAAGGTATGGTTCAATAGACTAAGGATGAGCTTTGTAAGAGACCTGTGTTTGATCCCCAGCACCTCCTGGTCCCCCAAACACCACTAGGAGTAACCCACAAGCTCAATGCCAGGAGTAGCATCTGAGCATCTGCATGTGGCTCAAAAAAAAATTTTAATGCGTAGACAAAAATAAATGTTTGAATTGTGATCGGTTTTTTAAATCAATAATACTGCATGTGTTAAACATGTGTTCTTGTTGCCCAACATGACACATGACATATATAAAGCACAAAACTTTAAATATCAAACATAAAACAAGCATATACATAATTAGATATTCTTAATTAATCCATTCAAAAACAATATAATAATGAGTTGTATTACATAACACATTTTAACATTGTTTTATGTCATTAATAAAATAAGGAGGCAAATTTGTTAATGTATTTTTATTTCTTTCTTCTATTACATATCTATATAGATATAGATATAATTTTTTTTCTTCTTTCTCTCTCCAACCTCACTTGTTTTGGTTCTGCTTGATATGAAAACCTACAAGGAAAGTCTTGCCTGGGATAAAAGCTCAGGTCAAAACCAGGGTACAGAGATTGTGCAGACTATCATTCTCACCTCCAAACCCACCAGCAATATAATATATCACCATATCCTTTTACATAGGCACTCTAAATAAAGGGAAATATTGTGAACAAAAACAAACTCTTATCTATTAGGGATAAGAACTCATATCTTTTAAATGCAGGGTCACCTCCCACCATAAGCATATGTCACATAGACCCCACATAGATTCCACATTATTGGACAATGACCATCCAACCCAAAACCCCATATCCCAGATGTGAACCAACACAGGTCCCAGCAACAGCACCAGGAATCAAATTCCTCCCGGGGAAACTCCCAATGCCATCCCAGCACCAACTTGCAGCAGTCATAACATGACATCCTGACATGAGGAAACGGCAACAACTTGAGCTAAGAGAGGGCTTCCCCATCACAGCACTTAATGGTATGATGCAACCAGGAAACATGCCATCCTTTGCCCTAAGCAAAAACCAAAATAGCTATCTACAAAAGACTGATTTTGACAAATATGGTCTGGACAGAACCTATCAAGGGACCCCTGAGGTAGTTCCTAGCCTAGGCCTCAGCCTAGGATTTGTACAAAAAGCAAGATCTCTAATTCCAGAGGTCTAACTTTGACAAATGTGACTGAGAAAAACTTCTGGAACTATGCTGAAAGATTATACCCTAGGCTCTGTACTAGGTTCTAAAGATCAAGACCAAGACCAACAGTGATGGAACAGAATTCCTAGAACCATAAAGAAAAACCCTCTCC
Organism: Suncus etruscus; assembly: GCF_024139225.1. Taxonomy (NCBI): domain Eukaryota; kingdom Metazoa; phylum Chordata; class Mammalia; order Eulipotyphla; family Soricidae; genus Suncus; species Suncus etruscus. The sequence continues at coordinate 66,717,119 of NC_064856.1, forward strand.
TAGCCTTCACCCAATGACCTATGCAAACAAGATCTCCAGCTACAGAGGCGGGATGTCATCACCTACATCTGAGTGGAAAGTTTCCTGGCACCATAAAAAGACGTTAGGGTGTGTAAATGAGTGAGGATGGAGCTTGTAGTTGTTCCCATGGCAGTATGTTTCAAGGGCGGTGAAACCCTGCACCTCTTAGGCCAAGGGAATTCCCGCTGTAATTTCCTCAATATTTACCATGCCTATGCAGAAGAAGGAGAAGGAGGAGGAGGAGCAGGAGGAGAAGGAAGAAGAAGAAGAAGAAGAAGAAGAAGAAGAAGAAGAAGAAGAAGAAGAAGAAGAAGAAGAAGAAGAAGAAGAAGAAGAAGAAGAAGAAGAAGAAGAAGAAGAGAAGGAGGAGGAGGAGGAGGAGGAAGAAGAAGAAACACAACCTTTTTTTAAGTAAGTTGCTAGTCTGGAATTGGGGGGGGGGGGTTGTTAGTTGTTTTCTTTTTATTTTCCATAGCTGATAATTTTGGCTTTTGGTTTATTCTTTGTTTATTCTTTTTGTAATTTTGTTGATACTCCCTTATCGTTTTTTGTTTCCGCTTTACTTTGTTTTACTTTACTTTACTTCTTTTTACTACCTTTTTCTTCTTTGTTCCCTTCCTTCTTCTAAATGGATATTTATAACACCGAGACGAATTCCTCCTAGTTTTTCTCTTTACTGTTTTCTTTTTTTTTTTTTTCTCGGTTCTTCTTCCCCCAATGATACCAAGACCAGACAGTCAAATATTCATTTGGTGGAAATATAAATTGATCAGATATTAATTCCAAATCCAAAGTCAACGACAACAGAATTGATACCCAATTTGCAACAAACTGTACAAGGGGGGAACAGTCGCACTAGCATTACGGGGATAAAGGAGGGAGATGTGGGATGCATGCTGGGAAAAGGGTGGAGGGAGGATAACACTGGTGGTTGGAATGCCCCTCACTCATTGTTACTATGTTCCTCAAATATTACTGTGAAAGAATTGTAATTCACTTTGACCACAATAAAAATTTAAAAAAAAGTTTTAGGTACATAATTTTGGTGAAGGTTGACCATTATACCCAATTGTATACCTCACGTGAATGAAATATTTCATATTTTACCTCCCACCCCACAAAAAATAAGGAGTCAAAGAAGATAGTATAGTGATAGCAAAGGAGATAACAAGTACAAGGTGCTTGCATGTCTTGCATGCGCCCAACCCAGATTTGATCCACAGCATCTTATATGGTTTCCCAAGCACTGATCCCTGAGGAGTGATCCCTAAATGCAGCACCAGTAGTAAGCTGTTAATTTGATCAGGTGTGATCCACAAGCCAAAAAATTTAAATATATACAAAATAAAAAATAAGAAGTTTTTTTCATCATTTTTTCCAGTCTTCAGACTACAATTGGATGTGCTCAGGGCTTACTCCTGGTTTGGTGCTCAGATCTGGAGTCAATCTTGGATTTTTTTTTGTTTGTTTGGTTGGTTAGTTGGTTGGCTTTTTGGGGAGGGGGTCACATCCAGCAGTGCTCAGGGATTACTCCTGGCTCTATGCTCAGAATTCACTCCTGGCAGGCTCGGGGGACCATATGGGATGCCGGGATTCGAACCATCATCCTTCTGCATGCAAAGCAAATGCCTTACCTCCATGCTATCTCTCCAGCCCCCTTGGGTTTTTATTTTAACTTTATTGATTCATTGACTGATTGGTTTTGGACCACACCTGGCAGCACTTGGGGGTTACTACTGGCTCTGCACTCAGAAATTACCCCCAGCAGGCTGGAGGCCCATATGGGATGCCAGGAATCAAACCACACGCAAAGCAAATGCCCCACTGCTGTGCTATCTCGCCTGCCAGTCTTGTTAATACTCACAGGAATAGTGGTGCTGTGAATCAAACTTAGACCTCGTGCACATATGCACTCAGACCATTGAGTTACTCCAGTCTCATTGCATATATTTATTTCAAATCAAATAATATTATTTAGTAATAGAAAATTCTCTGCAGAGAAACCTGGAAATTTCTCAAATAATTAATTCTTTATCTCATACATCACTGAACTATTAAAAATTAAAAAAAATTAAACCATGAGACTCGGAATGTAAAATATAATAGACTAAAAATAGTCATGTTTTTAATGTTTAGTACTAATCTCATGGGGTCATGTTTTTCTAGTTAAACTGAATTTATGTTTCTAGTAGAATGTATATAATCTAAAAATAAATTTGAAGTAAAGGACTTTCAAGGTTTCTCCAACTCTAAATAAGGGTTTCTAGTCCTTTAATAAGGGTCCCTTAATTATTATAGGTAACATAAACACAAGTGGATTTAGATCCAAAAGCTCTTAGAATGGGATTACACTGTTTCACAGAAAAATAAAGAAAAAAGTAATAATGGTTAGAAGTCTTTAGAGCAGAATTAAATGCTAGATTTTAACACTCTAGTTTCTACAAGAAAAATATGCATTGTATCCTACTTGAAAATTCCAAGAAGATACTGTCCTACTAATTCTTATTTTTCTATCATTCAAAGAGAAAAAAAGAACCCACTATGTTAGCAAGTGTAACTGAGCAAAGCAAAAGACACTGATAAAACCCCATCCTTGACACTTTCAACTGGAGACTTAATATTGCCCAATTTTTCTTCTACAAAGGCTTTATTTCTGGAACCTCAGCACAGTAACAGCCAGGGCACTTAAACCTATGTAGCTGCCAAAGAGAGAAAGTTTTCTGAAGAAATTTTAAATTAATATATTGACCAGTTAAAAAATATAATATAAGCAGAAGCGAGATAGATCAATATTTTATAGTTATTTTCATGATATATTGATTTGTGCATTATGGAGCACTAGACATTGAGAAATTTGTTTTTGAGACACATATACTTCCACAATGAATATTATACATTCTTAGGAAGATCCTAAAAATAGGTATACTAAAAACATTTTTCAAGCTGGTAGAACTATCTACCAGATTCTGGTGTTCTTAAACTTATTTGCAAAACTGATACCATAGTTAAGTTGGTAAACTATTCTGCAGGTAAATCAAAGCCAGACAAATTGTAGCAGAAAGTCTTTATTTATTCATGCTCTCAGAATAAAATAAAAAACTGTTTATTTTATTCTTTTCAAAGTACAATAGATACTTAAACTGTTGGTCTTGAGTATAAGATAAAATTAATTTATCATACATGCAAAATTGGCAATGTCTAGAATCTAGGCATTGGATATCTATCTCTTCTAATTGCAAAAAGTCCCTAATACTGATTTATTGTATTAGGAACCTGATACACACATATGTAACCAAGTAATAATTCTGTCTGAGAAAGGCACTGCAAATCAGGCATCTGTTAATATCTTCTTTCTCTCAAAATATTTGGTTCGATAAGTTGTTTTTATTACTTTAGTCTAGGAAGTGATCCAAGCATATTTCAGTTTCTGCAGCTTAAATTTGGGGATGTTATTTTCCATCATGCAGGCACACTGCTATTCTCCAGATCACCCTCACCAGAGGGGACTATTATCGATTGTGAAAGCACAACAGGTAGGTCACATCAAAGGTCACATTAGTTTTGCTCACAGTTCCAGGCACAAGGTTTTCATTATCCTTAATATAAGCAGAAGCTAGTCATAAAAATATATCGTTGAAATATCATCTCCTTCCATTCATATGCAATAGCTTTACACACTACCATTTCCAAGTGTCACTTCTGGTTACAGTACCCTGGTTATTTTATAGACTTAGTTATAAATCATGGCTTCACATGCAACTGTAAATGAGATAAATAGCTGAAAACTTTAACTTTCACAAGTAATCTCCCTCATGTTTCCTCATATACCAAAAGTAGTTATTATATTTAAGCTCATGTTAATAATATTTCACACCTACACATCACTTAGTAAATACCTGGCAATATTCTGAACACATTACATATATCACAACTATAATTGCAATTTTTCCTTTATCTTAGAAATGTACAAATTAAAGCCAGAGAAATTATATCATATCTTTCATTCTCTTTAACAAACATATCTTTCATTTTATCTATAAAATACTATGCTTTTAAGGTTATATTGTAGGGGGAGGTTCAACTGGGAGGATACCCATCAATGCTTGGAGACAATCCCAGTACAGTACTCAAGAGTAAATCTAACAGTGCTCAGGGGATTGGAATTCAAAGCTAGGGTTCTTGCAAACAAAACATGCTCTCCAACACTTTGAGCCATTTCTCCAGCCAAGGCTTAATTAATTTTTTAACTATTATTAACATTGAGAAACTGACTGTGTCATTAAACTAGTATTTACTTTAAAATAGTACAGTAAAATATTTTCATTAAAAATTGACTAACATTAAGTATTCATGCAAATTCTAAGATAAAGTTTTTAAGAAAAAAATGATGCCTACATTTATCTAGAACTATTCAAGAATTAATACATTTTCCTTATTTTGTATCAGGAAAATACAATTTAGTTTTCCTTGATACAAATATTCAGAACTTCTACTTCTGGCAAAGTAATGAGAACTAAAATTACTTAATATCTTAGCAAAAAATAATAACAGAATATATAAAATATGTGAATAAAACATAAATAAAAAATGTGAATATACAGAATTGAACAAAAGGTTATTCAGGACTATAATTATCCCTGCAAAAAAGGAAATAAAAGAGATTGGTCTTCAATTACTCTTGGATTCTTCAGGTAGCAGTACAAACAGGGATATCCCAAAAAGAGCCCTTGGTTCTGTAGGAGTTGAAGAATTGAGAGATGAACATTGAGAACTGTCAACAGAATAATATCATTGAGTAATGGGACTAAGTTACTTCTAAAACTACTGAACTGGGGCTGGAGCGACAGCAAAGTGGTTGGGCATTTGCCTTGCACACAGCCAACCCTAACAAATCTCAGTTTGATTCACTGAAACCCATATGGTTTCCAGAGTCTGACAAAGGAGATTTCTGGACACAGAGACAGGAGTAATCCCTGAACACTGCCAGGTGTGACCCCAAAACAATGACAACAAATAAATAAATAAATAAACAAAATTAAAGAAAATCTGGGGCTAGAGCAATAGTATAGCTGGTAGGGCATTCACCTTACATGTAGCCAGCCAGAATATGATCCATAGCATTCCATATACGGTCTCCTAGAACTACCGGAGTAATACCTGAGTGCAGAGAGAGGAGTAACTGCTGAGAACCGTCAGATGAGAAACAATAATAATAAAGGGACTTGAGTAATGGTGCAGCAGTAGGGCATTTTCCTTGCACACGGCTGACCCAGGATGGACTATGGTTCAATCCCCCAGTGTACCATATGGTCCCCCAAGCCAGGAGCCATTTCTGAGTGCAGAGCCAGCAGGTATGGTCAGCAGTGTCACCAGGTATGCCCAAAAACAAACAAGAAAATAACAAAAATAATAATAAATTTAAATAAATATATGTGTAATAATAAAAATATGCATGTAGTATATGTTATATATTACATTATATATTATAATGTGATGTATGTAATATATTGTATATTTTATACTGTAAAATATTTTAGTGTGGAAAAATTTCCCAAATGAATAAAAATAATTAAATATAATTCTCATCAAAATCCAATGATCCTTGCAGATGTGAAAATAAAATCTTAAAGTTTATATAAAATTTAAAAGTAATTGGTCATTTTGTATATTTATATCCAAAACAATCTTTTGAAAAATTAAATTAGAGAATTCACTCTTTCCAATATCAAATTTTGCTACCAAGTTACAATATGGTGCTGCTATAAAATATATGTGTATATATAAATAAATGAAATAGAAAAAAGCAGCAGGTTACCCCATATTGGGCCGAGGCTGGCAGAAGCCCTGAGAAACAGAGGGATAAGTGCCTCCTCTCCTAAAGGGCAAAATTAATCTGAAAGGGACATGCAAGCCCCTCCTCTGCTGAGGGAACACAGGCATCTTCCATCCAGAGACACAAAAGTAGAGGAGCTTCAGTCCACGGCTGCACTTATCCCCAATTAATGTACACCAGCATAATACATAGAAACACACACACACACACACACACTGCAAAGGACACTATGGGAAACATCAAAGAACACCACCATGCTTAGAGAATGAAGATGATAGATCCAACAATCCAACAAGTACCAGCCACTTACATAGCCTCTCTGAGAAAGACTTTAGAGAGGAAATTTAGAGAATGCTCAAAGAATACATAGAACAAACCAACCGAATCACAAATAAGAATCAAGAGGACATGAAAGTAGAAATAGGAAAATAGACAAACTGCATTGGATCCCATGTATGGAACCAACATGGTTTTCTACACCAGCACCAAGAATCAAACTTCTACCAGGGAAGGCCCTAATGCTGCCCTTGTATCAACTTGCTTCAGAGTAAGTTCATATCACACCCTGATGACTTGGTAACAGCAACAACCTGCTGAAGAAAGAAAAAGGGAAGGGAGGAAGGGAGGAAGGAAGGAAGGAAGGAAAGGAAGAAGGAAGGAAGGAAGGAAGGAAGGAAGGAAGAAGGAAGGAAAGGAAGGAAGAAGGAAGAAGGAAGAGAAGGAAGGAGGGAGGGAGGAGGGAGGAGGGAGGAGGGAGGGAGGAGGGAGGAGGAGGGAGAGAAGGAAGGGAGGGAAGGAGGAAAGGGAAAGAGGAAAGAAAGAAAGAAAGAAAGAAAGAAAGAAAGAAAGAAAGAAAGAAAGAAAGAAAGAAAGAAAGAAAGAAAGAAAGAAAGAAAGAAAGAAAGAAAGAAAGAAAGAAAGAAAGAAAGAAAGAAAGAAAGAAAGAAAGAAAGAAAGAAAGAAAGAAAAAGAAAGAAAGAAAGAAAGAAAGAAAGAAAAGAAAGAAAGAAAGAAAGAAAGAAAGAAAGAAAGAAAGAAAGAAAGAAAGAAAGAAAGAAAGAAAGAAAGAAGGGAGGGAGGGAGGGAGGAAGAACCTGCCATACACACACACAATTTTTATTATTTATTGACTATTTTAATTTCTTACTTTTAAATCGGGGCTCCTGCCTTTTTTCATAGAACCTTGGAACACGGATTATTTTATTTTACCACATATTCCCACATTTTTTTATAAAACTAAGAGAAAAGAAATAAAGAAAGACTGGGGGCCAGGGGCAACTGGTCTCAGATGTATTGGCAGAGATATAAATAAGGACAGAACTAAATATTCAAACTGAAGTCAATGATAATAGAATCAAGGGACCTAAACTTTGACAATCTAACCTCAAAGGGGTCTTTGAGGGGTCAAAGGCAGGTCAGGGGACAATAGGTGGTGGGATAGGATGCACTCTGGGTCCATTGGTGGAGGAAGGTTGGCACTGGTGGTGAGAAGGGCCCTTACTCATTGTATATGTGAAATTCAACTTTGAAGAACTCTGTAGATCACAATTGTTACAATGAAATAAAATTTTAAAAAATATGTTATAAACCACAAAGACTGACTTCATCATAACTCCCACCGCAGGATCTGTGCAGATACTGAGATCCCTAAACACAGAGGCCTGATAGTATCACCCAGGACAGAGCAGAGGTCTTACAAACACCACAAAAGCACCACCGGGAGAGTAAATGATCCTGAACAGAGTTTATAGTTGATCCCATGACAATACACTCCAAGGGCGGAGAAACCCCATATCTCTTAGGCCAAGTGAATTCCTTTTCGAATGACCCCAATATTTACTGTGCCTGGGCAGGAGGGAAAAAAACAAAAAGCACAAAACATTATTTTTTTATATATATTATTTTATTTTCATTTATTATTATTTTTTTTATTTACCTATCTATTTTTTGGTCAATTTCTCTGTTTGGGTGTGATAATTGAAGTTGTCCCCAGTTATACTTATTCTTTCTCTTCCTTTCTGTTCTTCCTTTGTATGCTATGCCATGTTTCCTATATCAAGACCATGGCATTTTTTTGTTTGTTTGTTTGCTTGTTTTGTTTTGTTTTGTGTTTGTTTTTGTGGGTTTTTTTTTTTTTTTGGTGCTTGTGTTTATTGTTGGAGTCCTCACGGGATATTTGACACTTCTTTTTGTACTGGTGGAATGTTTCACCTTTTTTCTCTCCTTCATTTCTCAAACCGATGTTGAGAGCCTCTGGAAGAATTCCGCTTATTTTCGGCGTATTAGACTTTTACCCCAGTTTATTACTTTTCTCTCCTTCAAACAAAACCACGTAACTTGAACTAGCTAGTCCTGCCCCTCCAATTAGAGGGGGAAACAAGGGAGACACCAGGACCAAGCAGGCACAAGACTACTATGCAGTAGGCTAGATACAGAGGAGACCACATATCCTAGCTACCCTGGGGGTGAGGGAAGAGGATATGGGTGGTAGGACAAAAACGGAGGTGTAGGGAGGACAATTTGGTGATGGGAATCCCCCCTGATTTTATGTAAATATGTACCTAAAATATCATTGTCAACAATATGTAAGCCACTATGATCAAAATAAAAAAATATATATATAAAAATATGTTATAATGCAGGGGGAAAAAAAGCACAAAATAATCATTTTTCCACATATATATTTATTGATTGATCGATTTTCTTTTTTTTTTGGTTTTTGGGCCACACCCGGTAACGCTCAGGGGTTACTCCTGGCTATGCGCTCAGAAGTTGCTCCTGGCTTGGGGGACCATATGGGACACCGGGGGATTGAACCGCGGTCCGTCCAAGGCTAGCGCAGGCAAGGCAGGCACCTTACCTTTAGCGCCACCACCCGGCCCCAGATAGATTTTTTTTATGTCTTTATTTTGGTGTAAATATTGAAGTTGATGTCTCCAATTTTATTTTATTTTATCTTTCTCTTTCTTTTTGTACTCCAGCATGATTTGATTTCAGAACCGAGACTATTGTGTGGTGCTTGTCTTTATTGCTATAGTGCTCACTGGATAGTTAATTTGATATTTCTTTCTGTACTGATGTGGTGTTTTAACTACCTTTTTCATGTGCTCGCTCAAACTGAGGTCGAATAACCTCTAGGACTCCGCCATTTTCAGCTTTTTTTTTTCTTATTTTTTTACTCCATTCTATTGCTTTTCTTTCCTTCAAATGAAACCACATAACTCGAATTATCGAGCTCCACCTCTCAAATAAAGGGGGAAATAGGGAGGGTATCAAGACCAAACAGATATATGATCACTAATAGTAAGCTAGACAAAGAGGGGACCACTACTCTAGCAGCCCGGGGGGTGAAGGTGGGGGATATCAGTTGTAGAAAGGGAACGGGGATGGGGGGAGGACAAATTTGGTGATGGGTATTCCCCTGATTCAATGTTAATATGTACCTAAAATACTACTGTGAAAGATATGTAAGCCAATATGATCAAAATAAAAATCTAAAAATATATGTTATATATCTGACAACTAAAAATAAAGTCCACTCTAGAAATTTTAGAGAGAAGTTCTCCAAATAAGTATAAGATTTATGAATTTACAAGTATCAGTCTTATTTTCTACCCCTCCTTCAAAAAAATTACACAATGAAAATATATATCCTTCTATGGGTCAGTGTAGAAGCTTTGTTTTCTTTACATATTCATATTTAAGAATGTTTTAGTATGATTAAATGAATAAAGTTGAATCAAACACTTTCCGAAGGCAACAATAATTATAGCTTTCCACAAGTAAAAGTAACTCTCAGGGCTGGAGAGATAGCATGGAAGTAAGGCATTTGCCTTTCATGCAGGAGGTCATCGGTTTGAATCCCGGTATCCCATATGGTCCCCCGTGCCTGCCAGGAGCAATTTCTGAGCCTGGAGCCAGGAATAACCCCTGAGCACTGCCAGGTGTGACCCAAAACCCAAAAAATAAAAAGTAACTCTCAAAATATTTATAAATCATGTATTCCAAGATGTAATGTTTCATAAAGAAATATATATATATATATATATATATATGCAATCATGGGAGTTACAGAAAAACTGAGGTTTAAGTCTCTAGTAAAGCAGTGGACTTTTTTTTCATGCATTTTATAGCACTCCTAAAAACTACAAATTAAGATCTAGAGTTGTGACCACGCCCACAAACGCAGCCATCATATTCACAGTGGGCCAGCTCCATAGATTCAGTCTTTTCTCAAAAGAGATGTAAACCAAGCCATGAAAAATCATGGGTACATTGGTCTCAGGAGGAGGTGAAGACCAAGCCCTTTCCCTGCTATAGTCAGACCTGCTGTATCCATCATCCAGAATCACAGTTTTGCGTTTGGCCCTGCGTCACCACGCCTCTAGGATTCTTTTTGAACACCAATCTGACCAAACTTCAGATATGCTAGTATTTGGGCAGAAATCACCAGTGCTTTTAGGAATGAGTGTAGACACCCTCTCCCACCACCCTCATCTTTCTTTTTTTTTGGGGGGGGGGTGGTGTTCACACCTGGTGGCTCTCAGGGGTTACTCCTGGCTCTATGCTCAGAAATCGCTCCTGGCAGGCTCGGAGACCATACGGGATGCCAGGATTCAAACCACCATCCTTCTGCAAGCAAGGCAAACACCCTACCTCCATGCTATCTCTTAACACCGAGAAGACATAACAACAAGAACTACCTGCTTTCAGGGCAACCTAGTATGCCTGGAGCCTAGAAATGGTCTAATGCCAGAAAACTTCAGGGGTAAGGTCTCCTTGTATTTAGGCCAAGGCTTTTCCTTTCCATGTCCCCCGTATTTTTCTTTGCCTATGCAAACAATGATTGCCACTCTAACACTTTTTGTTGTACTTCTTTAACTCTTATCTTTAAAAAAAATAAGAAGAAAAGTTTATTAAACCTTCTGCTAGGCCTTTAATGAGTTAATTGGTGATTCAATGATTTTCAACAATATACTTGCTACTGAAGCGTTTCTTTCCCTTCCATCTCGTTAGTTTTTCTATTTTTAATAACTTTACCTTTGTTCTTCCTGAAACAAATTTATTATGATCAATTGTGTCAACTATGTGATTATTTCCTTTAAAATGTATTTAAAAAAATCATTCCTGGCTTGAGGGACCATATAGGACACAGGGGGATCAAACCACGGTCTGTCTTGGGTCAGCCACGTGCAAAGCAAACACTCTACCTCTGTGCTATTGCTCCAGCCTTCTATTCTTACTCTTCTTTTATTTAAAGAAAACACATCACATATTTTTGTTTGTTTGGGGGACACAGCCAGCAGTGCTCAGGGGTTACTCCTGACTCTCTGCTCAGAAATCAGTCCTAGAAGGCACCGGGAGCATGTGGGATGCCGGGATTCGAAGCACCATTAGTCCTGAGTTGGCCACTTGCAAGGCAAATGCCCTATCACTGTGCTATCTCTCAGTCCCCAAATAAGTAAAATTCTTATAAAAATAAAACTGGTTACAGCTTTCTCAAACTTATGCAATATTCATATTCATTGAAAATTATAGCCCTATTAGTAACTGACTAAAGAGAAAAATTTTAAAAATCATAATAGAGTAACATATTTTATTGCCCGGTTACTTCCAACCTTCCATATTTTCCTACCTTTCTTTGTTCTTTCCTACTCTTTCTATGTTCCTTCAACAACTATCTGCAAGGTCCAGTTCTGTGTGCCAGGTCAAAGAAGTTAAGACAAAATAATCTCTGCCTTCTCATTACTCACAGCTGATTTTATTCCAGAAGCATTCATTATACAGTATTTGGTCCAAGCCCTTATAGTCATTTCCTCCAGCCCAAAAACATAATGGAGAAAACTTTTACAAGCCTATGTTCCTTGCAGCACTATCCACATTAGACAAAATCTGTTAACAACCCAAGTGCCCAAGAATAGATGATTGAATTAAGGAACTATAGTACACAACGGAATATCACTTACCCATAAGAAAAGATAAGGTAATGTAATTTGTTGCTACATGGAGAGACCTGGAGAACATCATTGCTGATTGAAGTTATTCAGAGGGAGAAAGATACTGACACAGAATGATCTCTCTCATATGCCGGATATAAAGAAACATAATGGTAAAATAACAAATATCCAAAAACAATGGAAACAAAGAACATGAGAACTGGTATTAAGTAGGAAACATGCTACTTGAGAGGTCTGGGGAATTGGACAAGAAGTGGGAAATGTCTATAGTGGAGGGAAGCGCTCCTTCAGGAGAAGAAGGCGGTGCTGAAAGATTGTGAAGTATTAGTTATGAAACCCTATCAGCAATAGTACTGTAAACCACGTGCAAAAATAAAATAATTTGTTAATTAAAATGTATATAAAGCAACTCTTGTAGAAGCACAATGGTAAGTGGGAAGCAAACAGGAGTAGCGGTGGAAGGGATCGATGTTGAAACATTGTATGTCTGAAACCCAATCATAAATAGCTTTGTGAATTCAAGGTGACTAAATGAAATAAATATAGTCAAAATATAGTCCAAAATTAATTAACCTTTATTATTTTAACAACTGAGATATATTATAAATATGAAGGATTTCTGAAAATATGGAGGAATCTTAAGAATTAACTTTCTTCTGCACTTTTGCTATTTCCTAAAATTTACCATTATTCAAACTCAATCATTAGGAAAGAGGTCAGTCTGAACTGTAGTCATGAAAATTTCACCTACATACAGTGAAAACAAGAAGAGAGGAGAATAAAGAAAAATCTTTGTACCTGCCAAATTTCAGCAGTTGTGTGATCTCGTAAAAAATCAGTTGTTCCGTAGGTAGTGATACGATGTTGGGGGGGGGGGAGTAATTATAATTAGGTATCTATTTTGATTCATCTCTCCATAGTATCAGAATTGAATGTCATTTGATTTGGGCAAAAAATAAGGTCACAGACTGCTTCAAAGATGTGCAGAATTACTTTGTTGAACATTTTACATAGAAATATCTAAAAATGAAAACATCTCAATCACAATCACACACTCACCCAGCAAGACAATTTGTAAAATTCACAAAGAAAAATAATTTATAAACAAACACAAAGAATTGATAACATTTTTAAATCCAACACCCAGGAAAGGAAAAGAATTTTTTTAACTTATACATTAAAAAGTTGACAATGCTATGAAAACTCATTAAATCTTTTAGTGTGTGCATTTATTGAATCTAAATTACCTCTAATTAGCTGATCGTCTAACAAGATAACTATAATTATTTCTTTTTTTAAATTATTTTTATTCAGGTATGACAGGTAATTTAAGCATTTAGATGTTTTTCTTAAATAAAATATATTATTATTACATGTAAAAGCTTTAACACATAAATTTTTTTCTAGAAGAATTTTATGCATTAAAAAGTTAAATCACCTTAAAAAATAAAGATATAATAAGTAGTAAACAAGGCCCTCTATCATGTGCCCTAATTAAATAAAATCATAAAATATAAAGATGAATATTTAAAAATAATGATAATTATATCATTCTATACCTAAATGATATTTTCAAAATATACATTTAATTTTTAATATTCTGATCTTGATATTTTCAGTTCTTTATATTTATATGGTTTATAAAAATCTGAACTTTGTTTTTCAAAATGAAGGCATACTCAAGATAATGTTATAGTTCATAATTATACCTACAGTATCTTCTAGCTAAAGTACCTAACAATGCACACTAAACTAATATATAATCATCTCTGAAAACAAATCATTTAGTAATAGGTTCGAATAGACAGAATAGCTGAGTCATAATTATCAGAGATTCATTAATAGTCTAAAAATGGGAAGGGGTAAATCAAAAGCACTGAAATTACACATCACCAAATCAACAACATTCACCAGCTATCAATTAACTCTAACGGAAATAACTGGAAGTCTGACAGAAGAGAATACTAAATGGTTAGATGATATACCCACAACGCTGATATAAATCGTTTAATTCTCTGAGAATATCACATTTTTCACATTTATTCTAACTAAATCTTTTGTCACCAATATTCAAATATAACTAAAAGTTGACTATAGTGATCTCTATCAAGGTAGAGTAAAATAAAATCACAAAGTTCCAATACAAAGTTGACCATATTAGTTATTAATCTATGGCAACTATCTTAACATTTTCTATTTTATGAAAATATTTAACATTTTAGAATAAAGGAATCAGGGGCCTGGAAAGATAGCACAGCGGCATTTGCCTTGCAAACAGCCGATCCAGGACCAAAGGTGGTTGGTTCGAATCCCGGTGTCCCATATGGTCCCCCGTGCCTGCCACGAGCTATTTCTGAGCATAGAGCCAGGAGTAATCCCTGAGCACCGCCAGGTGTGATCCAAAAACCAAAAAAAAAAAAAAAAAAAAAAGAATAAAGGAATCAGAATCAAGCAATATAATATGGCTCTGCTTTCAGCAAGTAATATTTTATCCTAATAAAAAAATTACTTTCATTAAAATTGTTGATTGTTGCTAATATTCAAATATAATTGCCCTTGTGTTTTATTTTATTGCTTTCTGTATTAAATAAAAAGTATGAGTAGTGAATTTATAAAATATGTATCAAATTTTATTCTGTGGATAGTTTAACACAATTCTTAAAGCCTAAGAAGTGAGTGCTTCTGGGATCAAGGTAAATATCATATCAGGATTTTTTTAAATCATTATTTTAGCACTGTGGTTACAAAATTGTTCAAAATCAAATTTCAGTCATAGAATGTATACCACCCTACACTAGTGCACTTTTCCCACCACCGATATCCTCAATTTTTTTCCCACCTCCCATCCAAAACAACCCCTGTCTCTGGAGCAGGTTCTCTCTCCTCTCTCCTCTCTCCTCTCTCTCTCTCTCTCTCTCTCTCTCTCTCTCTCTCTCTCTCTCTCTCTCTCTCTCTCTCTCTCTCCTCTCTCTCTCTCTCTCTCTCTCCCCCCTCTCTCTCTCACACACTCACACACTTCTCTGTGTGTGTGTCTCTCTCTCCTTTTTTGACACAGTGGTTTGCACTACTGTTAATAATGTGGTACCATACATGTCACTTTATCCCCTTTCAGCACCCAGTTTTTGTCCAGAGTGATCACTTTCAACTATCATAGAGGATCTTCCCTACACTAACTGCCAATCTTTGTACCAAGCTTTCTGTCATGATCTGGAATATTTTTTTCATTCTCAAACTTTTCATTATTTTTATATGCAATTAACTGACACTTAAGATTCCTAGATTATTCCTAGAATATATTATGGTATTATCAATGTGCAAAGTATCCAATTAGCATTTTTGATACAAACATCTTAACTAGTAAATGCAACCATACTAATTTATAAAATTTCATCACTAAATTACAACTTTTTTTTTCTGGTTTTTGGGCCACATCTGGCAGTGCTCAGGAGTTACTCCTGACTCTGCACTCAGAAATCACTCCTGGCAAGCCCCAGGCGACCATATGGGATGCCGGGAATCAAACCCAGGTTCATCCCAGGTCACTGCGTGCAAGGCAAACACCTACCACTGTGCTATCGTTCTGGCCCTGCAACTTCCTTTTAATACTGAAAATGTTGTCAAAGATATCAAAATTTTCCTTGAGTAATCAAAAGTGGAGGAGAAGGGCATAAGCCTATATGAAGGGTACAAAGTTAGCCTAGGAAATTTTTCATATTAATACTTTCAGCAAATATTTTAAGTACCTAATCTTGTCCAGTTAGTACCTTAGTACAACTCTCTTTTGGAAAATTTGGTCTGCACTCAATGTAACTGCTAAATGAATTTTGAGTCCAACTTCTTTCTGACTACACAATATATTAGCCCTATGCTACCCGCCCTTGCAGAAAGGAACTCCTTTTCCTTTCAATGAAGTTTCTTCAGATTTAATTAACATAGACTTAGCCCTCTCCACATGAGAGTTAATCTAGGCATAAATTCTGTGTGAGACCCAGATACAATTTCCAGCATCTCTAAAAAAAAAAAAAAAAAAAAAAAAACCATTCACTATTCTGAAACTGCCCTTTGCTCATATCTCTTTCTCAGGAAGCTATTTCTACATGTCCTTATTTCTCACCAAAAAACATCACCTTTATAATCTTTGTTTGTTAGGCAGGGCCTCACCTAAAACTGCTCAGGGACTTAGGATCAAACCCTGGCAACTGCATACAAGACAAGCATTCTACTCACTGTACACTGTACTATTTACTTTGGTACGTATAATATTAAATTTACTATTTAATATAGTAATATATAATAAATTGTCAAAGAATTGGGTGCTGAAAGATGGAAAAGTGATATGCATGATACCCCTTCAGTAACAATATTGCAAACTACAGTGTCTAAAAGAAAAGAAAAGGACGAGAGAGAAGAAAAATGTCTGCTACAGAAGCAGGCAGGAAGGAGGGAAGTGGGAAGGACAGGAAGGAAAGTGGAAACATTGATGGCAGGAAATGTGCACTAGTGAAAGTTGTTGTACATGGTATGACTGAAAAATGAACAACTTTGTAACTGTGGGGGGAAAAGCATTATGAACAGCCTTTTTAAATAAGTAATTTTTAAAAACAAAAATATTAATAATCATAATTAAAAATAAATAATATTATAATGCTGTATTATTATCATTTTATATTATGTATGAAATCAAAAATAATATCTTGTTTCCTACATGCCATACTTAGCACAAGAATTTACCATTTTAAGGTGATGTTGTCTTTTACTTTAGATAATAAAATTAATTAAGTTCCTTTGCTTGATAGCTACATTACAATGATTTATAAAGTCACACTGATGTGATTATCTCAGTCTACTAGAGACTCCCTGTTAAATTTGAGATGCTACCTGTATACATAAAAAAGTGAAATATAACTTCAAAAATTAGTCAAACATCTAAAATACTTTCTTACACAATGCCAACTAATGAGTCTTTAAATATATTCCTGAGTTGACTAGATGTTTGGGGATTATACTCTGAAACTAAATGAAAGAAATATCCTGGAAGAACATTATCTTAACCATTGCTAAAACTCATATAGCTCTACAAACTCTGTTGACTGGCCAAAACTTTAAGAAAATAATTTATGCACAACTTTCTAACCTATTGCTTTCATAAGTCAATCCTTCTGGGATTCACCTGGAAATTTTCTTTGCTATCTCTTGGAAACTTTAAACATCTCCAGAAAGACAAAGTACTTCTTTCTGTGATCCATCTTCCAAAAATGCCAAAGATTGCTCTCATACCATTCCAATAGTACTGCTGGGGGGAGGGGATTATGCTTTCCTAAGTAAATGAAAAGGATAATTTATGAAGAACAAAGCTATTCACTGTGAACTACAATCGCTGTCTGCCACTAAGAATTCACTCAGGTTTCTCATATACCCCTTTGAGGACTTGTCTCTGAAACAGAAGCCTAACTTCATTCTATCTGTTCTTTCTTACAATTTTCAACATTCTGAAGATGAAGGGGCTGCACTCTAGTAAACTAAGAAGGCAAGGTTAAGGCCCTTGTTTCTTAACTCTGGGTAGACCAACGTTTTGGTCCAGGGATTGAATGAATCAGTTGTGAAACGTAACTCACAGGAGCAAACTAGCCTGTTTAGCAATATGGTAAATGTACCCTCTTTTTTTTCCATATGGAGTGCCAATTTAAAAGAAAGAGAATTCTCAGCTAAATAGAAGCTTTTCTTTCAAAGTTAAAAACAAAGCCCTTCTCACAGTGCTTACATTTGTGATACATCTGTAAAAAGTGATTTTTTAGCATCAGAAAGCATTTTAATTGTAATAAACTGAACAATGCTAAAATTGTTTGAAGAGGAGATTAAATTTAATGAAATTCACAAACAACCCGTTTTGCAAAGTAACAACAATTTTTGAACATTAAAGAGGAGCTCATTATATCAAGACAACTTCACTGTAAAAAGCAGTCTGACTTCAATCACTGCATATCTACATGTTAATGAACTTACTGTATAAAACAGGAACTGAGTAGGAAAAGTAATAGGACTACTGCCTTAATGCATATTTGTTAAGACAAAAACTCTTAATAAATAAAACACCTTTTCCATAAGTACCTTAATGGTATCTGAAATTCTTTCAAGCACACAAAATGAAGATGATACTAGAAAGTTTCTTTTTTTTTGGTGGGGGGGGGGCCACACCCGGCGGTGCTCAGGGGTTACTCCTGGCTGTCTGCTCAGAAATAGCTCCTGGCAGGCACGGGGGACCATATGTGACACCGGGATTCGAACCAACCACCTTTGGTCCTGAATCGGCTGTTTGCAAGGCAAACACCACTGTGCTATCTCTCCAGGCCCTAGAAAGTTCCTTTATGATGTCACACAGTGTGTACTTTCCCACAGTGTCCACCTGCTGTCAGCATGATAGTTCCAAAGACTTTCAAGTTTCAACAGATAAATACAGCTTAGTAAAAGTCTTTGTCATCCTAATTTCATTGTTCCCTCCTGATCAAACATAGACAAATAACTGAAAATGAGAGTTAATGAGTGATCTTTAATTAGAATCACAGACTGAGTTTAATAAAAATGCTTCATTCATTGCTCTTGGTGCCAACAAGGAAGGTGTGTAGTAGAACTGAAAAAAGAAGTCAGTAAACCATTTGTCAATGGTCAATACAACCAATGGTTGTAAATGGTCTTCATTGTACAAAACTGAAATTTGTGACTGTACTAAGTGAAATACGGGAGCCTTAAAAGTAGAAAAATCAAAACATGGAATATAATTGTCTACCTTTGAAATAAAACAAAATAACTTTACTTCTGCCACTCAGTAAACTAGCTACTGCCTTGCCTACCTTAGAAATTGTGTTGCAATTTGTGAAACTATAATTTTCACAACATTTATTGTTATTACTTACAGTCTGCAGTGAACTAGCAATATTTATTAAACTATTGATTTTATTAGACTATCATTAAACCACTAAAATGTATAAATCTATATTTTAATTTTTATAATTAAATTAAAAATTTTGAAATATGAGTTTATTCTGATTTTCATTTTGTCCCAAGGAAGAAAACATTCAGATTACAGACTAAGTATGTTCTAATATTTAACATCAATTCCCCTTTAAACAATGACTTGAGAAAAATTAACTCAAACCCAGTGTATATAGATAAAATTCTGGGTTTGGTAGACACAACAGGGAAGTTTTCTAAGCTAATCCATTCATCAATGTTGCAGTGAATGAATGAATTATTAAAGCCAAGCAAAATTGGAAATTAGAATATTCTGAGACATACAAGTTCCACAATGCAAATTTCAACTGTAGCTCTCTTGCTCTGAGATAAAATGGCATCAAATGTAGCTGTCACTGTTATTGCAGCATCTAGCACTATGAAGCATAGCAGATGCTGACAATTACATAAAAGCACACAGAGAGAGAGAGAGACAGTATGAAACTAATTTTTCCAGGGTGAGTGTTGGGTTACTGATTTACCCTAATCAATGGATCAGTAACACAACAGGTGAGGAAAGTAATAATAACTGAAGAGATTCCATGAGAAAATAAGCTACCTACAAGCCAAAGTGAGGAGAGGAAAAAAATGCACTCTGGGAACATTAGTGGAAGAAGGTCAATACTGGTGGTAGGATTGGCCCTGAAACATTGTGTTTCTGAATCCCAACTATGAAGAAATTTGTAAATCACAATCGTTCAATAAAATTTTAAAAATACACACAAAAAATAAAACAACAGTAAAAACAAAAATTCAAGCATTAGTTTGGCTAATCCAATGTATAGAGCTGGAGTGATAGCTCAACAGGAGGGCATTTGCCTTGCACTCAGCTGACCTGGACAGACCCAGGTTCAATCCCTGACATCCCATATGACATCCTCTGAGCCTGTCAGGAGCAATTTCCAAGTGAAGAGCCAGTAATAACCCTGAGCACCAACGGGTGTGGCCCAAAAACAAAAACAAACAAAAAATCCAATTTAAGGCTATCCAAAGAGTTCCACATAAAGACACTTAAAGATGTTAAAATAGAAAGGTCTGCTAGAGAAATATCAATGTCAATAGAATTGAAAATATACAGGTTTCAAGAAAAGAGGACTATTATCCCCCAAATCACGGATATTTTAAACAAAATGAAAACAGGCCAGTCAATAGTTGTCAATATGCTGCCAAAATAAATGTTTAAATATTAACATATGCTTTCTTCCATTATTTAGGCATTGAGATTTACTGTTATAGCAGTTTCTGGCTTAAAATGTTCTAATGCCATACTCATCCACCAGCATCTCATACTTTCACCATTGTTTTAAGGCCCTATCCCACTCACCCCTATTCACACTTTATCCCCTTGGTAAACTGAGTTATATAGACTAACTCTCAGAGTCTTTTACCACACCTAAGAGAGATCATTCTAAAATTATTCCTCCTTCTGATTGACCTCACACAGCATTATAGTTTTAGTTCTAGCCACATAGCAGTAAATTGCAAGATTTTTATTTTGATCTTTGGGGGGTACCACACACAACCATGATCTGGGATCACTCCTGGTGATATATTAGCCATCTATATGACTTTCTTGAGGAAATATCCATTTAGTATTTCTCCCATTTTATCGCCATTATTAAAGTGTTTTGATAAGCAATTATTAAAATGCTTGAAGTAAAAATAATAGAAAGCCTCAAGAAATAGAAAAAGTAGAACCAAATTGAAACTTAGAACTTAAAAATACAATCACTGAAAAAAAACAACAAATCAATAAAAATCAATTGCAGAACAAAATTAAAAAATCATTGAGCTAATAGACTTCTGTCTATGGAAATTTTCCAATTTAAATGTCAGAAAATAAATAAGTTTGAAATTAGTAAATATGGAATTAGGAAATTTTGAGATTATTAAAAAAATCTAATACTCATATCATCCAAGTTGTCTAGAAGTTAAAGAGACTGAGTTTGATCATTTACTCAGGTATCATCGCTGCAGACACCCAAATTCTAGCCTGAGACATATGCCTATAAGCAACAAAAAGATAAAACCTGCAACTGTGCAAACTTAAAGAAATCCATACCTAAATATACTATAATTAAAATTTTGAAAAAAAAAAGAGTACTCTGAAAATATATAGTGAAAAAGCCACATTATTAAAAAGACAGAACATTTCTCATGGGAAAGCAGAAACAATAGGCACAGTATTGGGTGGGGGGTTGGACCACACCCAGCTGGGCTCAGGGGTTACTCCTGGTTCTGTGCTCAGAAATTACTCCTGGGAGTCTTGGAAGATCATATGTGATACCAGGGATAGAGCTCAAGTCAGCCACATGTAAAGCAAACACCCTCTCTACTGTACTATCACTCCAGCCCAACAACAATATTTTAAAATGATGACAAAAAAGGAATGATCAAACCAAAATCCAATGCTTTGTGAAAAAATCCTTCAGGAATAAAGGGAAAATATGGCTATTCTCAGATTTTTTTTTTTTTTTTGGCTATTGTCAGATTTAGAGAAACCAAGAGAGTTGATTAATGGCAGTTGATTCACTCAAAAAAAAATAAAACTCCCAAAAAGTTAAAAGTAATTCTCTAGAAAGGGGATTATTTTTTTAAAGTAATGTTAAAGCATCCAAAAGAAAAAAGGAACCAAAAAAAGTAAAAAAGTAAAATGTGAAGACAAGGACAAATACACTAAGTTCTCTTTTTCTCTTGTCTTCTAAATTATTTTTGTCTTTAAAGCACACTTGCCTGGTCTAGTCTGTAGGACTACAATGTTCTTCATATTGAAGGGGAAAATTCACACCACCTTCTGAATTTGGGTTTAATGACTTGACTCTGAATACCAGTGATTTTATTAGGCATAGTGTGGTAGACTAAGTCCATTCCCCTTTCTATTAGTGACCCAGGAAGTCTGTTTTTGGAACAATCCAATAAATTTCTGGCTGCAGATTCCTGGGCCTGAAGGAGGTATTAAGGACTAAAACTGTTGTCACAAATGAAGAGAGGACAGTAAGAAAACTATATATCCAAGCTGACCCTCTTATCATCAGGATGATAGGTGAAAGAAATCATGAACAAAGCACTTCTCTCACTCTACACACTCAGCAAAACTAGAATCACAGCATACCCTTCTGAAAATTCTTTCAAAAAATTTAATCCTGTGTCAGAATGAGTGAGAAAGGAAAATCTTTGACATTCAATCTTGTATCAGAAAGATAGAACAGGGGTTAAGGCTCTTGCCTTACACCTGGCCAATCTTGGGTCAAACCCTGGCATGGCACATAGTCTACTAAATATTGCAAAGTGTGATCCCTGAGCACAGAGCCAAAAAATGAGCCCTAAGTACATCTAGGTGTGATCACGGAAGAAACTAATCAATATTTTTCCAGAAGCTAAAGCATATACCTGATATATGACTGACCCCTGGCTTGAACCCCAAGATCACATGGGCTCCTAAAACATCATCAGGGACAACCCCACAGATCTTCTCGCCACTATTGTAGCTTTAAAGCCCTTAAGGTCCCAGACCACTGCTAATCTGGCTCAACTAATGAGAGCATCCTAGGGCCTGAGCAGAGTTGCATCTTTACACCCTCATGTTGAAGTGCTGGTCTTTTTAGACAAGAAATATTGGAAGTGGTCCCTGGGGTCTCTTTGGGAAATTTCAGAGATTCTGGATAGGAAAAAGACAATGAATTAAATTGAAACTTCCATGGGAAGCACAACAAGCAGGCTCAATTCGACAGAGGAAGTAATCAGCAAAGTGAAGATAAAATTCTAGTTATAGCTCAAACAAAAGTGGAGATAGAAATAAAATTTAGGAGAAATGAGAAAACCTTGAAATTCACAGATTCAACATAATTCTATCAAAAGCCCAATGATACTTTTCAAGGAAATAGAACAAACAATCCTAGAACTTGTTGGAAACACAAGATACCAAATAGCAAAAGTAATTAAAACAGAATTATACCTATACATATAAGAAAAGTTAACTAGGGGCCTCCTAAGTTGTGTTCAGGAGGCCAGAGTTCCTAATACTTGGCCAGTTAGGCTGGCAGTTCAATGCAAGGGCACCAGGGCATAGTGCTGCTCAGATTCCTCAGTGAAGAAGATATTGTAGTACTCAGCATTGCAGAGAGCTTCCACAGTTATACCCAATGATGCTGGGGACCATGTGAAACCGGGAATGAAATGAGCTGGGTAGATGCTAGGCATGCTCCCCTATCACTGTACTAATTCCCAGACTGTGGCCAATTAATTAATGAAAGAAGCCAAGACTACACATACAACACAGAAAGTATAAAAAATGGTCCTGGAAAATGTAAGCAGTCACTTGCTATAATATTAATCCATAACATTATGTAATACCATACACAAAAATAAACTTAAAATGCATTAAAGACTTGGATATATGATCTGAAAACAAAATACATGAAAAAACTTAGAGGTTAAATGCATGGACATCAAATGCAGAGATTTCTTAGAACCTTAATTCCAGCAGCAAAGAAAACAAAATCAAAAATAAATAGTTTGAATACAGCAAACTAAAAGCTTTTTGTACAGAAAAAAAATACCACAAAAATAAAAAGACTTGAGGACCAGTGAGATAGCATGGAGGTAAGGCATTTGCCTTGCATGCAGGACAGTGGTTCGAATTCCGGCATCCCATATGGTCCCCTGAGCCTGCCAGGAGCGATTTCTGGGTGTAGAGCCAGGAGTAACCCCTGAGCGCCACTGGGTGTGACCCAAAAACTAAAAAGAAAAAAATATGAAAAGACTAGGAGAAGGTATTTGCACATCATGTACCATACCAGAGTCTAAGACCCAAAATGTACAAATAATTTGTACAAATGAAAATTTACAGAGAAACAATTGGATCAAAGCAATAGTACATCAGGTAAGGCACTTGCCTTGTACACAGCCACATGGGTTCAGTCTCCCAGACTCACAGATGGTCCCCAAGAACCACCAGGAGTAATTTCTGAGTACAGAGCCAAGAGTAACCTCTGAGAAAAACTGGGTGTGGACAAAAATTAAAATTATAAACAAAACAAAAAAGAGAGACAAGCAAAAATATGGTCAGAAAACTTGACAGACATTTATTTAAAGATGATATATAGATGTTCAACAAGCACATGAAAAAATGCTCAGTATCACTTCTTGTTAAGTAAATGCAAGTCAAAAATCTCCTAATGAGGGAAGAGGCATCAGGGAGGGTGATTGAGAAACTGTTGACATTGGTGGCAGGAAATGCACACTGGTGACGGTTGTTAAAGATTGTATGACTCAATCATGAACAACTTTATCTGTGGAACAAAAAATTAGCATGAACAACCTTGTATCATGATGTTTAAATAAAAGATTATAAGACTCAAAAAATAAATTAATATTTTTTAAAATCTCATGCTTTTATGGGCCATATAACTAGTGAGGTAGAATACCCTATACAAAAGAAAATTAAACTGTAAAAATAATGGGGACTGTGCGGATAAAAAAAACTTTCATATACTACTGCTGGGAATGTAAATGGTGTTTCTTTGGAAAATTGTATTCCTTAAAAAGCTAAAAATAGAAATGCTATTTATTCAGCAATACCAATAAAACTCCTAGGTACTTATCTGAAGAATATGAAAATACTACTTTGAAAAAGGCATATGGACTCCTATGTTCCTAGCAACACAGTTCAAAATAACCAACATTAGGAAAACCTAATTTGGTTAGCCACACAATTGGATAAAGAGGTGTTGTGTATATACATGTAAAGGAATAGTACTCAGCTACTAGAAAATATAAGATGAAATAGTGTCTTTTATAATCACATGGATAAAATTTATTATTATGCTAAATGAGAATAAGTGATGAACAGTTTCTCCCATGTATGAAATAGAAGCAATAAAGCAAACAAAGAAACATAACACACATAAAACATAGAACTACAAAAGAAATTTGATAAGGAAGAAGGGAAGTGCATGGGAGGAATGGGTAGAAGGTATAAATCTGATAGGAATGGTACGAAGACCTCAATGGTAGGTGTAGTGAGACATAGACATATACAAAGATATGAAATTTTACTTCTGAAACTTACATAGTACAGTAAAACCACAACAAATCAAAACCATTTTAAGTTTATAATAAAACTATAAAGACAATGCAGATATGTATGAAGAGCAAAATGTATAAATAGGTCCTAAGAGTTAGAACCTCTGATTTAAAGAACCTTCTCTCTTTCGCTTATTACATAAATTCCTAGTCTTCAAAAGTTTTCTGAAATTGACTAACATTTAGAGGTATATTCAAAGTCCAACAAGAATATGAAAACAACATCATTCCTATTCTTTAAAACACTTAATGCTCATTTGTCCTAAGAAAATTAGGATTCTGCCAGATAATAACAGATTCTGGGGAACAGAATGCTCTATATAATATTGAAGTTTCATCAATGAAAGATATGTTTGAGAAGGATAAGAGAGATAGCATAGTAAGATACTTGCTTGGCATGTGGCCAAACCTGTTTCAATACCCAGTGCCAAATATGGTGCCCCCGAGCATTTGGATTCGTAGATACTGTAGTAGAAATGCAAATGTAATACAGCAGCCATTGAAAACAGGGAGCTAGAGGGATGGTTTTGCACAGAGCCAGCCATAGTTCAGTCCCTAACACAATATTTGGTACCCCACTTATAGGAGGAATCTATGAGCAGAGAAATAAGAATAAACCCTGACAACAGCCAGATGTACCTCAAATCCTGCCCCTCCCCCCAAAGTAGAAAATAGTATTGCAGTTTCTCAAAAATTATATTGTTTTATTTTGGTTTTGGTTTTGGTTTTTGGTCTTTAAGTCATACCTGGTGGTACTCAGGGGTTACTCCTGACTTTGCTCTAAGAAATTGTCTCTGGGGGCCGGAGAGATAGCATAGAGGTAAGATGTTTGCCTTTCATGCAAAAGGTCATTGGTTCGAATCCGGCATCCCATATGGTCCCCCAGGAGCAATTTCTGAGAGTGGAGCCAGAAGTAACCCCTGAGTGCTGCCTGGTGTGATAAAAAAAAAAAGTGTGGCCTCTGGCAGATTCGGGGGACCATATGAGATGTCGAACCACCATCCTTCCTTAATCGGTTGTGTGCAAGGCAAATGCCTTACCACTGTGCTTTCTCTCCAGCCCTTCCTCAAAAATGTTTTATAAAATAGAATTATTACACAGCCCAGCACTTCCATACCCTAAAGAATTGAAAACTGGGGCTGGAGAGATAGTGTAGCTGGTAGAGCACTTGCCTTGCACACAGTTGTCATAGATTTGATCCCCAGCATTCCATATAGTCCCCTGAGCACCACCAGATTTCTGGGATGCTGAGCCAGGAGTAACCTCTCAACATTGCCAGGTGTGTATAAATCCAGAGACAGAGTAATAGTTGCCAGTTGCTGAGAGATTATCCTCTTAATGAGAGATTAACTGCTTAGCAGTTTTGGCATCTTCAAACTAGCTCTGGTGGTGGTTAAAAACCATTATAAACATACTAAATGTAATAAATTGTTCATTTATGTAGCAAGAAGTGGGGAGTCCTCTTAAGCAATGCTTAGCCAACTGAACCCAGATAATAGTCAGCTGACCTAGACAGTTCAGTCCTTGGTCTGGAAATATGATATGTTTGAGCCTAATGGTTCAGGGACCCCAAAGTCATACCTGGAAGTTCTAAGATCAAAATTGGGGCATGCATGCCTTTGGACTATCTCCCCAATATCTATGGCTATTCACCTTAAAATGACTATCTCTAAATTGCTCACCTTAAAATGGATAATTTTGCTAGCACTGGTTGTTTATAATCTTTTTGGTGTATGCCATTCTCTCTAATGTGAGGTGATACTATTGCTTTGATTTGCACTTCCCTGATTGTAAGTGATGAAGAGGACTTTGCATAAATCTATTGGCCATCTATATCTCTTCTTTGAGGAAATGTTTGCTTACCTCCTTTCCCCATTTAGAGGTTCTATTATTAATTTTCAAGTGCATTATAAATTTTGCCTTGTGCCAAATATGTGGCAAGTGAATATTTTCTCTACTCTAAGTAGAGTGTCATTTTTATTCTAGTCATTGTTCTTTCACAGTGCTTACCTTGTACAAGTAGTTTACCTTGTAGTCTCACTAACACTTGTTTGCTTCACTGATTACACTGAGCTATCATATATGCCTTTAAAGCTAATATCATGCAGAGATGTGTCTATTTTTCCTTCATGTATTTTATAAATTTGGTTCTAGTTTTTAAGACTTTAATATGTTTAGAATTTACTTTTTTATATGCTATAATATAGGAGTATAGATTCTTTTCTATTAGTTTGCAAGTGGATAACCAATTTTTCCAGGATAATTTGTGAAAGATGTTTTTCCTTGCTCCACTTCATGCATCAAGCTTATCTGTTGTGAGTCATATATTAGAGTGTGTCTCTGAGCTCTCAATTTTATACCATTTGTCGAAAATCTACCTTTATTCCAGTATCATACAGTTTTGATTCCTATTATTTTATTGTATGATTTGAAGTTAAGGTGAGTGAAGCTTCCCATCTTCCTTTTTATCAAGATTGCCTTGTTGATTTATAAATTCTACTCCAACAATTTTAAAATGTGAAAATAAAGACCTCTAAATATGATCTAGAGACAATCAGGAGAAATTAAATATGTTCACATTGTATATATTACAAATAGTATATGAGAGCTTTCTTCAATTTTTAAAATTAATATTTTCAAGACTCCCTGTTTCAGTAAGGTATCTATCATGCTATAAGATCTGAAAATATGGGGCCAGAGAGATAGCATGGAGCTAAAGTGTTTGCCTTGCATACAGAAGGTTGGTGGTTTAAATCCCGGCATCCCATATGGTCCCCTGAGCCTGCCAGGAGTGATTTCTGACCATAGAGCCAGGAGTAACCTCTGAGCACTGCCGGGTGTGACCCAAAAACCAAAAAATAAATAAATAAATATCTGAAAATATTGGATACATTTTACAGTTTGCCTTCATACTCCCATGTATCTTTTTGCTGTTATTGTTGTAGTTGTGGTTGTTTGTTGTTGTTGCTGTGGTGGTGGTGGTGGTGGTGTGGTGAGATGGCAGTGGCATATCTAGATGCCAATTTATCTATTTTAGTGCTGAGGGGCCACACATCTCTGAGCTCTCAGAGGGCCATATGGGATTCAGGATTCATAACCAAAGTTGACTGCATGCAAGGAAAGCATCCAACCTGCTTTACTCACTCCCCAGGCCCCAATTTAACTATTATCTCTACCTTCTCTTATTCTGAATCTTCCTTCTCCCATCCCAACTGTGAGTTTATCAAAAACAAGAATTATTTGTTTTTTATTTTATATCCTTTATGCCTATTATAATATATATGCCAAATTAATTAAGTGAAGGAAAAAAGGAACAAATTAATACATGTAAAGTAGACTGATGTCTGATCATCATAGAGGTAGAAGATTACTAACAAATTATTTTCTGCATTTGAGTTGGGACATTTTATAATAAACTGCAATTCCAGTTACTGACAGTTGACTATGTTAAATGCCAACCTATTGCGATTTTCAAATACTCATTTAAAGAAAAAAGAAAGTACATTCTGTTT
Organism: Suncus etruscus; assembly: GCF_024139225.1. NCBI lineage: Eukaryota > Metazoa > Chordata > Mammalia > Eulipotyphla > Soricidae > Suncus > Suncus etruscus. Next base: position 66,745,534 of record NC_064856.1, read on the forward strand.
TATTGTATTTAATATTTTGACAGTACTGAAGATAAAACACAGGCCACACACACACACACACACACACACACACACACACAACAAGTGCCCTGCCACTAAGCTAGGTCCCAACCCCTAGTTTCACAGACTTCTGTAAAATTCTCAGAGAAATATAAAATTAAAAGTAAGTTCAATCACTTTAACATTTTAAATAACAAACTAAAACAAAGTGCCAGTGTAGCAAAATGTTTAACATTCAATAATTTTAGCTTTTTCAATGTCAAAAAATTAAATATCAACAACAAAAATTATCTTAATTGTATAACCAGTATAATGAGAAGTTATTTGAAACATAAATTATCAAAAATAATAAACTCAAATCTTTAATTAATATTTGTGCCAAAAATAATATGTATGTGCATATGCATGTGTAGGATATTTTTCTTAAACATAAACATTTCCCATTTGGTATAAGTCTCTCTTGCAGAATATTGTCTTCATCGTCTTTTTTGATTTTAATGAAGTTAATGTTAAGCTAAATTCACTTTATGTTTTATTTAATTTAAAGAAAAATTGTTACCTTCTAGATATTTCAGCATTATCATATATATTCATAACATTATAAAAATAACTTAAAGTACTGAATAGTAATAGCAATATCTACTCTAGGGAATTGTAAAATTTTGTCAAGAACAATATATTATAATTCAGTGAGTCTTTAGATATACAGATTTGAAACAGACAATACAGTGTATGAAATGCATTGCATTTGTAGTAGAAAAGTAAAGTTAGTTTTGAAACAAAACTTTTCTAGCCCAAGACTGAACAGCAGGCCTTATAAAGTATGTTCATTCCACAGCACCATATGTGATCCCTTAAGGCCTTCCAGGAGTGATCCCTGAATACAGAGTTAGAAGTAAATACTGAACATCTCTGGGTATAGACCACCCCCAAATTTTTTTGTCTTGAAAATATTTTAGTCTTTGAAATACATTAAATTTATTGACCAAATAAAACTGAAAGCTAGATGCTTGAAAATTCATCTCAATTTCATGAGCCATTTACTAATAGAACTTCCATCATTTTTGCTCTATTCATTAAGGGACAAGAGATTTTGTTAATTTAGATGTTCTAATATACAACTCTAGAATTGGGGATGTTTATTAAGAAAAACATTCTGAACATAGTTCATTTAGTACAGTTCACTGAAATGAGCTCCAAAAATATATTAAAGGTGGGGGAGATAGGTCAAAGGTCTGGATTTCACATTTTGCCTATAAGAGCTAAAGTATGTGCCAGTCATTGTTCTCCAGCCACTACCTGGGGCAACCACTGTGCACAAATATGTCCCCTGCTCAGAGTAGCCCCAAACACTAGTCGGTGTGGTCCAAAAGCAAAACTGTATTTAAAAAAAATCACTGTATTCATATAATAATAAATAACAAACAGCAAATACAAAGATAATTTGGTGTGGTTTTGTTTTTTTTCTTTTTCTTTCTTTCTTTTTTTTAAATTTAAATTCATAGCTTTACACAGGGGTTCATTCCACTTTTTCTTTTTTTATTCTTTTTAAACAGAACCATAGAACACGAATCAGCTTGTTCTGCCTCATAAATTGGGGGAGGGGGAGTGGATGGTACCAGGGGCAACAAGTCTCATGAACAGTGAATGGAAATTAAAAAAAAAAAGATCAGCCCTAAATACCCAGCTCAAAGTCAACCACAATAAAATCAAGAGACTTAAACTACAAACTTAAACTTAAACTACACAAAAGGGACTTGTTACACTGGCAGTCCAGGGGGCTAGGGGTGGAGACAGGAAAAGCATGCTGGGAACAGGGGTGGAGGGAGGTCAACACTGGTGATGGAAATCGCTCTAATTCACTGTCACTATGTATCTTAAATATAACTGTGAAAGACTGTTAATTCACATTGGTCTCAATAAAAATGATTTTTTTAAATGTATCATTAAAAAATACTACAATACTGAGAGTGTTTATTTTAATATGGTATTTGCTTAATCTAAAAAAAAGTGATATCATTTAATATGCCCAGAAATTGAACTGTTCTGATAAGATGTACTGATTATAAGTAGGTTTATTGCATGCAAAAGTCATATCAATGCTATGATCAGAGCTACTCTAATTTTACTACAAAGAAATACTTGAGGTCACAATACTGTTTTATTTGTCTTGAATAAAAAAATCTAAAAAAGCAAAAGGAATAACTAATACCAATGCTCAAGCACTTAACAAAAGATAGACTCAAAAGACAACACTGTATTCTGTAAAATCTGATGAATTTTGTTACTTGCTTTTATGTAACTGCTCCGAAAGTGTAAGCCTTTTTAGCTGCAGGACTTTTCATCTCTTCACTAACCATCTAAATGATACTGTAACTTTAAAATAGAACGAAGTTTGATACTTTTAACCAAATAGTGGATGAGTAAGAAGGAAGTCAAACCATTGCAATTACTGCCCACATGTTCATTTATATCAAATACTATACAGATCAACCTAACCACTTGTATATCACAAAAGGCTATTTTCCTTTATTCATAATTTCTTTCTGAAAATGATCAACTACCCTCACATTAACATAATGGATTTGTACTTGCCATAGAAATAAAGAGTAATAAAATTTGGCTTAAGTAATCACAGACAAAATGGTCAACCTATAGACTCATTTCTGCAATTTTTTTCTTAAATCATTCTAATTATGTCCCTATCTCTTATTTTAAAGTCGGGTCATATATATTTAATTCCATTCTTTAATATTTCAGGAGACAACTTCAGTGCTAACTTACCACTGCCCTGTCAGAAAATCTTTGATGTCAAAGCATAATAGCTCCTGAAAGAACAGCACTAATACTTAATGTAACATGAAACCAGGTCTGCAGTAGGGCTGTCTGCTGTCAGAAACAAACAATTTCACTGCTATTCCAAAGTGACAGGGTTGGAACCTCTGTACAGCAATCCTCACTACCAACTGAGATTTATTTTTATTAGGAACTAAGAATGTCACCATACTCTTTTAGATATGCCCAACTAAAAATTAAATTACATTTTAATGTTAACTAATGCATATGGCTCAGTTCTACCCTAAAGCCTATGCTAGTTCTTTTTAAAAGGTATATGGTGGTATAAACAAATTAGTAGGTCAAATGGAAATGGCTAAACTTATTACTGAGTACAACTTACGCACTGTTTTCATTTTATCGAGGTCACACCAAACATTTATTTCAAATCCCTTTATTATATAGTTGGGCTGTAAATGACTACATAAAGACCTTTCCCTTAAGATAATCTGACATGAATACCTAAAAGGGAAGAAAAGGGAAGAGAGAGAGAAAGAAGAAAAATGTCTGCCACAGAGGGAGGAGAGGAGAGGGTAGGAGGCAGGGCAGGAGGGAAACTGGGGACACTGGTGGTGAGAAATGTGCACTGGTGAAGTGCATTGTCCATTGTATGACTGAATCTCAATCTTGAACAATTTTATAACTGTGTATATCATGGTAATTTAACATTAAAGAACAAATCTGACATGACAGCAAAATATTACTTAAGTCTAGCTATTTCAACCGAAAGATCTAGCAGACAAGAGAAAAAATAAAAATAAAGTGATCATTCAATAACCAATGAAACAATCAGTACATTGAAAATAGTAGTTTCCTGAAAAGAAATTAAAAAGACATTCCATAGGATACAATTGCACCATTTCTGAGTATTTATCCAAAGAGAGTAAAAATACTAATTCAGGGACCAGAGAGATAGTACAGTGGTAAGGCATTTACCTTAGATGCAGAAGGACAGTGGTTCAAATCCCAGCATCCATATGGTTCCCCGAGCCTGCCAGGAGCGATTTCTAAGCATAGAGCCAGGAGTAACCCCTGAGCACTGCCGGGTGTGACCCAAAAACCAAAAAAAAAAAAAAAAACCAAACAAAACACTAATTCAAAAAAAAATGTATCTTCCATGCTTATTGAATCATTCATTACATAGCTTTATCGTAGAACCAACTGTTTACTGAACCAAAAAAGACATATTAAACAATACTTATACATAAATGTGATATATACATGTATCCAACCAATTATTAATCAATCATAAATATGAAGAAAATCCTGCCATTTATGTCAAATGATGAATTTTCAAGCTATTATTCTAGGTAAATTAAATCAGGCAGAAACAAACACTGCATGATCTAACATATTTGGAATCTAAAAAACAAAACCAAAAACCAGGCTCATCTATGCAAAAAACAGATTGGTCATTCCCAGAGACAGAGTTGGGAAGTAGATAAAAGTGGATGAATGAGGTCAAAAGGCACAAACTTTCAGTTACAAAGATATGTTATAAGTTATAAGGATATAATATACAACATGGTGACTTTAGTTAGTATTGAAGTACATATTTAAAATTTACTAAAGAATTGAACTTAAAACTTCTTATCACAAGAAAAAATGTGACTTTTTGAATGTTAATCATACTAAAATGTATTTGGGGAGCTGGAGGGAACACGGCAGAAGGGCATTTGCCTTGCATGTGGACAATCTGGGTCTAACTCAGGTTCAGTTCCTGGCATCCCATATGGTCCCCCAAGCCTGCCAGGACTGATTTCTGAGCACAGAGCCAGAAGTACCCCCTGAGTGCCACCAGGTGTGAACCAGAAACCAAAACTACAAAAAAAAAATAAATAAAAATATGTTTGTGTTTTAATCTATTAAACAACTAAAAATTTCACTTTCTTCAGATATGCATATAATATCTCAAAGGAACCCAAATTAATACTAATCAATTAATTTTTAAAGAAATATCTTTATTTAAGCACCATGATTACAAACATGATTGTAGTTGGGTTTCAGTCATAAATAGAACACCCTCTTCACCAGTGCAACATTACCACCAAAGTCCCCCATCCTCCTCCCCCCACCCCCTGCCTGTATTCCAGACAGGCATTCTACTTCTCTCACTCATTAACATTGTCATGATAGTTTTTAATGTAGTTATTTCTCTAACTGCCCTCACCACTCTTTGTGGTGAGCTTCATTATGTGAGCTGGTCTTTCCAGCCCACATCTCTATTGTCTCTGGATATTATTACAATAATATCTTTTCTTTCTTAAAACCCATAGATGACTGAGACTATTCTGAGTTTATCTCTCTCTCTGACATATTTCACTCAGCATAATGGTTTTTATGTCTATCAATGTATAAGAAAATTTCATGACTTCATCTCTCCTGACGGCTGCATAATATTCCATTGTGTATATGTACCAGAGCTTCTTTAGCCATTCCTCTGTTGTAATCAATTAATTTTTGACAAAAAAACACTGAACTATTATGAAACATGAAAGAAATAACTGTTCTTCTGTATAGAAAAAACAGGTAATAGAACTCCTTATGGCAGGGCTTCTTTTTTTAATATAATTTTTATTTTAATCATTGTAGGTTACATATCGTTGACAATAATATTTTAGGTACATATTAACATAAAATCAGAGAATTCCCATCACTGACTTGTCCTCCTTCCACCTCCATTCCCATCCTGCATCCCATATCCTCCCTCCTCATCCCAGGGGCTGCTAGAATGAGTGGTCCCCTCTGTGCCTAGCTTACTACTTAGTGATCTTACACCTGTTTGGTCTTGGTACCTCCCTTATTTCCCCCTCTAACTGGGAGGCGGGACTAGATAGTTCAAGTTATGTGGTTTTGTTTGAAGAAAAGAAAAGTAATAAACTGGGGTAAAAGTCAAATATGCCAAAAATGGGCAGAGTCCTTCTAGAGGCTCTCATCCTCAGTTTGAGAGACGAAGGGGAAAAAGAATGTGAAACACCACAACAGTATGAAAAAGAAGTGTCAAATAAAATATCCAGTGAGCACTCCAACAATAAAGATAAGCACCACATAAAAACCATGGTCTTGAGATGAAAAAACATGTCTTAGTGCATAAAGGAAGAAGAGAAAAGAAGAAAAATAAAATAAATAAATAAAAATGGAGACAACAACTTCAGTAACCACACCAAAACAGAGAAATTGACAAATACTAGGTAAATATATATATTAATAATAATAATAAAATAAAAATGTATGGGAACAGAGGTGGAGGGAGGACAATTCGGTGATGGGAATTCCCCTGATTTTATGTTAATATGTACCTAAAATATTATTGTCAATGATATGTAAGCCACTATGATTAAAATAAAAATTATATTTTAAAAAAATGTAGTTCTTCACAACAGCTACAGGAAACAAACCCTATCCGGGACATCCTTAACACTGCTCGGACACCAACAAGAGACAGCTCTAATATGATATCCTGACAACGAGGAAATTGGGAACAACGTGACCTAAGAGCAGGTTATCCTACCGCACCAGCTAACGATAAGACAAAATCAGAAGACTTATCACCCTTTGGTCTGTGCAAAAGCCAAGATCGCGATTTACAGATGACTGGCTGATAGAACCATGACCGGGCAGTATGTATCCTGGGACCAATAAAAAAAACTCTAATCTAGGGTTTGATCTACGACAGGGCTTCTTATAAAGAAAATAGAATTTAATCTATAGAGTAGCATGCATGTAAGGATTAGGGGCCAGGGAGATAGCTCAAGTGTAGGGGTGAATACCTTCAATGAACAAGGTCCCAAATTTGATCCTTAACACTTCCTGTCCTCTACCCCAAATCTTCTCTGGTGTGACTCTGGGGTCCCCAGGACAGGTAGGTACAAGCTGCAGCACATTGCCAGACTCTAGCAATAAACCATAAGGATTCATTGATCAAGTGGTCCAAAGGTCACTTAAAAGACAAAGAGAAAGACAAAAAAAAAAGATAATAAAAGACACCTCATACAAACCCATGATAATACAGGCATTTTGATATATTATGGAAGAAAACCTGAAGAACAATTCTCAGGAGATAATAAATTATCTAAGAAGGTACATAACATACAAGAAAAAAATACAACTATACTCCTACTTGAAACAATATCTTAAAACACTTAAGGTAAAGTACAATATGCAAGTTTTGAGAGAGTATGCTGAAGACCTCAGATAGTATGGAAATTCTTAAACAGCATAGGAAAAGCATTATCCAAAGACCAGAGAGAGAAGTTCAATGATTGAGCAAGTGCATTTAAGTTGCAAGAACCACAGCACTCAAGAGCTGGAAAGGCCTCCAAGGCAATTGGCCCCTAGCCTACTGAGCACTTCTGAGCCCTCATCCTTCCCCCATAATTTGAAATTTCATCATTCCCCAAGCTGGAAATAAAAAAGACCATTTGTTACACATAAAAGTGACAAATAATTCACAAATAGAATATATAGCAATAGGAAGAATTTTTAAAAACAGACAACCTAGTGATAAAATGAACAAAAGACTTAAATAAGCTCTTCAAAGAGAATAAGTCTAACTGACCAATAACTTATAGACGGTTGTGTAATATCATTAGTAAAGGAATACAAATTAAAACCAAAATAAAATGTTACAATACACCCAAGGAACTGACAAAATTAAAAGTCTGACAACTATTGGTAACAATATAAAGCAGTGGAAATGATGCAAAAGTATAATAAAGTATAATACACTTTAGAAATGGAGTTAGCATTCCTTCTGAAGTTGTCACCCATTAAATTAGAGATACTTGTAAAATCACTTTTTCTTTTCTCCTTTCACCTTTTCTGAGTTAATTAGCACAAGTACCCTTAATTATGTCAACCCTTCCCCTCAGGTGATTTATGTTAAATTCTGGCTAATAAAAACAGATCAGGGGAGAAACAGAGGTAGAACAGCAAGAGAGAACAGCAAAAGCAAGCAACAGCAAGCAGGAGCAAACTAGAGATCAGCAAGTTAGAAGACAGCTAGAACCTAAAGGCTGCTCAACCCTTTTTGCAACAACCCGTGCACCTCATCCGTCCTGGGGTCAGCAAGGATGTGAACCAACACAGCAAATATCACGAACTGCAAGATATAAACAGGCTGTAGTTGGCAGCCATCACCCCTGGGGAAACCAGCTGAGGGATTCTCCACAACTCTTGACCCAAGAATTCTATTCCATGTATATAGAATCTAGGAAATAGTACATATGTTCGATGAGATTGATATGTATAAAAGGTACATAATCAACAACTGGACCTTTTCTAAGGGCTCAATAATAAACAGATTAAGTGAACCCTGAAACTTATACACAAAAAGCAAATTAATAAACTAGAATTTTAGGATGCTGTGTGTTAAAAATATCACATAAAAATAGACTCTGAATGATTTATATAATGCACACAAATGATGAAACTCACTATGCTGTTCAGAAACATATATATAGACCATAAAACTATAAAACAATCTGACTAACAGTTGATACAGAATAGTGGTTACCTCAAAGATGCAAAGAAAGAATGAGGGTGTAGTTGAGAAGAAATATAAGTGGCTTTGAAGGTATTAGTCCTGGTTGTTTTCACACCTGAATATTGGTTACATGAACTCACTTTACAAGTATATATTATAGGGCCCGGAGAGATAGCACAACGGTGTTTGCCTTGCAAGCAGCCAATCCAGGACCAAAGGTGGTTGGTTCGAATCCCAGTGTCCCATATGGTCCCCCGTGCCTGCCAGGAGCTATTTCTGAGCAGACAGCCAGGAGTAACCTCTGAGCACCGCCGGGTGTAGCCCAAAAACCAAAAAAAAAAAAAAAAACAAGTATATATTATACATATATATTATGTATACATATATTGCATAATTATATTTTAGTTTTGTAGAAAAAATAAATTTACTTCACACATTAAGTAATAAATGAAACTCTTTGAAAACCACAATTACACACATACTTAATTTTTAAAAGTTAAAGATTAGAATCAACCTTGTTCAAAGACCAACCAAGTAGCAGCATACAAGGCATAAAACTTACTTTTACCTCAATATATATATATATATATATTTGGTTTTTGGGTCACACCCGGCAGTGCTCAGGGATTACTCCTGGCTCTATGCTCCAAAATCGCTCCTGGCAGGCTTGGAGGACCATATGGGATGCCTGGATTCGAACCAACATCCTTCCGCATGCAAGGCAAATGCTTTACCTCCATGCTATCTCTCCAGCACCCATACCTCAAAAAAATAATAATATATGAATATATATCATCACTCAAAGTAATAGCACAGGCCTGCTGTAATATCACAAAAGTAGTTTATCATTTGTCTTGTAGAGGCTGTTTTGTTGGTTGGTTGGTTGGTTGGTTGGTTGATTGGTTGGTTTGGTTTGGTTTTTGAGCCATACCTGGCAATGCTCAGGGGTTAATCCTGGCTCTTCACTCAGGAATTACTCCTGGCAGTGTTCTCAGGAATTATTCCTGGCAGTGCTCATGTAGGATGCCAGGAATGTTGGTTATATGTACAAAGCAAGTGCCCTCCCTGCTGTACTATTGGTCTGACCCCTTGACTCATTAATTTAGACTAAAATAGCATTCTTTTTAACCCTAATACCTCTCAAAAAGTAAATTTAAACAGAAAAACAAAAGAGATATTTCAGTAATCTGAGTGAATGATTTGCATTCAAAAGGCAGTTCAAATTCAATTCCTCGTTATCAATGGTCTTCAAGCATCTCTAGAGTGATTACCAAGCATAGAGCCAGAAGGAGACCCTAAGCACTACAGGGTATAACTCCAAAAATCATACACACACACACACACGCACAAACACACACAGACACAGACACACACACACACTAATCAGACAATAACTACAAGGCAATGTTTAAAACTGCAACATGAGGGGCCATAGTGATAGCATCGTGGTAGGGCATTTGCCTTGCATGCTGCTGACCCAGGACAAACCCACGTTCTATTCCTGGCAACCCATATGGTCCCCTGAGCCTGCCAGGAGCAATTTCTGAGCACAGAATCAGGTGTAACCCATGAGTGTGGCCAGAAGTGACCCAAAAACCAAAAAAAAAAAAAAAAAAAATGAGGGGAGCTGCAAAATGAAGGCTTGATTTAAATAAACTTAATTTGAATGAATAATTTTAAATAAACTCACACTACCTTACAACATTCCACATGCTTATCCACATTTAATAATCCCTACAAGATATTGCAGATCAGACTAGGGACTGAAGAGATAGCATAGGAATAAAGATGCTTGCCTTGAATGCAGCCAACCAGATTTGATCCCCGGCACTACATTGTTTCCTAGCCCCCAAGTATTACTAGGTGTGACACGAAAACCCCCAAAGCAAATTAATTGATAAAATAAAACTAGATGGTAAAATTTTCAAATGTATAGATAAATTGGTAATGATCATCTTTTAAAATAAAAATAAAGAAGAAAATTCTTCACTGATGAAAGATAGGAATCAACAAATTAAGGAAATAAAGAATCTGGTTGTATTTATTCAGTTCTGAGTTTTAAAAGCATAATCTCAGATATAAACAAACTCAATTCCCAAACATATAATATAAATATGCATTATTTATAACTTTAACTTTTTAAGGTAGTAAGCAAAAAGGTCATGACCTAAAAATTTTTTTTAGTATTTGACTTAATTATGCTTTTTAAAAATAATCTATAAATTCATATAGTCTCCTGGGCACTGCAGTAGCAGTCCCTGAACACAGAGCTTCATTGATTCTAGCCCAAACCAAAAAGTAAAAATAAATAAAAATAAAACTTAAAATAATTAGATAAATAAATAGAACTTTATAAAGAAGTTAATTGGGACCAGTAGAATATTTGCCTTGCATACAGCCGACCCAAGACAAATGGTGATTCGAATTCCAGCATCCCATATGGTCCCCCGAGCCTGCCAGGACTGATTTCTGAGCATAGAGCCCAGAGTAACACCTGAGCACCACCGGGTGTGACCCAAACCCCCCTCCCAACAAAAACCTTAAAAAGTTAATTATCTGCATATATATTACTTTTTTACAATATTTATTGTTTTTATAATGTATCTTTTTTGCTATTCTTGTTATTAAGAGTTTTTTATGCATATTCTATTTCTGAGAAGGCCCATGTTTTAGCAAATAAGAGTGGAATCTCTGGGTCATATGTTTATTACATGTTTAACTTTTTGAGAAACAATTCTTTTTTTGTTTTTTGTTTTTTGTTTTGTTTTGTTTTTTGTTTTGGGGTCACATCCAGCAGCGCTCAGGGGTTACTCCTGGCTCTATGCTCAGAAATCGCTCCTGGCAGGCTCAGGGGACCATATGGGATGCCAGGATTCGAACCACCGACCTTCTGCATGCAAGGCAAATGCCCTACCTCCATGCTATCTCTCCAGCCCCAAGAAACAATTATTTTCTAAAGAGGTTATAGCATTTTACATTTCCAAGAGTCATGTATAAGGGCTCCAATTATGCATATCTTTGCCATTTATTAACTTCTATTTTTATGATTTTACCATCCGAGTATGTGTGAAGTGATATCTCATTGTGATTTTGATTTACAGTCCCTTAAAGACTAATGGTTCTAGACATTTTTATGTGCCTTTTGACCAACTATCGATCTTCTTTGGAGAAATATTGGTTGTAAACTCATCCCTATTTTAATTGGATTACTTATCTTTTTATTCATGAGTTCATAAGATTTTATTATTAGTCTTCAAATGTTCTGAATAAAAGCCTCTAATTAATATATTATTTACAAATATATTTGCCTATTCTTTAAGTTGTCTTTTAATTTTCTTGATGACTTCTTTAAATATAAAGTTTTCATTTGGGTGTAGTTTAATTTGTCTTTTTTTAATTTACATTTTTGAAGTCAGAAGACACCATTCCAGTGCAAGATCATGATTATGTACTCCTATTTTCTTCTAGAAGTTTAACAGTTTTAGGTCTCAAATGTAGATATTTAAGTTATTTATTTTATATTGGGTTTGAAAAAAGTAGCCAATATCATTCTTTCACATGTGAATATTCTATTGTTCCAACACCATTTATTAAAAATTGCTTCTGTCTTCTGTTGGGGTGGGGTTTGGGCACACCCATCTATGCTCACTGCTTACTCCTGACTCTGTGCTCTCAAAAAGCACATATGGTGATATGCATATGCAAATGCCAAGGATGGATCTAGGGTCAGCCATATGCAAAGTAAATGCCTTTCCCCCTTGTATTATCTCTCTGGTCCAGAAAAGACTATTGTTTTCCCATTCAATTGTTGTGACACTCTTGTCTAAAACAGCAATACCATTCAGAATCACTACCATCACATATCATCATCCAGCCCTGTTTTTAAGCAACACTGGCAAGTTTTTTATAAGGCTTTACATGACAGCCGTACCACACTTTTTTTTTCATTTTTTTTAATTTTTTATTTTTAATTATGAGAACAATGATACAAAGAAAGAGGACAAGGTAAAGTTACAGTGGAAGGACAATCACCCATAAACAGAGTTCTCAGAAGAACCCTCGCTGACGCCTAAATTTTGAACTTACAGTCAAAGAACATTAAGAAAAATAAAACAGAACTCATGTACAATTACTTTGTCCACAAGTCCTCAGATTGTAGTACATTATAACATTTCTTAGCAGTACACAAAGCAATCTAAAGCCATGACATTTATGTGACTCCTTAAACATTGAAGACATAGTATATTTTTACATTTTCATGAACATGCATATTAGTTTAAGTTAACATCAAAAGTTCAAGTTTTTTTTTAAGGTTTAAAGTCAAAGGAGCACAGTAAAAACGGTGTTAGAGTAGCAAATATTGTTTGCATAGGCCCACCAAAATATGGGGGACATGGAAAGGAAAAGCCTTGGCCTAGATACAAGGAGACCCTACCTCTGAAGTTTCCTGGCATAAGACCAACTCTAGGCTCCAGGCAAACTAGTTTGTTCAATCCAAGTCATTGTCTGTAGTGTCAATACAGTTTTATTTTTCACGCAGTCTCTATTGTTGGCATCAGATTTCTGTATTAAAGATCCTACCATCACATATAATCATCCAGTCCTGTTTTTAAGTAATACTGGCAAGTTTTTTTTTTTTTTTTTTTTTTTTTTTTTTTTTTTTTTTTTTTGCTTTTTGGGACTGGCAAGTTTTTTATAAGGCTTTACATAACAGCCATACCACACATTTTTAAAGAAAAAAAAAAGTTATAAAATCTGTGACGATTCTGCAGTGAAACATGGTAATATGGGCACAATTTTTAAAGCTTTACATAATGATTGCACTCCACTTTTTTGAGGAAAAAAAGGCATAAAATCTGTGATGATTATATACTCAAATGAGATACTGTCTTTAAGATATGATCACTGTTTCCCTGTAACAGAGAATTTTGAATTCCCTGCTATCTTAAACTTAAAAAGTAAATCTTTAGATCATACTGATTGTTCAAATTACTTTTAAAGATTTCTTTAAAAGTTTTCTACATTTAAATTTTATAAAAGAGCTATTAAAACTAATTTTATGAAAGAATGAAGTAGCTGACCATATGTAGCTCTATACTTTTTCTAACTTATTTGACTGTTTTTTCCCCAGTGTATCCCACTCTCAAATTGCAATGAGACAATTAAAAAGAATTAAGCTAACATGGAGAATTGAGAGATTGAAGGGTTCTGAGTAGACAAAGTTTCATCCAAAGGTCAACTTTGTTCAATTTTCATAAACAAGAAAGTCTTAAAACTGTAAAAGCCCATGAATTCTGAAAGGAAAGAGGAGCACCAAAAAAAATGTATGTAAAGATAAAGATAAACTTTAAATCAATTGTGAGAAATGAATGAGAAAGATCCTAAACAGTAAGAAAGATTAAGTATGACTATTAAAGCATCTGGAAAACAGAAAGGGAAGATTTTAAGAGTAAAAAAGACGGAGCCCACCTCCATTTAATGTTTTTGTTGTTGTTTTGATTTCCAAAATAGCTGCTGAGAGCTTGTTTCCTTGGGATTTTCACCTCTCCCTTCAAAACAAAAGATGGAAATGTTCTGATTTAACCAAAGTGTATTTGAACTATGATTCTATTATCCTAAAACACAATAGCAATTAGAATCATTGTTTCATGAAACCACTACCTACATAATGCATTACATTTAAATACATTTTTCAATATTTTCATTCAGTAAATGAATACAAATGTTCAAACATAACAACTCCCTGGAAATCAATTCCATCACTACAAAAATATATAATCCTGTTAGAACTGAAGATCTTTTATTCTAATAATTTTTATTTTAATATTTTATTAAGGACTAATATGTAGCAAATAAAATGAATTAACCTTACATTTTGTCAACAAATTTACTTAATGAATTTTTATATATGCATTCTTCCCAAGACCAGACTAACTAGAAATATTGTTAACACCCTAAAAGATTCTCATATATCTCTTACCAATTAATAACCTATACTCAGGGATAACCACTATCATGAATTCTATAATTATGGAGTAGATATTCCTGTAGTCAGGCATGAAGTTACCATATATATTCTGTTACCTTTCTTTAATCCTTTTCTAGCTCAATTTCTATCTCTTTAAACCAGGGGTCTCAAACTCGCGGCCCGCAGGCCACAAATGGCCCACTGTACAACATTTTGTGGCCCTGTCCTAGAGAAATCTTTTTTTGTTTTGTTTTGTTTTAGTTGTTTGGGTCACACCCCCCAAAGTTCAAGGCTTACTACTGACTTTGCACTCAAGGATCACCCCGACTTTGCCTCCTGCGGCCCACAGGTAAATTGAGTTTAAGACCCCTGCTTTAAACTTTTCTATCATTCACATAATATTTTGAGATTTATTCATGATGTTTTAAATATCAGTAGTTTTTATGGTTGTATTATATTCTATAGAATATGTATACCACAATGAAATTATTTCTGCCATCGAAGGACAAATGAGTTGTTTCTAGTTTGTGACTATTATGAATAAACTGGTTTTAAACATGTTATACATGTCTTTTGATAGGTATCTGCATTTAGTTTTGTATATACCTACAAGTGAAATTGCTGTCATAAATAGGCATACATGAATAATACCTAATAGCTTATAAGTCATTTGTAACAATTACATTGCCACCAGTTGTACATGAGAGTTTCTGTTTTCTACTTCTTAATCAACATATTGGGCATTTTCAGTCTGCTTAATGATAACCTAAATATTTTACTTGTTAATTTTATTCCAAAAATAAAACATCATTGTGTAGTACACAATGTAGTGCATACTGTATATTCAGGAACACCAGATTCAATGGTCTCTTAATCACCTCCAGGAGTGACCCCTGAGCATTAAGCCTGAAGTAATCCCTGTACATTGCCTGGGAGAGTCTCCCAAAAGAAAGCCAAACAATTGTATTTTGTTATATTATAAACACACAAAAACAAACACAGCACACACAAATACACACATACACACATACATATAGTGTCCTCAGTCAAAGTATAGTCCTAGTTGACAGCCCAGTGGTAAAACAAAAATTATATTACTTGGGAGACTTGTTTAAAATCTAAATAACATACCGTATCTCAGACCATAGGATCAGACTCTTCATTTTAATAAAATTCTTAGAAGATCTTAATGCTTACAAAATTTAGGATATATTTCTTTGGCTGATAAGATGTATAAATTTCTAGAATGCTTAAAACATTTCCTAATTTTTTTTTCAATAAAATCTCCATTAACAAGCAACATATGTTTCTAGTAGCACACAATTCTTTATTGAAATTGAATCACCAGTAACAAGATTCTCAAATTTGGAAATAACCACATAAAAGGACAAATCAATAGGCCAAACCATAGAACAGAGGGTAGGGCACCTGCCTTACATGTAGCAGACCCAGTTTCAATCCCCCAGTAACCCAAATGGAGCCCTGAGGCCCTCTAGGAGTGCTCTCAAAGCTCTGAGCCAGGAATAGAAACTGAGCACCAATGAAACAAAACTAGCAAAAAAAACAAAACTAGCAAGTCAATAGTGTGATGTGTCTGCAATAAAATTTAAGTCTCAACTGATAATGGATGTTATCCAGCGTGAGAGTTTATAATTCCACATATAATGTAGTGATTATATGGTCGAGGTTAAGTTTCTCCTGGAGGAGTCTTAGGTTCACGAGATCCTGAAAAACGCATTTTAAAGAAAAGCCATCAAGGGGCCAGTAAGACAGTATAGGAGTTTGCCTAACAGAAGGCCAACCTGGATTTGACCCTTGGCACCTCATAAAATCCCTTGATAGTGCCAGGAGTGATTCCTGAGTCCATGAGTAAGCCCTGGTGTGATCACAAAACAAACCAGGGAATATTTAAAAATTAAATTAATTTTTTAAAAAGGCTTCCAGGCAATAGATGGTATTAACAGCTCCCCATCCTAATTTCTGTTAGCTCCCTCCACCCATGCTTTCCAGGACTTAGAATTCAGATCTGTAGTCACTTGCAAAACTAGGCTGTGACTATGCTCTTCCTGAGAATGCTGCCAGAGTCAAGCTATGCTAGCTGTTACCTCTTTGGAGTCTACCACTGCTGCTAGAATTACTACTACAGTCACAAAAGTAGCCCTGAGAAACCTCATACACCAACTCACCCTGTGAGAATCCACAAATTATTAGACTCAAAAAATGAAGCTATTGATCTTATAATTTTTTTAAAAACTTTAGTTCCAATAGATGTGCTGATTTGCAGTTGAAGAGATTCACAAAGTACTTATTACCAAAGAACAGTTGAAATTTCTCTCAAAAGCACTTGAAAGTCACTGGGTTGGGAAAATTATAGGGTGATTTCATACTACAGTCTTATAGTGTTCATTCCCCCGCCTCCTACTCTTAAAGTGTTTTAAAAAGTCTTAACTTTTTGGCCAGATTCTCTTAATGACATTCACTTTAATAAAAGCTAATGCTTATATGGCACTTACTAAGTGCCAGGCACTTTTCTCAGCACTTACATTTACTCGTTAAATCCTAAAAAAAAGACTAAAGAGTCCTATTTTACAGATAAGGAAACTGAGACTAAAGTTATTAAAGTAACTGATCCAATTTCACATTGCTAGAAAGCAATGGAGTATGCTCTTAACTATAGGTCACTAGTTTACCTTACCCCAAGATAATTCTCAAGCTTTGAAGAGATAACAAAATTAGCAGTTAATACAGAATTGCTGCTCTTTAAAATACTTGACAACTGGAACTAAGAGAAAATATTTTATAACATAATCTTTTTTAAATAAATAAATTCTTAAATTGAGTTATCGTGAGATACAGCTACAAAAGTTGTTCATAATTGAGTTTCAGTCATACAATGTCCAACATCCATCCCTTCACCAGTGCACATTTCCCACCACCAATGTCTCCAGTTAAAACATAATCTTAAGGATAGTGGAAGGGGCCAAAAAGCAATAAACACTTAAAGACTTTATTTCGGTTTTTGGTTTGGTTTTTGTTTTTTGAGGGTTTTTTGGTTTTTTTTTGTTTGTTTGTTTTGTTTTGTTTTGTTTTTTTGCTTTTTGGTTTTGGGGGTACACCCGGTGAGGCTCAGGGATTACCCCTGGCTATGAACTCAGAAATTGCTCCTGGCTTGGGGGACCATCTGGGACACCAGGGATCAAACAACAGTCCATCCTAGCTGCATGCAAGGCAAACGCCCTACCACTGCACCACTACTCAGGCCCCATGAACAGTAAGAAGTTTTAAACTTTATGACAAGAGATTCAAAGCTCCAATATTTTTAGAGCTAACTTATCCTAAAAATTAAAACGTATGCAATCTTTGCATCCATTTTCAGGCTAAAATAATTCAGTACCTAAAAAAGAAGTCAAACATTTATATCCAAAAATAAGTTTTAAATAGATTCCATTCTTGCCAACTGGTTGCTCACTATCTACTGAAATATATCATTTATAGAGTCAAACAAGAAGCAAGAAGCCAAAAAATAGGTAGATATGTGGCCAAGACTTCAAACCTCGGAGTCACTTCACATGCTGGAAGTTCCTTTAGTACTGTCCTTTGTGATCACAGTGCCACAACACAGTGTTCAATCTCTGACGAGCACCACAACTAAATGTGCAACCAAGATATGTGCAAGCACCACTTAAAATGTGCAGCTCACTGCCTTCTGCAACCCCACCAATCATCATAACTATAAGGGAAAGTAAAAAAAAATAAACAAATAATAACCACCGATCCTCTGTGGCCTTTAAATACTTTGTGGGAAAGGACAGAATGACGTTAATCCAGAAGGCAACTGATATATGTAATAGGGAGTGGAGGTTTTGCATTTTTTTCTCAAGTCAAGAAAACAGGTGCATCTATCTAAATCCAGAGAGAGAGATCTACAGCTGGATATAACAAATGTCAAAAGTGGCATGCCTATAAGCCAAGAGCCAATCACATGTGACTTCCAAATGCCTAAGTAGGAAACAAAGAGCTCTCCCTTAACAGGGAAAATGAATGCTAGAAGCAAAAGAATGCAAAAGATGATGGCTCATCAAGTGAATATCTACTGTCGAGCTGATGCAGAGAGAAAGAGAGAGAGAGAAAAAGAGAGAGAGAGCTTGGCTTTCCAGTGTGTGAATGTGAAGTTGTTAAAAAAATATTTTGGGCAGTCTTTGCTTTGCAAAGTTCTGTAGTAACTGAGATCAAATTATGGCATCCAAAGTATGTAAAACTGAGATCAGAAATATGCAGAGAGGTTAAGGTTCTGATATACAGGAGCTACAATTAACAATGAGCCATGCAAAGCAAGGAAGGCCTTATTAAATGAACCTGCTAAAATTCAACATCACTTAATAATATGATCAACTCAATTATCCAAGCTTCTGATTTTTTTATTTGTAGATTATCTGGTGGAAATCTCATGATTTACTTTCCTATTAAATCAGCTCTATTAAGTAACTTCGAACTATGACACTTCAAACCAAGACATCTGGGTTCTACAACTTAATGGTTATGTGACCTTGGGCAAATAGTTTTTTTTTTCCTTTCCAAATCCTAATTTCTTCACCTTACAAAAAGTATAATGACATCTACCTCCTAGAATGTAGGTAAATTAATCGAATAGTCACTGCTGTTTAGTGAGATGCCAATACAACAAAAAATATTTCAAACGTATTTTGCTTTTTGACACCTCTGAAAAACTTTGATACAGATTATCTTATTTAATTTTATATAATATATATTAAATTATCATTTAATTAAAATATTTTTCTATTTTTATTTCATGGAAGTTCCCAGAAATGCAACTGGTATGTGGCAAGTATCCAATATTTCAACATATATGTTTGATGACACACAACTATTTCATTCATCTGCTCTTAGACACTTAGATTATTTCAAAGTTTCTGCTATTGCAAATAGTGCTGTAATAAACATAACAAACATAGGAGTGCAAATGTCCTTTCTGAATAGAGGTTTTGGGCCCCAAAACTCAGATGCTCAAAAGTGGAATTTCTGGGTCATATGAATGACACTCAATTTCTAGTTTTTGAGTGAAGTGTACATACTGTTTTCCAAAAGACTGGACCAGTCAATGTTCTCATCAGCACAACACAAATTTCTTTAGAAAAGTATTTCTCTTATTTGATATGTCACTTTACTTCAAAGAAACAAATGTTTGTTCATATGCATACATGTATGTATGAATGAAAATTTCTATCTAATCTATTTTGTATCCAATACATACAACTAATATGCATCACATTGGGAACACTAGGGTTTTTTCTTTCTTTCTTTCTTTTCTTTTCTTTTTTTTTTTTTTTTGTAGCTATCCGTAAGATAAGTGGTGGGACCTCTGGTGGGATAGCAGTTCTCATTATTACTTTGGCTCATTTCAAAGCATTGTAAAGATTTTTACTACTTTGTGGGTTTATGTTAAAAAATTTTAATTGCGAGGCCAGAGAGGTGGCACTAGAGGAAAGGTGTCTGCCTTGCAAGCGCTAGCCAAGGAAGGACCATGGTTAGGTCCCCCGGTGTCCCATATGGTCCCCCCAAGCCAGGGGCAATTTCTGAGCGCTTAGCCAGGAGTAACTCCTGAGCATCAAACGGGTGTGGCCAAAAAAAATATTTTTAATTGCATTCTTAGGTAACACTTGGTGTCATCCTTTTGCCTAAATTGTTTAACCGTGAATGATGTGCTTAGTGTATTCCACTGTGACATCTCTGTCATTTTGTTCCTCAACACCACCCACACACTCCAATAGTTCAGGGTAAAAACTAGAGTGGAATAATCACATCAACAGATATTATATGTAGTTTTTTCAAAAATTGCTTTTATTACAAAAAAGTAACTTAATACTAAGATATTTTATTTCATACATGTTTTAGTGGCTTACTCAAAAATGGCATCTCACCTTAAAAATATAATCTGAATCATATTTGAAATATTTAATGCATTTCTCTTAAAGTGTGCATTCTGAGTTTCTTTTTGAAAAATTTTAGTCATATTTTCCATATAATTCTAACATGTTTGTGACATTGCTCATCACACAACCCCAAAATACATTGAATTTTATTTAATAGTCACCAAAGTTGTGCATTATGGCAACTTTGTTATTTTTAACAAGAGAGATATATTTATCTCTACTCCCTTATTGTTTTCTTTATGTTATTTTATCTTTTTTATAGCAGGAGAAAAAAAGTGCTTTTCTAATTACCTCAGATTAGGCATAATCCTAGTGGAAGTTGACAAAGATGGATAAGGTTGTAGCAAAGGATGCTTTAAGATAATATTTGCTCATTATCCTCTACTCTTTCTTCTTTGGTACTTTCCCTGTTCCCTAACTTAATATACTTGGGCAGCTTGATATAATAGGAAAAAAACAGAGTAAAAATTTTCGCTCTGTCAGTAAACTTTGGGTGAGTAAATAATTTATAAAAATTAGCTCCTTGGTTAGTAGAACGAAACATTTCCAATCCTATCCAAAGAGTTTGATCTTTGGGGCTGGAGAGATAGCCTGGAGGTAGGGCATTTGCCTTTCATGCAGAAGGAGGGTGGTTCAAATCCCAGCATTCCATATGGTCCCCCAAGCCTGTCAGGAGTGATTTCTGAATGTAGAGCCAGGAGTAACCCCTGACCACTGCCGGATGTGACCCAAAAACAAGACAAAAAACAAAAATTAAAAAAAAAGAGTTTTATCTTTAATCTCCCATTTATGCCCTTCAAGTGAGGTTTCTGCAGTCCCTCTCACAGACCTCCAGTGAATTCCCTGTTCTAGGTATCAAGCTCAAAGGACCCTGTCCACTCTGCCTTCTAAACATGACACATGGCTAGTAAGCTGATTTAATAATTGATTCTGTATTGTTGGAGTCATGAAAAACTAAAATACTTCTAAAATCTTTATTTCACTACTTCAGATAACTCTCATATAAGCACAGCATATTTCTACAGTATGAGGATCCTCAATAGTCTTTCTTAAACCTAAAGAAAACTTAAGGAAGGAAGTATTAGTATTTGAAGGAGGTTGAACTGGATGAGATAGGAAAGGCATTGATTGGGACACAGCCATCAATTCATTGCATGTGTCGGTCCAGGCTGGCAGTAGTGGCCAGTGCCAGGTTTTTGAGTATGGTTTCTGTCACCAACAGAGTTGGCTGTCTTTAAAGTCTCCTAGTTAACCTCTTCCAGAAGCTTAGAATGAGACTTACATTCAAGAGGGAGAGGATAAAGGAATCTCTAGGAATTAAAAAAATATATATATATATACATATATATATAAAACACTTCTCAAGAAACTAGTAATTGAGTTTCTTTTCATAAAGCACTGCAATTACACTTCTGGGCATTTACCCAAAAGACCCAAAAACTCTATTCAGAAAATACATTTGCACTCCTATGTCCATTAGAGCACTATTTGCAATAGCCAACACTTAGAAATAACCTAAGTATCTAAGAACAGATGAGTGGATAAAGAAACTATGGTACATATCGACAATGAAATGCTACTCAACTTTCAGATAAGTTGAAAACATGCAACTTGCTGCTAAATACATGGATCTGGAGAGGAACATTCTAAGTGAAGTTAGTCAAAAGAAAGGGGAATATGTGGGATATAAAGAAACAAAGTTGGGAAATAACAAGTGCCCAAAAGCAATAGAAACTGAGAACTGGTCTTCTGTAGAAACCTTACCAGAGGGGAGGGAAAGTCAGGAGCAATATGGTGAGGACAGGGAATACTATTAAGTGGCCCAAGGAAGCAAATACTCAGAGGAAGGGTGGATTTTGGAATAGTTTATATATTAAGCTCTACCAATACAGCTTTGTAAATCATGGTAACTAAAATAAAACTTTACAAACGGAAAAAAAGAAAAAATATTTTAAAAGCATATGTTTGGAAACTATTTTATTTTAGTGTGATTTAGTTTCCAAAAATCCTACATCAGTCATCTACAAAAACTTCACATGTCTTCAATTAAAAAAAAAAAAACTGACTAGGGTTAAAGAGTTATACCAGGGTAAAGCACTGGCCTTGAAGCAGCAAGCTCTGGTTCAATCCTCAACACTGATCATGCCCTTGAGGACTGCAAGAGTGATCCCTGAGCACAGAATCAGAAGTAATTGAGCATTGCCAATTGTGATCTCCAAACCAAAATTATTTCACTAAAATTGGCAACAGAATAATCTAATCTATTCAATGATGGGTCAAATTTAGAACCAATTTTTAATATAAAATGCAATGTCTTGAACTATATTGGTAAAATAACATATCAGGGAAGTCAAAGATTTACTAGTCATGGAGCTAGAGCAATAGCACAGCAAGTAGGGCATTTGCCTTGCATGCAGCCAACCCGCGTTCGATCCCTGGCATCCCATATGCTCCCCAAGCCTGCCAAGGAGTGATTTCTGAACACAAAGTCAGGAGTATAACTCATCAGCACTGCCAGATGTGGCCCAAAAGCAAAAACAAGAACAATAAAAAAGATTTACTAGTCAAATTTTAAAGCAGTTTGCATATTTTTGCATCTGAGATTACTAAATTAGTATCACAATTTAATAAATGTAATCAATGATGTACTTATTCCATTTGCATCTTTTTTTCATTCTGATGTATCATTTTGTGTTACGGCACCACTAAAAGATATAGCAAACAGAACTTAAAATCATCACTTCATTATGAAATATGAAGCTAAGATTATTGAAACTACTAAAGCTAAAGCATGTTAAATTATAGAATTGGTTTTATATATATTATATAATTTTAAATATTATTTATATAAACTATCTTTAATATCTATGTATAATTTTATAGTATAGAATAACTATGGATTAGGACACATATAATATTTCTCTAATATGCTTTAATCAAAAAGTTTGAAAGCCAGTATTAAATTTTAGACAAAAATTCTCCCAAATCAATCATAAAATTACTTTGCTAGAAAAAATTCTTCCTGGATCACTCTTACCAAAAATACTCTCCAAGTGTCCAGTTGCCCATAGGCTACCTAAACCACCTAATATGTTTTTTGACTTCACTTCTTAAATATCTTTTGTGTGTGTGTGTGTGTGTGGTTTTTGGGTCACACCCGGCAGTGCTCAGGGGTTATTCCTGGCTCCAGGCTCAGAAATTGCTCCTGGCAGGCACAGGGGACCATATGGGGCACCAGGATTCGAACCGATGACCTCCTGCATGAAAGGCAAATGCCTTACCTCCATGCTATCTCTCCGGCCCCCGTCTTCTTAAATATCTTAAATACTCTTTCTTTAACCCACCTTTGTTCCTTAACTTTCACACCAATAAAGGAGAAAGGTACAAGTGCTTCTATGTGAGGATATTCAAACAAACATTCAATTAATAATCAAAGATATTTACTTTTAAGATGATTTAGCAATGCCCATATTTAACTAATTGGAAGCTTCATTTGAGATAATTTGGGATAACCCAGTAATTTGATAAAAATCATTTTAAATTATCTTATATTCAAACATGTTAAATAAGCAAAACTAAAGACTATAATCTTAGCTCAAAAATTAAAAGGAAATTTATAAAATATCTTATTTGACTGGTATTTTAATGTTAGGAAATAACACATGCACAGATCAAAAAAGGTAGAAAAGAAATAAGCCCCAAATTTTAACAGAAAAATTTTCAAAAAAAAATGAGCATATAATATAAAGGGATACATCCCAATATACTTTACTCACACACTGATAACACTAATGAGTTTTCCATGTGTACATATGACAAAATTAAACATCCCAGTGAAGATAATGCTAATTATGTGAGTGGTTTAGGAGAGGTTTCACAGTATCATAGGCAAAGCTGAGCTATTTTTTATTCTTTCTCAGCCAATGCCATACATAAGAATTAAAGTCCCCAATTTAGTAGTCTTACTCAGCTTAAGCCATTTCAATATTTGCCTTAGAGAGACTAAACCTGTTACAAAATGCTTTACAATTTAAGTAGTTAGTGTGTATGACACTTAAAACTATAACTCACCAAATACACACACACACACACACACACACACACACACACCCCTCACAAAAAAAGACAAATGAGGTATTTTCCAAAACTGTTGTTTATAAAAGTTTAAAGAGCCTGAATGTAAAAAAGCTGAAAGTTTACTTTAACAATGCCTTAGAATAATGTATTAAAATATAAAATTACAACAGAGAGATAGTACAAGGGTAAATATGCTTGCAACTTGCATGTGGCCTACATATGGTTTGAATCTCAGCATCGCATGATCCCGAAGTACTGCCAGGAGTGATCCCTAGGGTAGAGAAGGACTAAACCCTAAGTACTGCCAGGTGTGGCTTATAATTTAAAAAAAAACAGAATTTAATTTACAATTAAATATACACTGTTATTCTAAGATTTAATTTTTTTTTTTTTTTTTTGGTTTTTGGGTCACACCGGTGATGCTCAGGGGTTACTCCTGGCTATGCACTCAGAAGTCACTCCTGGCTTGGGGGACCATATGGGACGCCGGGGGATCGAACCATGGTCCATCATAGGCTAGCATTGGCAAGGCAGACACCTTACCTCTAGCGCCACCACCCAGCCCCAATTTCTTTTTTTAAACTTAATTGTATCTACGTGTTTCAATAAACATCTTAGGAATTAGACCACACCCATTTGTGCTCAGGGATCAGTTTTCAGGATCATTCCTAATTGTTACTAAGGGATTAAACCAGGGTCAATCCATACAAGGCAAGCACCTTAACTTGGATACTCTCTGAGACCCTTTATATACTACTATAATAGCAAAAAACTATAGTTTACATTTTTGTAAATAGTTGGACTTTTCTCCAATGTGTGTGGACCTTCAGACTCCAGAGTCTGGAACTCGGTTAGCTAAAGGCTGTTTCAAATTAGTTAAATTTACTCAATTACTACATTGTTTTTTATTTTCTTATTTGGTTTTGTTATTGTTGCTCTTTGCTCTCTTTTTTTGGGGGGGGGGCGGGGTCACACCCGGTATCACTCAGGGTTACTCCTGACTCTACACTCAGAAATCGCTCCTGGCAGGCTCGGGGGACCATATGGGATGCCGGGATTTGAACCACTGTCCTTCTGCATCTAAGGCAAATGCCCTACCATTGTGCTATATCTCCAGCCCCTCCCTTTGTTTTTTATTACAGAATTCCACTGAGAGTCCTAAAGGAAAATGTTATTTTAAAACATCCTATCTAATCTGACTAAGGAGAGATTTAAGAACAGTTTTAGAGAGCTTTCACA
The DNA here is from genome assembly GCF_024139225.1 of Suncus etruscus. NCBI lineage: Eukaryota > Metazoa > Chordata > Mammalia > Eulipotyphla > Soricidae > Suncus > Suncus etruscus. The sequence goes on from NC_064856.1 coordinate 66,771,089, forward strand.
TATTTTTCCTGCCTTCCCCCAGATTCAGAGCCTTTCTTTTTAATAAAGAGCGCCTCATAGTTTTCATGACATTAACAACAAGGTTAGTCTCTAAAACCACGAAGCAGCAGAAAGGAAAACAATAGGTTAAGACAATGGGAAACTAGGGTCATACTGCTCCAGCCTGTAATGATCTTTTCAGAAGTGATTGTCCTTTTCAGAAGGTGATTCTTGCAAAACCATATTAACTGCAAAAATCTCAATAGGTGTGTTTAGTTGAGAGAAACAAACTGTTAAATACCTGAACACTTCCTAATCAAAATGCTTGTGGATGTAGAGAAAAGGATTTTAAATGTTATTAGAAAAGATGAGATCCTAGTGTATAAAACTAAAAGAATAAATTGAGGCGCCTAAGAAATAGCAGAAGAAAAAGGAGCCAGAACAATAATGCATTTGACAGGGCATCTGCGTTAAACACAACTGACCTGGGCTCAATCCCTGACACCATATACATGGTCCTTTGAGCTCCACTAGAATTGATTCCTGAGTTAAGCTTTGTTTGGAGGCTTATCTCTGGGTGTGGCCTAAAACAAAAACAAAATAAAACAAGGAAATGAAAGAGAAGGAGAAAATGGAGGAGAAATGGGGGGAGAAGGTAAGAGAGTTACTGGAGAGAGTTTAATGGATTGAGCATCTCTCTGCACAGAGGGGGTCAGAGTTCAATCCTCATCACCCCTTGGCCCCCAGCACCACAGTGAGTGACCCTTAACAATGTACAGAGCCAGGACTAGATCATGAGCACTTCTGGGTATGGCCCAAAACCTACATCAAACAAACAAACCAAAAAAAGATAAATTTAGCATCCCTATTTGAAAATTATCAGGAGTAAGAAGAAAGGATTGTAGCTTCTACTACTATGAATACTAATGGCTATGACTTTGGCTATAATTTGGCTATGAATACTAATTCATCATCATTATGTAACAATAAGTATTTCTACCAAAATTTTTAATCACTGAGGATTAATATTATCTCTCAATTAAAAAGTATTAGAATATGCCAAATTTACTCTTGAGACAACTTAATTACAAAGACCTGCCATAAATTGAGAAAGTCAGGGGTCAGAGAGGGGTATAGAGGTAAGGAATTTGCCTTGCATGTGGCTAGACCACAGTTCGAAACCCAGTAGTCCTATATGGTCCCCCAAGCCAGGAGCGATTTCTGAGTGCATAGCTAGGAGTAACCCCTGAGAGTCACTGAGTGTACCCCCCCCCAAATAAATAAATATGAGAAATTCAGAAAAAAAAAGCCTCTTTAAACATTTAGATCTAGGGCTGGACAGATAATACAGCAGGTAGGGCAATTACTTTGCATGTAGCCAACCAGGTTCAATTCCCAGCATCCTATATGGTCCTCCAAGCCCACCAAAAATGATTTCTGAGCAGATAGCAAGAAATAAACTCTGAACACCACCAAATGTGGTACAAAAATAAAACAAAATTAAATTAGATTAAAATATCCAACCAGATCTAAAATTGCCCTCTCTCTATGATCATTCTTGCTGATTTATAATAAACGAATGTTTAAGTACAAGATACAAGTTATAAGAACTCCTAGTCCTGAAGACCTCATTTTACTAAGCCATTATTATAATTTTCATATTTGGTTGGAATCTATTTGGAAAAAACTCAATTTAAAAAGTTTCTCGGGGCCAGCGTGGTGGCGCTAGAGGTAAGATGTCTGCCTTGCCAATGCTAGCCTAGGACGGACCGCGGTTTGATCCCCCAGCGTCCCATGTGGTCCCCCAAGCCAGGAGGGACTTGTGAGCGCATAGCCAGGAGTCACCCCTGAGCATTACCAGGTGTGGCCCAAAAACCAAAAAAGAATAAAAAAATAAATAAAAAGCTCTTATATGATCATCTTTATTGGGCCCGGAGAGATAGCACAGCGGCGTTTGCCTTGCAAGCAGCCGATCCAGGACCAAAGGTGGTTGGTTCGAATCCCGGTGTCCCATATGGTCCCCCGTGCCTGCCAGGAGCTATTTCTGAGCAGACAGCCAGAAGTAACCCCTGAACACTGCCGAGTGTGGCCCAAAAAAGAAAACAAAAAAATAAAATAAAAATAAAAATTAAAAAATAAAAAGTTTCTCTTGGGGCCAGAGAGGTAGTACTAGAGGTAAGGTGTCTGCCTTGCAAGCACTAGCATAGGATGGACCACGGTTCTATCCCCCGGCATCCCATATGGTCCCCCCCAAGCCAGGAGCGATTTCTGAGCACATAGCCAGGAGTAACCCCTGAGTGTCAAACGGGTGTGGCCCAAAAAAAAAAAAAAAAAAAGTTTCTCTTTGGAAACTGGAGAGATAGTATTTGCCTTGCACACACTATGTTGAGTATATCTATATTGGGTTACACTCTCAAGCACCTGTCAGGGGTGATCCCTGTGCTCAAAGCCAACAGTAATCTCTCAGCACTGCTGGGTGGCCCCAAAACAAAACAAAACAAAAAATTATACCTTAAAATGTGTTAATATACAATGTCCATAATCACAAAACTGAACCAAGAAAGAGAAATCCATTGACTAATCTTGGGTTTATGGCCACATTATATTGATGATGGACAAATTTTTACAAATTACAAAGACAAATATAAGGCATTTCAGTGTCGAAACTACAGAATACTCATTATTAGCAAATTTTGCATCTTGTTCAGTATTCTTCAGGATGTAACCTCAGATAGCCTATTCCTAAGCATCCTTCAAATTACAGCTTAAAGTCAACCCCCTAGTAGAAGCTTTCCTTGACACAGATATATCTTTTCATATATATTCACATGAATATATAGTTATCTAGTAATTATTCAATATATATTGTTACCTCTATTCAATTCTCCTCACTATACTGTATAGATTGAAAGATAACTGTCTATCAAGCTAGCCATACACTATATAATAATTTAACTATTTTCTCATTTTTATAATTCAAATATAGATCAATTACATTGATAATAGATATGAAATTTATATATTTGGTAAGCATAGTATTATTCATTTATTGATTAAAGGAAAATGTAGCACTGATGTAGTTCTGGGAATACATATGAAAATAGAAAAAGTGAATACTGACATTACATAGAAGAGAATAAGAAGGCCAAAAGAATTAGCCCTAATTTATGACATATAAGCTTTGTTTACAGTGAATAATCTCCTGGAGCAAAACCAATTGAAACACATTCATATCAAATAGGAAGTTAGACAGTATTACTGGTAAAATTATGTACCCTGTATACCTTTTATTGAATAAAGTAATAAATATAAAAGCACTTTGAAAACTGAGCTCCATAAAATGTAAGAGAATTAAGGATCTTTATCATGCCAAGGTTCTACTAAATAATTGTGACACCATGTCAATTTATGCAGAACTGTTGGATACACTTTCATATACAGTATCTTCAAACTTAATCCTCACTTATAAATTACATCACAATTCCTTTTTTAACAATTAGGACACAGAGACTTAAAGAATTTGGATAATTTTTCATGAGGTCACACAATGAGTTTGGGAAATAGCTTCAAGAAATATATTCAAGAAATAAAAATTTTAAGATCAGTTTTGCTTTTCTCACATGCAGTTCTGTCATCCAAATGAAGAATATGTTTCCCTTTTTGTCTTAAAATGAAAACAAACATAAACAGACTTGGATGTGTATAATTGACATAAAGAACTTCCTGTTGTTAATCACTGAAACATAACCAAAGAAAATTATAAAATCTTCTTACTGCCTTCCAAAATAAAGAGAACTCTTAACTGATTGGAATAGAGAAAGGCTGACCAGCAGATCCTTGGAAGAGAAAAAAATGACAGACAAAATGACCTTTCAAATATCTCTTCTAGTCTTAGAATTGGAATTTTCTCAAATTTCTTAACTGGATGGGCAAACTCTACATTAAGCTATTATTATGTTCCAACTGTGCCAGAAAACTAATGAATTATCCCTTCTAGAAAAAAAAACGAAACATGAATTGGTATCTCTGTCTCCTGTGAAAGGAAGAGAGACAGATTACTAACAAGCCAAAATTACAGAGCAAGTATGTCATGAGACGGAATCCAGATCAGGAACCCAGACCCGTATAATTCTTAGTACAGTACCACTTCAACTGTAATGGATAACATTTATGATTTTTATACCAAGCCCTCATTTTAGTGCCTTATACTAATTTACCTCATTTAGTTATCACATTAACCCTGTGGTGCATATATGATTATTTTTCCCATTTTAGAGAAGAAGAAATGAAGGTCTATTAGGGTAGATGCGTCTGATGACTTCACAGAAGGTTTAATATTCAGAGATAGCTGGAGAATGTTTCTCAGAAAATTGCAACATTTCTTCCTTTAATATTCTTTTCCAAAAAGAACAATGAACTGTTCTCCCCTAGTTAAGGGCATTCTTCTTCAGTTCTACAAATGACCTGCTTAGCTCCATGACAACTATGCCTGAGTGCCCCCCCGCATCTTCCAAATACTAAAATATGATAGAATAGCCTTAAAAAGTAAAGACTGTGATTTTTGTTTGTTTGTTTGTGGGGCACATCCAGCAGTGTTCAGAGATTATTCTGAGCTCTGTGCTCAGGAATCACTCCTGGTAGGCTCAGGGGACCATATGGATGCCGGAGATTGAATCCAGGTCAGCGATGTGCAAGAAAAACATTAAGTACCATATACAAAGTTATTGTTATATCTACATGCTTAAGGTAAATATTTACTAAAGAAGTTGATTTTGAAAAAAATAAAAATAAAAACACCAGGGCTGGAGAGATAGTACAGTGTTTGCCTTGCAATGGTTGTGCTATTGGTCCGACCCCCAAGACTTGTGACTTTTATTTAGGTGCCTTGGGGCACCTAAAATTTAGTAAGTGCTCCTTCATATTACCAAATGACATTTGTAAAGTAAAAATAAAAAGAGGAGAGTGGCCATTTGCATCCATGCCTTAAGATGAGTTCAATTTGAAAACTATGCTCTTAACTAAGAAAAAATTTAAAAATCTCTCATTTTGCAACCATGCTTATATTATAGCTATGGAAAGTAAATTTTTTCTTGTCTAATTTTAAAGAACTACTTTTCCAAGAAACAAAGAGATTGTACTTAGAAAAACTATGAACATTTTTGTATCCACAGAGCTTAAATAAATTATGATTTTAAAAAAGTCAAAATCATAAATAGCACCAAAGCCCCTTTTTGATACTGAATGGATATATTAAAAATAAATAATTCAACCTGTTTGTTTGTGATAACCAAGAACAACAAGTTATTGAAGGTAGCCGGGACAATAGCTTCTTTAAAGGGTTATCTTGTGATAATTTTAGGAAAGAAAGAGATCGGGAAGAACTTGAAATGAGAGTATAATGTTTGAATAGACTCTAATATGCATGTCTTACAATGCACTTTGAATTTACCTGATACTTATTTTGTTTATTTACATGTCATCGTTGAAAAGAATCAAGCCAATATACTTACATAGGGCTAATATAGACTAGGTTGAAATACAAAATTTCCTTGAAATTTTATAATATAGAAGGAAATTTCATAAATAGAAGACTAATTTCATTAGTATTCTCCAATACATAATCCAGAGAAAACATTAAAAATTCTTTATGAACCAGGGAACTTGGTAAGATAGAAGATACTAGTGAATTCCTGATCACATGTACCAGAGAAGAATGTTCGTAGAGAGAGAGTAAATATGGAAATAGAAAATCTAGAAAATTACAGAGCAGAAAATTCTAGCTACTTACCAAATATGCAAAATATTCTAAAATATATACAACATTGGAATATCAATTGTTATATTTTTATTTCACTCTTATATCCTCAAATAATCACAGTTTAAGATGCTAATTCAGCTCTTTATAAGTAAAATCATCTCCCTATAATGCAAAGCTGTAACTCTAGAGCAATATATAGACATCTATGGTCCCAGATAAATGTCATCTGAAGAATATAAACTAAAATACCACTACACATTTTCATGTCATCAAAAAGATAAAGAGCAGAATTTTAAAATTCTTCATTGTTGAAAAGAAATTTTCCAATTTTAAGTCAGCATATGAGGATTGCTAACCATGCCAGTTAGTGAGGATTATTAGAAAACAGAAATAACTCAGAGGTTATATTTTAACTATGTATTAATTTACAACAAATCATAGAATTTATAAGCAACCTCAGAAAATAATTCACATCATTCTAAGAAGGAAAGCTTTTCTTTTTTCTTTTGAGGGAACAGTAAAATGTGATACAGAAGGGTCTTAGAGGAGCAAGAAGAGATTCTGAATATAAACAAGCCATCATTCTGGTAAAAGGAAATACAAACAACTAAAATAAAAATAGTTGATGCACAAAAGCCATAATGAGGGGGTAGCTCAAAAAATAACTTCTACTTTGAATGGTTTGGATGAAATACAAATTATCCACAGAAAAGTGTGGACTGGCATAAATGTTTGTACAAAATTATAAGTATATTTCAAGAAGTATGCAAGAGGCAACCGCCTGCATGATGCACAAGGTCCCGGCAATGCTCTGCTTAAGTGCTAGTGCACAGAGTCCAAACCACTGCATTTTAATTACCATGCAGCCTCAGATATATTGCCTTTGATATGGAAATGTTCTTGTTCTCTCATCTTCACATATGGTCTCATGCACAGAAATCTTTATCTGATTCATAAAAAATAAACTAGAATCCAATCTCAACACCTGACCTCAGTGCTTAGAAGTTTTTTACTAAGCATGGTGTCACTATAAAAAGAATGGCTAATATTGGTGTAAAGTTGGATATTTTGAGCAATGATGTGAAGGATTTGCAGTTAAGGAATGAATCGATACTGCTTCTCTAATGTTTTAGGGCTTCACGTTCCTTTCCTTGAAACTACTACAGATTTGAGGGAAACAGGCCAGCACCTGTTTTTTGTTTTTTGGGGTTTTTTTTTTTTTTGGAAGTGTGAAGAATCCACAGCAGATTTAAATGGTATTCCACCTTACAACCTCCATCCACATCCCTTAATGATAATTCAAAGTACAACAATTGGTACTTAAAACTCAAAACATTCTATCAAAAACCATAGACAAATTTAAAAGTATTTACAGTTTGAGTGAATATTTGAAATAAAATAATGAGCCAAAAAGCTTTTTACCCTCTTCCAAAGAATAAGGAAAATACAAGCATCTGAACAGAAATACTGAATATATCATGAGAGATAGTGGAAGTTTCTGATAAAACTCAGCAAAACAATTAGTTTTCAGCTTGCAGATGAAGAACCTCAAGTAAAAAAGGACATTTTATACACTTAAAATATGCTTACATCTAATTAAAAAATTGTTTTTCATAGACTGTACCAGAGTGCTGACTTTTTTCCAGCTTAACTATATTGAGATTCAGAGTATAAACAGTAGGAAATGTGAGGTCAGAATAAAGACATAAAATGTTCAATACATTATTCCCCTTGTTAGGAAAAATAATAGAATAGAGCTATATTTCTTAAATAGAAAACTATCTAAATCCCAAAACAATCCATTTCCTTCTGTAAAATAAAAGAACTATTTGTTCACTTAGAAAATTTCAAAGTAGGGGAGGGGTCTAAAAAAAAAGAAAATTTCAAAATAAAATGTTCCCATTAAGTCTGATATACCCACATAACTTGATAACTCTGAAATAATCTAGATTATTTTTAAAAAACAGTAATATGACCCATCTAACCTCATGACAGCAAGATAATGCATCCCATCTGCAAATCATCTTGCTCTGTTATCTGTGTTTTATCATTTCTAGTACCTGCCTGTGCCTGATATGGTGCTTTCAGACACATTAGCTTGATGGAATGTTTCACTTGACTTTGAAAACATCAATTGATATATACGCATCTCTAAACATTATTTAATTAATTAGGTCTCACGTCAACCAAAATTTTAGTTTGCTGTACTACAATTTTATAGAATTCCCTTTGTAAGTATTATAAAAATATCACTATTAAAGACATCTCACTAACATAATTCTGTCAAACTTAGAGATATAAATGAACAAGACTAAAAAATATAGAAATATTAAAAAGAAAAAGACAAAGCCAGTGTATGGGAAACATAGTTAAAAGAATTTTTTTTTAATTCCAGTACCTTTTGGACAAATTAAAAGAGAATAATTTAAAATGTTACCATTTTCTTCAATATAAGATAGATAAGCATTGCAGTTGCATCAGTGATCCGTAACTAATAATTCTTAAAAGAAACCACACAAAAATAACCATGAAATCTGAAAAATGTCACTAAAATTTATCATTTATATATTGAAAGGACCTAGACTTCAAAGCCTCTTATAGGAGGAATTTGCTAGCTATATATTTGCTAGCTATATATTTTAGGTATATTTTCCTTTACTAAGAAAAATATCTGTTATTTCTACTGTAAATGTAAAAATATCCAACAAACAATATACTTATACCAAATGCCATTTTGTTTGAGATACTTAGTTGCTGAATCAATTGTAGAATTGCCTTAAGGTATAGATGTAGAAACTGCTTTATCAATGACTATTGTTTACATTTACTCTTTATAGTGTTTTCATTACATTATACAACTATATGAGTTTGTATCCTGATTCATAATAATCAATTCAAATGTTCTTGCACTTTAAAATATTTCATATACCCAAGGAAAAGTTCCTTGTCATGACTCCAAAGAAAACTAAGAATAACAATAAAAATGATAAAGAATTCAAAATGTAATGTTGCTTCTGTAAGAAAAGGAATATGTAGGAAGAACAGAGAAAGGAAGAGTTGGTAGTACGTGAGAAAATCAAGAGATTTTAGTTTGCCAAAGGAATTAATGGCCTAGCATGTCTCTGAATCTTGGTTACTGTCTGTGGTCATAAACTAAATCTAATAAGTGTGGTGCACATTTGCTCACTTTCAGAGTCCACCAGATTTTTTTTAGTGTTGTTGTTTTGTCTGTTCCTGTTTCTAAAAGAGAACAATCTCTCTTGATCTAGGGGGCTTTTAAAGATGTAAGAGAAAAGCATTTACAGTCAGTCCACTTGGCCTACTACTTATGATGTTCCCAAACGTGTATTCTAGAAGATACTCTCAAAAGAATACAGACAATAACACCTGTGTTCTGGTAGAACTGGAAAAAAAAAAACTTGAGCCATAACTTTCTCTCTCTGTTTCATAAAATCGAATACTTCATTGGTTCAATAAAAAAGCAAGCAACTAAATAAAACTGTGTCCAGATCTCACACTGGAAAGGCATAGAAGATCTATCCTTATTCCACCCAACTTGTAAAACATATAGAACGTTGTCTCAAAAAAAAAAAAAAATACAAAGAGAAGTCCCATAAGTATCAGGCTTAGGTGAATGGCTAAAATCAAGGGAAGGACAGAGACTGAGGAAAGCACCTAATGCTAATTGCTGAGTTCCAAGATGACTTCGCAGGGGGACAAGAGGGGGGGAAAGTCACTGTCATTCATGGCTGCAGTGATCTATCTGGTCTCTGCCATAGAGTGTAGGCTAAAGGTGACCTGAGGCTGAGAGTCTAGGATGCTAGGTAGGAAGCCCCACAGCAAGTGTAGGCATCAAGAGAACAGGGCACTGCTCCAGAGAACCCCAGTCTGAATAAGAATGAAGCAGAGGATTTTTTTCTGGCTCACACCACCGTGAACACTAGCAGCCCCAAGTGGTTAGGCCTGGAGGGGGGAAAAAAAACAAGCTGCAATCAGGGCTTAGCTACTGAGTGGCTTAGAGACTTCTAAGTAGAGTTTTGGGCAGGAGAAAGCAGACTGGTGACTTGGCCAAACCAGAAGCCTGAGTGAGGTGCCTACCCAACCTGGGTACAGCCCAGAGCAAGACACTGACAGCGCCTCCCCCAAGGCGGGGGGGGGGGGGTGGATAGTAGGTGCTCTGCCAGATTCCCTCAGCAGATTCCCCTTTCCTTCTTCAGTCTGCACACTCCGGCTGGTGTGACCAGCTGACGCCTCCAACCAACACTTTTCCCCAACCTGAAAAATCAAGAGTCCAGTGGAAACAGGAAGCCAAGGGAAAGGAGAGAGAGAAACCAAAGACCCGGGCTATCCAGGCTCTGAGTCTTCCTCGGGGCCAGGCCTTCTAGGGGCCTGTTGGGCCTTCCCCTAGGGGAAACCTGGAGCCCTAATGAAGGAAGCTTGCGTGGGCCAGGCCGGCCAAGCCCGTGCCTGCGGGCCTGGGGACGAGGTGCTGAGTGCGCAGACTAATTATACATGTGGCATTTGGGCAGCCGACTGTCCGAGTGACACCTTACCTTATGAGGAAACGTCAACCCCAGCAACTGTGCAAAACAAAATGCCATCGCGGGATCAGCTTCGCCAGCTCGGGGCCGGTTCGGGGATGGCTTTTCCCACCGCCCGTTGCACTTGGCGCAAGAATGTGGCCTGGGGAGGCCAGCTGTGGGCGGGCGGACCAGCTGGGCTGGGGGTGGGTGGAGTGGGGGTGAACGGGCAGGGCGGTCCTTGCCAGGTGTCCCGCCTGTGCCCCCTCGCCGAGAAGAGTAGAGAAGCCGCTCTGGGGCGCGACCACTTGACCTTTTTATTCACAGAGCCCACCCCCCTAGAAATAGACTGGGCGGGGCTGGGACTGTCCTTCTTGGGGGGACCCAGAGATGGAGGGGTGAGGAGGTGGGAGGGCCTGGCTGTGTGCCTGACTCTATAAAGGGCAGCAAGAGAGAGGACCCCGGGAGAGAGAAGCAGAGGGGGGCACACTTGTTGCCCCTCTCCTCTAAGGGGGGACCAGACTGGGCCACCCGGCTCTAGTCCTCCTCCACCCCTAGCCTAGCGGCGGGAGTGTGGGGGGCACGCCCCGCGAATGCGGCCCAAGCTGGGATTCGGACGTCACGCGTGCACCCCGCTGTCAGTGCGGCGAGAGGTGGAGAACCCAGTTCCGCTAACTTGGGGCCACCCCGGGGCTGCCACTTCCAGCGTGGGCCGCGGAAGAGGTCGTGACACAGTAGCAGCCGGGCCAGCCCTTCCGATCGCCCCGCCGGCCCCTCCAATAAAGCGGGCCACTTAGTTTGAGCCCCCCCCCCAAAATCGGGAATCAGCCTTCCCGTAGCTTGTACTCCGTCCCAACACACATCTTCCTAACTTGATGCGCCTCAAAGAGCTTTTTAATAAAAAAAGGAAACTGCCAGCGCGCCGGGCAACAGCCAACTTCTATCTGTTCCCTCCACGCCTAAGCTTCACTTTCTTTTATCTCCGAGCTCAGCGGGGCGCACTGACCGAGACGACGGGGGGTGCGGAGCTAATCAGTCCCCCCCCCGCAGCCCTGGGGCCGGAGCTCGGCTCCTCGCAGAGCCCACCAGCGGGCCCTGCCTGGCTCTGCCCGGCCCTTGGAGGGCGGGACGGAGAGCGGCTCCCGCGGGAGAGGCCCGGCTCGGGCAGGGCCCTGGGGCCGGCCGGGTGGCAGCAACAGCCCAAGTGGCCTGGGCCGGGCTCGCCCCACAACAGCGGCTCTCGCTCGGCCCGTCGCTCGGCGGAGCGGGCGGCAGGCGGCGGGGCCCGGGCAGGGTGCCGAGAAGGACGCAGGGCGCCCGCTCAGCTGGAGGCTTGGGGACGCGGGGCGCGAGCGCGCGGGACTGGAGCTCGGGACGGGGGGTGGGTAGGGGGTGGGTGCCCGAGCGCCCCAGTCCTGGAGCACCCCCAGGGTGTCCGCGCGGAGCAAAAGCTTTAGGCGGAGCTCACTCACGCCCCCGGCGGGCCCCCCGCACCTCGGCCCGCGCGTTGGGGGGGACAGAAAGGGCCTCCGCTTTGCACTGAGTGTTCCGGGGTTTCTCGAGGTCCGATGTGTTTGTTCCTAAAAAGATCTATTTAAAAAAAAAAAAATTTGTCTGGTCCGAGAATAAAGAGAAGAGATGGGAAGAGGACTCCCCGCGCGTTTGGGGTCCCCGGAAAGTTGCTGCAGAGGAACGGAGGGGTGAGGAAGGGCGGAGGTGAGCAATCGGGGTTTCTAGCCACCCGGGTTTTCTGGCTCCACTCCTACCGGTAAACTTCACCCCAGCCGTGAGCGTGCCCGGGAGCCTCTGCTCGCTCGCTTTCTCGCTCTTTTTTCTCCCTCTCTCCCTCCCTCTTTCTCTACCCCCTTCTCTCTTCCGCCACCCCCACTCCGGCCCTCGACCAGCGTCAACCCCACAAATAGCCAAAACTTGCCCAACCAACTGGGGGTGGGGTGGGAATAGCCCCTACGAGTCCCATGGGTCCTCCCCCCCAACCACCACCACCACCACCACCTCCCCGAACCCCGAGCTTCCCTAACACTGAAGCACTCCGGAGGGGTTGAAGGTGGTGAAGACCGGCGGCCTCTCTAGTCCAGGCAAAGATCAAGGCGAAATCAACCCAACACTTTTCAAGAAAACAAAATAGTCCGCTGGGAAACTTACTTTGCATTTAGTCTCTCTATTCTTTGGGGGGATGCTGTTTAGGTCGGCTCCAAAGGGGGGAAGGAAGCTCGTTTTGTCCAGGTTGGATATTGCCTACTTATGGATCAGCCCTTGGGTGAGGGTTTATTTTAATTTATGGCTTATGCATTCTTTTAAGGTCGATCTACATGACCTCCGGCTACAACTAAGACGGCCGAGGAGGGCACTCCAGTCGTCAATCGGCCAAACCCACAATTAAAACCGCCCTCCCCCTAGTCTTGCTTGCTTGCTTGCTTGGTGTGACTCTCCCGGGGACTCTCCCGGGGCAGGCTGGCTAGCTGCCTGCCAGTCAGTCTCTCTCTCTCTCTCTCTCTCTCTCTCTCTCTCTCTCTCTCTCTCTCTCTCTCTCTCTCTCTCTCTCTCTCTCTCTCTCTCTCTCTCTCTCTCTCTCTCTCTCTCTCTCTCTCTCTCCTCTCTCTCTTTCCTCTCTCTCTCTCCTTTTTTTGCTTTTTTTCTTTCTCTGCTCTTTCTTCTTTTTCCTTTTACTCTTTCTATCTTCATATGACTAAAGAAGCTGTGCTCTCACTTTGAAAGTTTCCGTACAACTTTCTCCAAACCTAAACCTGCGGCGGTGAAAAGAGAGTCAAGCGCTCACAAAAGCCCTCGGGATGGTGCCCTCTTGTGGGCACAGAGGGCATTTCCACGCAACGGTCCCATCTGAACCCTCTCTAGAAGCAGAGCAAACTCTCTCCTGTGCCTACACAGAAAAAGAGTGAGAGTGGGAGGAAGGAGAGAAAGCTGGGAGGGAGGGAAGGAAATGGAGAATAAGCAAGAGAAAGGGGGAAAAGAGAGAGAAACAGACAGACTAAACCGGCCCGCCAGCGTCCTCCAGCCATCACGCATTTGCAGAAAACTTCATGGCAATACCTACCTCCGACCAACTTCACGGAGACTTAAAAAAAAAAAAATTCTCTAAGCCACCTGCCTTCTCTCTCACATCATTCCCAGCTACACAGATTAGTGGATCTAATTCGGGGAGGCGGAGGAGGAGGAGGAATGAGGTGGGCCGAGAGGGCGGACAGATTTCCGGACGAATACTTAGGATGGCGAGAACAGCTCTCAGTGGTCCAAGGGTGCGTTGTCTGCCTGCGTGTGTGTCTCTGTCTCTCTCTCTCTCCCCTTCCCCTTTGGCCCGAGTGTCCTACGCACAGTTAGTGATCTGCCACTAACAACATGTGTTTTGCTCCGAGTGCACTTGGGGAGGGGGATGTGCAGAGGGGAGGTGACAAGCAGCCCCGAAGCCCGCCATCCAGATCTGTCACCGCCTCCGGATCCAGGAGGCACACGCAACTCTGGCGAGAGGGGGACCGACGCGTCCCGGGGATCCGCGCGTCCCGAGCGGCGGCGGCAGACGCTCGGGCCCCACTCACTCGCAGCCTCCTCCCCCAAACCCCCTGGTGCGCCGGCCCCGCCGCGCGCCCTCCTCCCGCTCCTCCTCCTCCCCCTCCTCCTCCTCCTCCCCCAGTTCCCCTCCAACAGCCCAGAACGGAAACCCAGCCCGGCTAGGGCGGCCGCGCGGCTCTCCCGGCACCCCGCGCCCTCCCGGGGCTCCGAGCGCTCCGTGCGCTCGGGTTTCCCCCCACGTATCCAGCCCACCCAGCTACCCAGCCACGCACTCCCGACCCCCCGCGGCCCTGGGATCCCCGCGATCGCGGGAAAACCGCTCCCGGTGCTTGCTGCCCGGAAAGGCCGGGGCGGAAGGCTCCGTCCGGGGTTCCAGCCCCGGGCCCCCTCCGGCTCCCCAACAGGTAGCTCGCAGACGGGCCGGGAGATCCCGCGCGCGGCCGCCCTCGCACGCTCGCTCGCTCGCTCGCTCGCTCGCTCTCTTTCTCGCTCGCTCTCTCGCTCTCTCCGGCTCGCTCGCTCCGTCCCGGTTACCTGGGCGGGCTCCTGGGTGGTACCGCACGGGCGGGCTCCGGGTGCGCTGCGCCGCAGGAGTCAGGCATTAAAGAAATAAAAAAATAAACAAGGGAAAGATACAAATAAAAAAATAAACTAAAAAAAAAAGAAGGGGAGAAAAATTAAGGGGAGTCGTGCGAGGTCAAGGAGCGCGGGCCCCCGGGGAGCCCAGGGAGCGGAACCCCCCCAGCGCCGAGGCCGGCTGGAGCCCGTTAACTCAAGTCTTGGCGGGGGTGTCCCGCCCCGGGTGTGGGGGCGGGCTGGGAGGAGGAAGGGAAGGGAGCACTGACCCGCCGAAGTTTGCCGCTCTTGGGTGGCCGGGAGGTAGGGTAGGGGAGCGCCAAACGGGGTGATTCGGGGCTTCCCCCCACCCACCCACCCCACCACCCCTTTGGAAACGAGTGAAGGCGAGGGTTAGGGCTGTCAATCTTGGCAATCAGTGTGAGCGGCCATGTCGTAAGTATTCAAAGCATTTCCCGTCGTGCAACATCAGAAAGTGAGTGGCCAGGGCATTGATCTGTGCGAGGGAGAGGAGGAGGCAGGGCTCCCCTCCCAGACAACACAGGCAAGATGAGACAAGAGGCGAGGGAGGCGGCGAGCCAAGCTGGGAGGGAGGGAGAGGGGGGGGGAGAGGGAGGGAGGGAAGGAGGGAGGGAGGGAAAGGGCCGGGGAGAAGAAGGAGGGAGGGCGGGAGGCAAAGGCTGGGGTGTGGGGGGAGGCAGAGAGAGAGAGAGAGAGAGAGAGAGAGAGAGAGAGAGAGAGAGAGAGAGAGAGAGAGAGAGAGAGACGTGACTGCCGAGGTGGGGGCTGGAGAAAGCGCTGGGAAGACCAAGGGAAGCTACTCCTATGAGATAATTGCCAGGGGGTGATAAAGAGGCACATTTGGGGGGGGGGGGCTCAGTATAGGGGACTTGGTAACAACTCTTCGTAGGAGAGAGCCAGCCTGGGGGGGGGGGGGAGTGTTCTCCAGACAGGGACTCCAAACTGGGATCAGCCACCAAGAGGGAAGGTACACACTAAGTGGGGGAAAGGTGGACCACTGGAGGAAGGAGAGAAATGGAAGCAAAGAGGAAATATGGGCAGGAAAAGTTCTGCGGACAGAGAAGGAAAAGAATGGATATTAAGAAGGACCGGGATGTCCTGAACTCAACCCCAAAAGTGAGTCAAAGGAGATGGAGAGAAGAGGAGGGTAAGGAGAGGAGGGGTCGTGGCAGTCCAGGAAGAAGGAAAGTAGAATGAATGTTAGGATAAATTGTAAGGAGGACGAAGGAAAATAAATGAGAGGAGGTGAAAAGAGTAAAGTGAGATGCAAGAAACAAAATAGCAAACCAAACGACTTAGTAGGATCTCAGGAAACTAGGGAAAACTTCCTTTCACAGAAGGCAAAGGATTTGAAAGAAAAGCAATAAACATTATTTTATAGAGTAATGTGGACTAAAAGAGGTTTGTGATCTAAATTATTAACAGCATTTGTACAAACTATCAAAGAGAAAAAGGATGATACTTTTAAAGCAATAAATAAAACATATCCACCTTTATTATATGAATAAATCTGTGCTACTTAAAATTGGATGGGTTATGTGAGTATATTATCTAGCTTGAAGAGAAAATGAGTTGAAGGAACAGTTTCAATAAGAGTGGCATCAAGTTGTAGAAAATGAAGAGTTTGGTCTTTTTTGGATAGGAGCAAAACTGTGTAACTCAGTTGTAAAAAGGCAAGTAAATTAAAAAAAAAACTCCCACAAAAAAAACTATAAATTAAAAATTCTCTCTGATGTATGTCTAAAGCAGACAAGTAATTTGAAGGTTTGGGGTAACCTACAGGAGAAGAGAACCTAGATACTTTCTCTCACTGAAAAAGAGAAAAAAGCTGGAGTACAGGTGAAAATATCCATGCTGTCAGGTAGAAGAGAAGCAAAGCAAAAGAGAGAGATGAGGGGATGAGAAACCCAGTTTTGACAGCAGCAAAATTGGAGCCAACTAGAATCTGTGCCTGGGGTCAGACTGGCCTTCCTTAATATAGGCCCAAAGAGAGACTAGATTGAGAACCTAGGGTCAGTGGAAAGTCAAAACTGCCTACATCAACATTAAAAGCTGTGAAAGAAAATCCACATCATCTGCTGGGACCTCCGAGTGACAGGGGAAAAGTCCTTACTACTAGAGTCTGATAGAGGATGGCCTCTTAGCGACACCTCAGAAATAGGAACTTCCTGAAGAAAGATAGAAACCAGAAGAGAAATAAGAGTGCTGGCTAGAAAAGTTGAAATCCTCTTGGCAATCAAAAGTTGCCAGTTTGAAGAAAACAGATTAAGTGATGAACCCAGAGGTAAAAGAATAGAGTGAGTCCTTGGAGTACCAACTTTGATGTCTAGCTCCCAGGAAAGATGGAACAAGCTGGATGCCAATCATATATTGGCTTCCTTAAGTAGACTCCATATCTAGTTTCATTTAAACTTCAGAAAAGCCAAAGAAAGGGATAGGCTCCTGGGGTTGGTCAGGCAGTAAGAATAGCCAAGTGTTTCTTGAAGTTTGGGATCTTGGGGTTGTAAATGAAAGTGACTTGAAGACTGTGGCCATAAAGGAGAACTGGTCTACAAAAAACTGGTCGCCAACTAGAGCCTCTTTCAGAAATGGTAAGTTAGCCTGGAGGCATCAGTGCCTAGGACCAAGGAAGAAAATTGCCCATGGTCCAGCCTGTAACTTCAGCCCCAGCTGGCAGCATGCCCCTTGACCTCTGACGCCCAATGGGGCAGATCCAGAAAGTGTCTCCAGCTTCTAACGGGGCCAGATCTCCTCTGTTTGTATGTTTTTATCTTTTGTTTTGCTTTTGTTTTTAGTAAATGAGTATGGTCTGGCCCAGCACTAGTTGGTTTCAGAGATTCCAGAGATTCTCGCTCTGCTTCTGGTGGCCTGCTCTGGAACGCATCGCAGGCACCGAAAAGTTATCTCCAAACCCTATAGAAGTCAAAAAGCAAATGAGCATCCCCCAGAGCTGCAGAGTGGGGTCCCAGTAAAGAAAGGGTGGTGTTCAGTACCGAAACTTCAATGATGGGCCATAGCCACTGAGAGGCAAAACTGACTGCCGGGATGGGAGCGACTGGGCGGGCACCTCGGAGTTGCTGCGACAAGTGGGACTTGTCAAATACCCGCAGGAACGTCCCTTTAAGTCACCCAGCACCCAGGGACCAATAGGGTAAGATAGCCCTTGAACCAGCAGTATGCCGCCTGTCGAAGGAGAGGGAGTTGTCTATAGCAGGATCCCTTGAACCCAAGGCCCAAACACTGGCCTGAGCCCAGTCCGGGAGGGAGTCGTGGGAACCTTTTGCAGACGTTAGCCACTAAACTGATTCCAAAGTAGATGAATAAGGCGGAACCCTGAGTCAGCCAGGACACTGATCCCTACAAAGAGAAGAAAGTTTGGTGTCTTGGGGCCCGCAGTTCAGGTCAGACAACGGGTGACACGTGGCCCTGGGGGCAGGAGTGCGCGCTAAGGGTTTCCTTCCCAGCCTACGGCACGACGTCTCAGAGCGGGACAAGGCCCAGAGCGCCAGTTCTGGGCTCCTCACCAGGGCCGCACTGGTGTGCCCGGCTGTAGGGAGCCAGGAGAGAAGTTGAGGCACCCAAACGCCCCGGGATCCAGAAGCTGAAGGTCCACTACTTTCCCTCGGGGCCATAGCCTAGCCAGGCACAAGAACTTGGGGCGCTGAGCTGGAGAAATTAGGAGGGAGGGTGAGAAGAGGGACAAGGTGCTGACTTACCTGCTTGCAGCTGTCCTTGCCTTGGTGCCGTCCCAGTGTCCCTGCAAACGGCGGCAGCCAGCCAAGGGGACCAGGCTTTGCTAAGTTTGGCCTCGCACCTCTGGAGAAGAGGCGCGAACCGGCAAATGCTAGGCGCGCAGTTCCTGGAGAGAGATCTCCCTGAACTTGGGAAGGGCAATGCAAGGAAATCCGCTCGAGAGGTTAATATTTAAAGCACCCACGCAAAACTCCGAACGACTGTTCAAACCTCGAGTTCTCGCTTTGAAAGTCGCCTTGCACCAGCCGGTGGACAATTTCAGGTCAACGTGACTTCATCCCAAAGTGGCTAACTTCATTAGGATGGACTCTTTATAAGCTACACCGTAACGGGGATATACCTTTCGCTCCCTAACACCACGACGGAGAACTTTGACTGAAACGAAGAATCCATGGAAGAAGATCAAAGCTCAAAGGGGAAAAGTTGCAAACTAATGACAGTATGGAGAAAAGTTTTTAGCAATTGGTTTCTTAAACAGGGATAACAAACATAGCATCACGCCGGCACCCCGTTGCACTCGATCTAAGTTTGGTGTCACCAGATAACCCGAACACCCCAAGAACAGTGCCCTTGAGACTCTGCCCCAGAAGGGTCGGAACTGTTGTTTCAACCACAAAAGAAAAAGGGGAAAGGGGGAGAAAAAAAGACAAGGAAGAATGCTATATCCCTCTGCCTATTCTAAGACGTCAGTTTGCAAAAACGACACGGAATTGTCCCTCGACTTCAAAAGGATCGAGAATTACATTCAATTTCATCTGAATCTGCGAGTCATCCTGTTGGGAAGCCTACGGCGATATCGGCGGTATCCGCAGAACCAGCAGCCCCGCCACAAAGGAGGTGGGGGGAAAGTGGTCAAATGCAAGAACTTTTTTTTTTTCCAAAGAAAAATAAAGCTAAATCAGAAATAACTTTTATAGACATGCCTTTTCTGACTTCGTAAAGTTCATTTTAAAATGTGCTTTCTGCTGTCTAAGGTGCAAGGTTAGGGGAGTGCGTGGCTGGAATCTGCATGCTGATAAGAGAAGGCTGATGTACTTACAGTGACAGAGGGCAGGCTGCGGGAGAAAAGCTGTTTGTGTTAGCCTGCGAGTTACCCAGGGCTGCAGTGAGAGCAGAAAGGAGGAGTGGGAGTGCCAGTCTGCGTACACCTTCACCGCGTCTCATTACATCTGCCAGCCTCTCTCTCCCTCTCTCTTTCATTTCCACATTCCCTTTGTTCCTGAAAAAAAAATCTACACGTCACATCAGAGTCCCCAGATGCAGTCTACACCAAAGAAAAAAATGAATAATTCAATCAAACTGTGCATAGTCTCTAAGGCAATAAATCTATTGCACTTAAAGAAACGAAGGGTAATTACCACCCTGGAATTAGAATAAGGCCAAAGACCCGGGATGTCATTGAGTCTCTCTGGGTAAACTCCCCAGTCAAATAAAGTTTCATTTATTTAATCCTTTTAGCCTCTCAAATGAAAAGTCAGACTAAGGTTTTTTTTTTTTAACTTATTTTAGAAGGGCAATCGCTTCTTTTCAAACATTTTAGAAAAGAGAGGGTGAAGAAGGGGTGAAAAAGCCTAGGACCAGAGACCCTGCTTAGAAGGCTCCGGAAGGCAGCAGCCTAGAGCAGGGGGAACGCACGCGAACCAAGATAACGTGTCCTTGGAGCCTGTCTAGAGTCCACTTCTTTCCCACTCCACCCTCTTCCACTCCCCTGTAATCATCAGAGCTTCGTCCTCCACTCTCAGCCGACACCGCATCTCTTCGAGAGGGCATCTGGCATCTGGGAGCCTTACCTGCAGCCTGGAGACATAAGAGAAGGCGCGCTTCTCTACCAATACCCCACGCCATCCCTATGCACCCCTCCAAAGTCCCGCCACCTTCTACTTCCATCTGCCTGAGAGAAACTGTAAACGGGATTTTTCCCTCCCCAGGACTGAATGGAAACTCTGTACTGTACCGACTTCTGGATTTGCCCTGGATTGAGTTTAGGGAATGTCTGGAAAGGGAAAAAAAAAGGGGGGGGGAGAAAGAAAAAAAAAACTGAGGGGGGTAGCTCAAGGCTTGTCCAAGTCAGCGAGAAGGCTGCGTTGGGCTGGAAAGCGCGTACGGGAGAAACAGCTGGGACGCAGACCCGCAATGGAAATCTCAGTTCTAGGAACCTTGTCCTTTCGTGCCAGAGGTAAGACTGTGTGACTGTCACACGTTTATTCATTCTTTCACTGTGTCTCTCTCTCCTCTCCGCAACCTTAAGATCCCTCCCCCTCGGATCAGCCGGTACGCACCCCCAGAGAACGGCATTATTTTCCAGTTCTCTCCACTCATAAATTGTGGGTGTCATTGAAACCAGATGAGCAAATCGACCGATTGCTTGCGGCAGCCACCGATCTCTCGATCCCTGTCCTGGGTGCACGCACTAGCTGGGGCATCTGGGGCTGCAGGATACCCCCCAGATCGCTGGGTCTGCTTGGAGACGTAGGGGTCAGGTGTTTTGAGAAAGGTTCGAGGCATCCCAAACGGGATGCTTTGGTCTCCTCCAAATGCAGCCTAAGCAAGCAAGCAAGCAATCACACACACACACACACACACACACGCATGCATACATACACTCACACACAAACAGACATTCTACCATTTGGCTCAACTCTTCATCTAAACTCCAGTCCCTTTAAACAGTTAATTAAGCCCGCGTGAAAGCGGCGGGCAAACTAGGCTGGGACGTGGATGAACCTCGAGGATGCCAAGCGGCCCGCTCAGCCACGCTTTGTTTACGAGCCTAAGTCGCCCCCTTGAGGTCGAGAGGAAAACTACAGGTGATCTAGTCGAGGAGCCCGACCGGTTCCAACTCCAGAGCTTGGGCAACCGCCCGCCTAAGTAAGGGCCGCTAAGGGAGGGTTCAGGAAGGACGCTTTACGGGTCTGCAACTAGACGCTGAGACCTGGGCTAAGAAGTGTTGAGAATAAGCCGTGCATTCTTGCTGAAACCCAGCATCGGGAACTAAGAGAAGGTTCAGACTCCCAGAAAAGTGTTTCAACTCCCAACCAAAGACTCTGCAGCTCTTAAGACAAGCGCTGCTGTCTGAAACTTCAAGCACTAACTCGGAAATTGGGGTGCGGGAAAAGTGGGGGAGGCAGCTTTGGAGATTCTCGTTGCCCGCACTCGGGTCCCTTCAGGGGGAGATTGAGATTGGGTTCCCCTTAGGCAATCGTGGACTCTTGCATTCTTCGACTTCTCTCCCGCTTGATCTTTTTCCATCCTCGAGGCTGGAGACAGAGGGACAGGGGTCAAGGCCAAATCAGGGATCACAAGCCGGGATGGGGAAGGAAAGTGGACTGTGCGCGGGGTGGGGAGGGGGGGACACTCAGACCACTAGGCTACATGCTAGAACTGAGTACTTCGCGCTCCTAGATTTCATTTCTCAGGAAATCAGTTCTTCTGACAATGGATTCTGGACATTTTAAATGAGTATTAATTATGTCCTCAATGTTCAACTTTCTCCCTACTATCTCTCTTGAAACCCATTCTGCAAATGTTTTTGCTGCTGTTCCTCCTTGCATTATAGATATCAGTTTTAAGAATCCCCTAGCTAAATCCTGAAATAATTTGTGTTTATAACTAATGTTTTTGGTCATGCCTGAACTTTGACTCCAAGGCTGTCTGTAAGGCCACTCCAAGTTCACCCTCCTCAATTGTGCCTCAAGGTTGCCTCCTTCATTTCCCTGTTATTTGAGATCATAGACATTATTTAAACAAAGCTATACCAAAGGACAGGGAAAGTAATTTTATTTATCTTAAGTAAAAAGACTCTTGGGAATGTTATATGAGGCTATAAATAACTCCAAATAAGGCTTCTCAAATTTTTTGGTCAGCAAAATAATAACACCAAAATAATTATCACAATGATAATGATTCTTTAAAGAGACCAAACCGCAGCAATCCAATACTAATAGTAACAGACAACAGTATATCTTACCATTGAAAAGAAGCAATAGGCCCCATAGTCAAGCCCCCACTGCCACGCATGCCACAGCCTAGAAAATTAACATTGGCTTGCTCCTCCACTCTTGTAGAAATCTGAGTATTACTGAATACAGTTGTGAATGTTCCCCGGGAATCCCAATTATAGAAACACCTGTGCTAAGTAATGCTATTCTAATCCACTATGAAAACCTTAAGTATGTAATAGCCCTCAGATCATCTCATTTCTTAGTAGCAGTGGTGTGGGCCAATCTCACTGCAGAACATTGTACTTGCATGTTGCATCCGGAGCCTTACCTCAGAGGGGCTAACCATATATACTCCTGATAGTTCTTCTTCTCTTAAATGGTTGCACTATGCACACGCAGTGACTGGCAGAAACTAAGCTTGGGTGGAAACTTCATTTAAAGTAAAATCAAATCAAAGGTCGATGACTACAAAAATGAAACACGTGGCACATGTGCAGGCAGGCAACTCCATGATCTTTAAATCAAAACCCTAGCATGGAAAAGTTGTCCCAAACAATTCTGAAAACGCTTCACTTTGCTATAAATAGACTGTAAAGGCAAAATAGAATGGCATCAAACCACTGTAAAAGGAATGTGATAGAAACCAGAAAAGTATAAACTTTTTACCAATTTCTCCATCCAAACTAGATCAAGCCTAATATTTTAAAATCCCAAATCAAATACTTTTGAAATGGTATCTGAAAGAAAATTACTAAAGTAGTGGTTATCTTATATTGCTTAATACTTAATACCCAATGCCACTAAAAACATCCAGAAAAAAGATTAGATTTTAGCAGTCATCCAAATGTATATCTAACACTGATACATAAAATTTCATTCTAACTAGTCATCTAAATGATTACAAAGGTGAACTTGAGTATCACCAAAAAATTCAAAGAAAGGAAAAATATGATAGTTTTAGGATAATTCAAACAAGTACAAGCTCTATTCACTAAGTATTCCTTGCCATAAAATATTTTTGAGTTATCAAGTTCTTTTACATGAAGTAATACTGCTAAAGTATTGTCTGTTGTCTGTACTTCTCTCTTTTTAAGAAACACATCACTTCCCAAATATGAGGTTCAAAATTCATTGATAGAGGCTGAATTGATAGTATACAGCTAGGGTACTTGCCTTGAGGGCTGCCAACCGGATTCAATCCCAGGCACCCCAGCTAGTCCCCTGAGCTCTGCCAGAAATGAATCCTGATCATAGAGCCAGGAGTAAGCCCAGAGCACAGCAGGGTGTTACCCCAAAATAAAAATAAAAATTCAGTGAGATGATGATTATTCCATACATTATACATATTAGCCATGCTAAGAATATTTGCTAAATCATATAGATCTAGTCAAATGTCTAAAAAGGCAAGCAAGAAACACAAAAAAAATGTAAAACTGCTCACTGTTAGACAATGAAACATTCACAAATATTACTTTTCTTTAAAAGTTTGTAATTAAGCTCAGAAATGATGTTTGTATATTATACTGTACATATTAAATATTTGGCTAAAATTTCTAATTTTAAAATGTGTTAATTAGAAATCTTCTACATCCCATATTCTGAATTTATTTTACTTCTAAAGGATTTTTTAATGTGGATGTGTTTTAAAACATCACAATATGACACAAATGACTTTTGCTTTTTCATATTTTTGTTCACATTTTAATATTTATTGAATTCCTAATATGTGCAAAGCATATAATAAATATGTGTTAGCTAATGATCTATCTTTGTATTTTTATGATTAATAAGTATTATTTTAAAACCTACTGCACATACATTGAAAATTAATTTTTATCAAATATGCCAGCTAAAGTAGTCTGCTTGATATCAATATATTTGATAATTACATATAGTGTTAATTCATTTTATTTGGCATAAACTAAATTAAATGAAAGATGTTTTTATTAAACAACAAAATTTGATTAATATTTATAAACATTTCTAAAAATTTATATTTCTAAACATTTCTAAAAATTTTTTCTGTCTTATAAAAAGAAAATTCAGAGGTCTTTATTTTAAAACAAACCCTTAGTTATAAATCAGTTCTACATAATATATTTTACTTTTAAATTAATTTTAAAAGAAACTTGGAGCCACATCTTCAATGTCTTTAATATAATTGCAATGCAAAATTACTCTAAAATTTGCTAATAAGTTTCAGTCTCAACATATGTCATAATTGTACATATGAGATAAAGATAAAATTCACTTAAAGTCAAATAAAAGCTATAAAACACCTCAATATTTCAAGTATCTGGACATATGCTAATATTAAATAACTCATTGGGTTGTATTGAATTTTGAAATTTTCATCAATATATTTTTGCATTAAGTTTGAATATTTTGTCTTTAAAACAGAAGACATTGAGAATCTACAACAGTGATCATCGTCATGCTAATGCATGCCTATTTAAGACAATAATCAATTGAAAACTTCATTTACTCAAAGTTCTAGAAGAGTAAGCTGCTGGTGAAAATATTTAAACTCAAAAGCTCAATACAAAAATCTCTTTTAATTGTATACAATATGTTATCAACCTACTTTCAAAGTTGATGAAGTTTAGTACTAAACTGAATATTAAGCAAATAAGTGTTAACTCTGTTCACTAGAATTAGCATATTTCAGATTATAGTTTATAAATTTTTAAGAGCATCAGCATCATGATATGGTTGCCATAGTAACTGCAACAATATGTCATTTCAATTAATTTTATATGCAGTGATAAGGCCTACTTCTACATCACTTCAATACAAGTTTGAAAAGCAAAGGCTGAAAAGCAGATATAAATAGCAAATAGTGAATTTCCAACTTGTACCAGATTAGAAACTTATAAACTCCAAATATATTTTAAAAAGAGCACAATATATTCTAATTACATAAAAGGGTAGTAGTATAAATAGAGGTTATAAAAATATTTTAAATTAATACATTCTGAAATAAAAGTTTTAATAATTATTTCAATACTCCATACTCGTTTCTTTATATGTAAAAATTTGGGGTTTACATATTATTTAGTTTTGATGGATATCTCTATTCTCAAAAAATAGGTAAAATGCCTTTAGAGCTTACATCCTAAAGACAGATTTTTAATATTTTTAAAGTAATTATTGCAATGGCTTCTCATTTAGAAGGAAGAAACAATGTCTTATTGCAAAGGCCTTCTTAATCTATCCCTGCCAGAAATATTCCATTGGCATTAGTCACTCAGTTATTGGAACAGAAAGAGCCTTTGAAAAATAAAGCATATATTTCTTAAAGAATAAATGTGGAAAAAATGTGGAGATCTAAATTGATTTGTTCTTTGACTAACATATCTCTTTTCTTGTCTTTCTGACATTGCACATTTGATATGGACTATGTTCAAGAAAACTCTCAAAATTACTTCAAAAGGCATATCACATTTAAGGCTATATCATTCATCTTTTAAAGATATAAATAGCATGAGTTACTAGCAATTTTAATTAATTACTATAAAGAAATGTCCTAAATATAAATATTATAATCCTAAAAGAAATTTTAGAATATAAAGAAAGACAGCATGTGTATTTTTTTATCTGATAAAGAAACAATCTAAATAAGAAAAGATAAATATATACAACTTATTCTTCTTGATAGGATTAAGAGGATTCCAAACAAGCATTTACATTCCTGGTTTTCCTGACAATTAACAATGAAAAGCAGATGTTTACAAAGCTGTTTCGTATGCTGCCTTAAAAGACGATAAAAGATGGTTTGTGAAGAGTACGAAGGAAGAGCCAGATAACTACTTGCCGGGTGTATATTTAAAAAGAATTTTCATTGGCTCAGTTATTGTTAATAGTGAAAGAAAACACTTTGTGCTGCACATACTGTATGACTGTGACTATAGAAAACTGCCATCATAAAGTCCTCAAAAACTCTTAAGATGTAATTTACAAAGATAATAATAACACAGAATTATTTCACTTCTCTGAATGCTACACATTTGCATACCAGGACTGTGTACAATATACTCATAATGCACATTCATAATAACAAGGACTTCTTAACACTGTAACTACAGCATCAGATCTGTGCATTAGACAATCTATCCTACCAACTTTTACTTATTGGTAGGAAAGTGTTAGTCTGAGGAAGCCCAGGTGTTTGCAGTATACGCATGTGAAGACCAACCGCTTTAACTAGCGTGTCGCCATTGTGACAAAATGTGATGATAAAACTGAAAGTCATGTGATCCTTCAAGGCAGGAACAATGCACCTAGTAGAATCTATTTAGTATTATATTGGAATATAACAAGTGAATACTTTAAAACAATATGATACAATTATGGGTGTCTATGACTTTAAAAAGCCAAAATGTAATTGATTTGAAATATTTTTTTTCTTGAACCAGGTTCTAGCTAAGCATTCTTTAAAATTTGTAAATTGCTGAACCATTTTAAAAGTTTAAAACTTGTTTGTTTTGGGGGGCTACACCCAGCTGTTTTTGGGGGGAGTTGTTTATTTTGCTTTGTTTGGTGGCAACACCTAGCTGTGCTCAGGGATACTCCTGACTCTGAGACAGAGAACAGTCCTAAAATGGCTCAGGGGACCATAGGATATGCCAGGTTCAAGATCAAATCGGTCAGCTACATGTAAGGCAAGTATCCTACCCACTGTACTATTACTCTTACCCTTTTTGTTTATTTTATTTTGGGGTTTTGTTGTTGCTGCTGCTGTTTTTGCAGGCTATCCCAGCAGTGCTCAGGGTTTACTCCTGGCTCTGCACTCAGGGACCACTTCTGGCAGGCTAAGGGGACCATACGAAATAACAGGGATCAAACTCAAGTTATCTCTGTGCAAAACAAGTGCCCTATCCACTATACTCTCACTCAGGCTTCTCTGGTCCTTTTTAAATATTAGTTTGGGTGTTTTATTTATTTATTATTTATTTTTTGGTTTTGGGGCCACACCCGGCAGTGCTCAGAGGTTACTCCTGTCGATGCACTCAGGAATCACTCCTAAAAATCTCAGAGGACCATTTGGGATGCTGAGGATTGATCCCGGGTGGGCCCTATAGAAGGTAAATGCCCTACTCTATGTACTCTCACTCTGGCACTGGATATTCTTATTTTCTGAAAATCAACTTTAATAATAGATCTTCAGTAAGCTACATTTACCTTCTGCGTGTACATATCACAATAACCATATTTGGTATTTACCACAGATATTAAATAGATTCTTATTTTGTTACATGTTTCCTGATTTTATTACATAGAGAATAAATAAACAACATAAATAAAATGTTCTCCTGGCCAGAGAAGTTATTTTCTAATTTTATTTCTGATACTTCTGGGACATTTTTTTTTTCTTTTGGGGAGTGAGGGAAATAACAATTTGGGCCACATCTGGAGGTGCTCAGTGCTTTACTACTGACTGAACACAGGGATCACTCCTTGCTATGCTCAATTACATGCTCAGTTACATACACACTCCCAGAGATTGAACTCAGTCAACCACATGCAAGTGCCCTACCCACTATACTATCTTTCTGACTCCCTGATTCTTTGGTGAGGTCTGATTCTAAGAAGTATGCAGGAAGCCCAGGAGCTCTAGCAGCAATTCTCAGCCAACCAGTAAGAAGTTCAATGTAAAGGCCAAAGGATGCAATGCTGCTCCTGCTATTCAGTGATCCACAGGGCTCCATCGATGCTTGGAGGACCCTGTAGTGTCAGGAATAGAACCCTAGTAGTAATTGTACTACCTCACTAGCGGCTGCCCAGCCTCTAGTTCATTTTTAACTTTATTCAAAACAGAAGATATTTTGAAAACAAAGAGATGAGACAACTACAATATTGCAATAGATAAATTTTGTAACTGTATCAATACCTGAATTAGGACAAACCGAACAAAACTATCTAATTAGGAAAATTCTGAATATATTAAATCATTTACATTTTTTAATTAAAATTGTGTTTAATATGAAAGATGCAAAAATTTGGTTTCATATGAAAGATGCAACAGAAGATAATTACTTGTCCTTAAGTTTTTATTAAATATTCAATAACCCATAGGCATTATTTATTTATGTGAATCCTATTATTGAAATTGAATTATTTTACCATGAAACATCAATTATATCACAGATTATAATAAAGTAGAAAATACGTTCATGTATTTTTTATGGGAGTCACCTCAAGCTGAGGAAAGAGGGCTCCTATAATTCTTAACTCAGGGGTTCTACCCAGAGGTGCTCAGATGGTGTGGAAACTGGGTATGTAGCATATATAAACAATGTCAGGTAACCCTAGTAGTTAGTACACATACTAGGCTCTTACTCCACCACTTAAATCCTCTCCCTGGCCCCATTCGTGCACATTATTACCTCATTCAATTGCAAAAGCAATTTTGCACTGTAATTTTATACTATAAGCTGATTATCCATCCTAATTTATATTAGCAGCACAATACTTTAACTTAAGGATCAAAGAAACTACCTTGAAGCAATAACATTCTGACCTTTGATATTATAATGTACGTTAAAAAATTGATACGATAGGGCCAAAGGGATTGTACATTGGGAAGGGTGTCTGCCTTGCATGTAGCCAACCCAATTGAGTCTCCAGCACCCCATATGGTCCCTTGAACACATCAGGAGTGACCTCTGAGCTCAGAGTCAGAAGTAATCCTAAGCACACTGGGTGTGCCCCCCCCCAAATTACTAAGGCAGCCAACAGATTTTTATTATTTACCTCAAATCCAGGTCAAATTCACAATAGAAAGAAATCTACATGAGGGCCCGGAGAGATAGCATGGAGGTAAGGCGTTTGCCTTTCATACAGAAAGATGGTGGTTCAAAACCCGGCATCCCATATGGTCCCCTGAGCCTGCCAGGAGCAATTTCTGAGTGCAGAGCCAGAAGTAACCCCTGAGCGCTGCTGGGTGTGAACCAAAAACCAAAAAAAAAAAAAAATAATAATAATAATAATAATAATAATAATAATAATCTATATGATTACTTCAGTTTTCAAAATCAATACTAAGATAAAATGTCCTTTATATTTTGAGCTATCTTCACATTCTCTTTTTTGTTCACATTTTCTTTTTTGAAGGGTCTTGCATCCCTGATAGGGCTTAGGGTCCACTTTTAGCTGAGTGCTCTGGTTACATTCTCATGTGTCTTGAGACCACCGTGAGGTGCCAAGGATCAAGATTTGGCCAAAGCAAGTATTCAACCTATTGAACTATCTCTCTGGCATGTCAGATTTTCTTCTAAGAATAAATATTATTTTAGGTGCTCAATTAATAATACAGTGAATTTAACAATCAACCCATGTTCAACCCTTGGCCTCTTTGGAGCTGCCAGAAGTTATTCCTGAGTCCAGAGCCAGGAGTAAGTCCTAAACACAGCTAGGTGTAGTCCAACACCCCACTCTCTGAGTAGCTTTTTTCAGAACACTGTTTTACCTTTGATGTTTGAAGGAAAAAAAATTGGCAATAAATGCCTCTTATTTTATTTATTTTCTTATAAGTATACTTTTTTGTCTGAACATGATTATGGAGAAAATTGCAAGGACTTCCTGGGTGGCAGGAAATAGAATATATTATCAGCAGCAGAAGTGGAAAAGTACTTAAAATAATCTCAAGATTTTCTCCAAAAGTAAGAAACTACATTTAATTCAACAAAACTAAATGTGGGAAGAGAAAGAATGACACATAATTGCTTTACTTTTTAATCTTTTGACCCAGAATGTTAGCAATTTTGTAGTCTTTCCAAATATAGGAGTAAGTAAAGAAAGTAGCAAACCACCTTCCCTGGAATAGAGTCATATTGGTCCAATCTGGTAGCAGATTACAGGGCCTGCTCATTTTTAAATATGTTAGCCTTTTGAAGGGGGTATAATTTTATTTCAGCCATGTTGATCACCACTCTCACAACTTTATGGACTTGTTCTCATTTTTAATATATTTCCCACTGTTCCACAAATTACTTCTGCAGAGTTATTACTTCCCCAGGTCATCTTAATCATACTTTCTATTTCTAATAACTTTTTGTATCTGTTAAAGTAATGCTTGTAAAGAGGGAAAAAAAAAAGGATCATTTTACTAAAAATGTTAAATAGATTTCTGCCAGACCCCTACCCATCTCCCATTCAATTTGAACCATAAGCAAACACTTTATAAAGTTTTTTTAGAGTTTCTTTGGATATTAACACCATACTAATATGAGTTTAATTTAAGCAATGTGTAAACATCCTTTAAATTTTAATTTTTAATTTCCAGTTATTATTTATTGTCATATATTTTATTCTTATCTCTCTCTCTTGCCACTACAACTGTTTAACAAATACTAAATTAAATCAATACTTATGATACAAAGTAAATTTTGCTCATGGCTAGGCCAAGTGGAGTAAATACATATTTTTTTTGTAAATATTCTTTCTTATTAAAATCCTCTTCGAGTAGGGTGTTTGCCTTACATATGGCCGACCTGGGATCAATCCCCAGCATCACATACACTTCCCTGAGCCCACCAAGAGTGATACCTGAGCACAAAGTCAGGAGAAACCCCTTTAGTGTAAGCACCCTTGAGTGTAGCCCCAAAAAAAGTAGCTCAAAATTAACATAAAACCAATTCTGAGACAAAGAAAATGCCCCAGAAATATATCCTAAATTTTTTAAATAAATTTCTATGATAATGAGAGTAGTAGGGTAAAATGAAATGAGGAATTAATTGAAAACTTATTGCAGAGCAATAAGGTGATCTAACTTTTTTTTAAAGGAATGAATTTAATGGCCGTGAATTAGAAGAGAAAAAAAAAACAGGTAAATAGCTAGAAATCTATTGTAATAATTCCCAAATGAGAAAGATGATGCTTTGGAATCAAAATAATCTGAAATCAAACTATTGCTGTGGAAGCAATAGTAAGGGGTCAAATTTGAAATTAATTTTGAAGCAATAGTTATCAGAATTGATTGTTTATTAGCGATAGCATTAAAGAAAAATATTGTCTACACAACTGAAAAATACAATGTCCATATAATGAGACATGAAACACTACAAAGAACAGGTGTGGTAGATAAGGGATATCAGGAACTAAGGTTTTGACAAATTAGACTTGAAATTACTATTAATACTCAAATCAAGATGACATGTAATTGGGGCCAGCGAAATAGCACAGTGGTAGGGTGTTTGCCTTGCACATGTGGCCAATCCAAGATGTACCTTGGTTTGATCCCCAGCATCCCATATGGCCCCCCCAAGCCAGGAGTGATTTCTGAGCACATAGCCAGGAGTAACTCCTGAGTGTCACAAGGTGTGCCCTGCCCCCCAAAAAAAGATGACATGCAAGAGAAATCCTGTGTGGAAGTAAAAAATTTCAGTCAAAAAATAAGTGAATCAAAGTTATACAATTTAATTAATTACTTTATTTAAATTGTGATTATCAGCCATACAATGTACAACACTCTTCACTAGTGCACATCAGAAATAAGTGAGTCAAAGCTTTAAAAGATATTTAAAACCATTGGAATAGATAAAAACCACTTATAGAGTTAAGAGAGGAAAATGTGATTTGAATATTGGAGTTCAGGACACAACATTGTTTAGAGGTTGCAAAGATGAAAAGTAACCAGATAAGAATGCATTTTTGTTTGATAATAGTTGGTTTAGACAAGAGCAAGTGATACCACACAACCACTGCTAGAAGGGATCTGGGAAAGATTTCACACTATTAAAGAGGGTTCAAATAGGGCTGTGCTTCTTCTTGTTTTGTATACATATGAAGATTTGATGACTTCTGAATATTTTGTGGGATCTAATATATTAGTGCAAAAACTTATGTAGAGCAGTACATAATACCTACATAATTGCCACACAATATTATGTATATAATAAATAATTATCATCATGAAAGCTATTAAGAAACTTCTTATTATATGTGATATATTTTCCCAACTATCTTTTGTATTTTTTATTTATTGATAATTTTGTCATCTTTTATTTTTATATAATTAAGTATATCTTTTGTCAGTGGAAGGGAACTTTATTGCATGTGTAAGGTTCTGGGGGAAAATATATCTATCATTGCCTCTTTAAGTTTCTATATTTTCTGTATTGCTTAGAAAGATTTTTTCCCTGAACTAGAGCAATAGCACTGGGTAGGGTGTTTGCCTTACAGGTGGCCAACCTGGATACAATCCCCAGGATCCCATATGGTCCCTTGAGCCTGCCAGGAGTGCTTTCTGAATGCAGATCCAGGAGTAACCCCTAAGTGCCACTAGGTGTGGCCCCCAAAAAAGTAATTCAAAATTAACATAAAACCATTTCTGAGACAAAGAAAATGCTCCACAAATATGATTCAGAAAATTTTTAAATAAATAAATATTCTGTGATAATGAGAGTGCTAGGGTAAAATTAGATGAGAAATTAATTGAAAGCTAAAGCCAAAAGTCAAAAGCCCAAAAATAAAGAAAAGATCTCTTCCCAAAGTAGTTTCCCAATTTTCCAATATTTGCTTTTAAATGTAAACACTTAGCCAATTTACAATTTACTTTGTATCTTTTATTTTGTGTGTCACACCTGGATATGGGGATTTAAGCAACTGTCATGGCCACAGCCACATACATGGCAAGTGTATGTATCTCAATACTATCTCTCCAGTTGATTTAATCTTGCAAAACATCAGTAATTTCACTTACATGTTTTTACAATTGCATAAACTTAACCACCATTATTATAGTAGCTCACAAAAAAAATTGCCCTAAAAGTTAACTATATACTCTACCAGATTTCTTCCCTTCGCTCCATTCAAACTCTAGGGGGAAAAATGGTCCTGTCTCTGTTGTTGGGCCTTTTATAGAATGTCTTCGAGTTGCCATCTGTTGTGGTTGCCTTCTTTCACTTAGTAATAGGTATTAAGTCATACCTTACATGACTTTCCATGAGTTTACAGCTCATTTCTGTTTAGCATTGAGTAATTTTCGATTGTCTGGATGTACTACAGTTCATCATTTCACCTATTGAAGGATCCCGTGGTCACTCCCAAGTTTTGGCAATTATGTACAAAGTTGCTATGTACATCCATGTGTAATTCTTTTTTTTTTTTTTGGTTTTTGGGCCACACACGGCATTGCTCAGGGGTTACTCCTGGCTGTCTGCTCAGAAATAGCTCCTGGCAGGCACGGGGGACCATATGGGACACCTTCGGTCCTGGATCGGCTGCTTGTAAGGCAAACGCCGCTGTGCTATCTCTCTGGCCCCTATGTGTAATTCTTGTGAATGTAAGTTGTGGGTAAATAAAAGAAGTATACTATGCTGGATCACATAGAAAGAATGCATTTCTTTTTATAAAGATCTGTCTTCCAAAGTGTTCTGTGTTTATATTTCCAGCAACAGTGACTGAGCTCCTGTTACTCCACATGCTCATAATCACTAACTGTAATCAGTATTTTTACACCAATCTACGAGGTGTGTAGCTGAATCTCTGTTTTACTCTATCTCCCTTTATAATAAAATGAATATCATTTCATTCAACTGTCTGACACTTGGTTGTCCAAATCATTTTAATGTTTCTTTTTTATAGTTGTTTTAAGAATTCCCTGTAAGTTTTAGAAATAAGTCCTCAGCCAGATATATATTTTGCCAATATTCTTTGTCAATGTCTCCATGATATATTGCTTTTGTTTGGGGGGATGTACACACCCAGCAGTACTTGCCCACAACCAGGAATATTCCCAGTTCTGTGCTCAGGAGTTACCCCAGACAGTTTTCTGTGGCCCATGCAGTACCAGGGCTCAAACCTCAGCATGCAAAGCACATGCTCAGTCACTCGAACTACCTCTCCAGCCCTGGAACTTATCTTTTCCTTTTTATATGATGTCTTGTGTAGAGGGGAAAAAAATTTCCAGGATTAATACTACTCTGAAACTGACTAACAAGCACTCAACTTATAATTTAGTCAAGACCTTTGGTTTCCATTCTTTCACCTATGAGCCAAAAATCACTATGTATCTCTCATAATTTTATGATAAAAGTTAAATAAGATCATCCAGATAAAATACTTTACCAGTATAAAGCAAACACTAGGTACTAAATCAATATGGCGATCACCCTTATCTCTGCTCACACTGGTATTTCTTTTTCTTTTTCTTTTTTTTTGATTTTTGGGTTACAACCTGCAGCACTAAGAGGTTACTCCTGGATCTATGCTCAAAAATCGCTCCTGGCAGGCTTGAGGGACCTTATGGGATGCCGGGATTTGAACCACCGTCCTCCTGCATGCAAGGCAAATGCCCTACCTCCATGCTATCTCTCAGGCTCCATGGGATTTCTTTTTCTTAGTTTTCAAAATATTACTAAAGGTAGATAAAATGGTACAGAAAACACTGTTACAAATATCTGTGTACTTTGTACTGAGATTTATAAATTAACAAGCTACACATCTCCCCTACAGATAAAGTGATATTTTACAATTACTATTAAAATCTTTCCTGGGGACGGAGCTATAGCACAGAGGTAGGGCATTTATCTGGCACACTGCTGACCCAGGACGGACCTCAGTTCGATCCCTGGTGTCTCATATGGTCCCCAAGCCAGGAGTGATTTCTGAGCAAATAGTCAGGAGTAATCCCTGAATGACACAGGGTGGTGGCCCAAAAACAAAAACAAAAAATCTTTTCCTATATTTTTATTCCCAGAGTTAAGGCTTGATATTTGAGCTCATCCTTCTGATTCATTTATAGGCTTGTATGACATATTTACTTTATCTAAATACAGGGTAAAGATATATGCAAATAATGTGTAATCAATTATTATGATGTATATAATTTTTGTATTCTCCATTTCCCCTCCCTCGTGTTAACATTATTCCTAAAACAAGAGTTGAAACACATGTTTTAGTGGACATACTCAAACACCTGTCTCTGCTGGCCATGGGTTAACGCTTCCTGCCTTCCCACTTTAGTTGTGATGCCACACAGTTTCTAGTTGGTATGTTTCCCAGGGTCACACATTTTAGTTTCACATTTCAGTTGTGGCGTTCATACACACCTGGCTGTTGTGCAAAGCAAACTCACTTGCTCGAAAACAGCAGAACTGCTTGTATTACACTTGCCACATGTGGGCTGTGATTGAACTCACAGCCTCAGGTTTTACAAGACAGGGCATTTTAGCCACTGTGTTACCTCCAGGATCCTCTATATACATTTTGCCAACTATTTTTTTGCTTAATATTATATTCCTAGTAATTATCCATTTGAGGGATGAACAAATGGGCAAATAACTTAACAGACCGAGCCCATGAAGTCCTCGTTTCTGGTCCCCTTCACCATGATAGGTCCCCAAGCACCACCAGAAGCAACCTCTGAGAACCATGAGGTATGGTCTATAAACAAACAAAAGATAAAAGTTACCTATTTGAGCATATCTATTTGAATGACTATGTATAGTCATTCATTTAATCAAATGTACATAGCTAAAAATGTTTATCTTTTTAAATATTTTCTTTGGTAGGCCTTTCAAGCACTCTTTAGGGTATCCAGGGAAACTCCCAACAACACTTGGCCAACTAGGATAGTTTGGTGGTGGGACCCAAAGAATGTGGCACAAAATAACGATTCATTATTTATATTGCAAGATTATACATCACAATAAGTCTAGCTAACAACCACTACCTACAGAGTACTTTGATAATGGTACCTTTATCATATGTATTATTTGAGAATATTTTTTCCCATTTGATAGATTGACTTCTCAGTTTGTTCTCTTCTATAACTTTTATTTTGTTATTGTGTTTTTTTCTTTTTAAGCCAGTCAAATTGAGCAGTGGTGGGGGTCATATACTAACTTTTATGATACTAACATTAATAAGTTCTGATAAACCACTGCCATCAGACCAGCCTTGTTATTGTTTTTGTCATTGTTGCTGCAGTGATAAATGGCCACACACACTTGGTAGTTAGACTCCATACTTGTTGGGTCAGCTCTCTCTAAATTTTTCTAAATTTAGAAACTTTATGTCACATTTTCTAAATTGTGATGTCCACAGACTAAAACAGTTTGGTTGAAGATTCACAAAAGACACGTCATTGGCACTGTACTCAAACATGTGTAGCAGTGCTGAATATTGACTTGTAATTTGGTGTCCTCAAAGCAGGTGCTACTGCTTTAGAGCTATCTCTGGATTCCCCGCCTCTTCTTTTTATTGTAGTCCTACTTTATTGTGTATAAGCTCTTTAGTTTTGTGTCCATCCCACACCATAATAATATAGTTATTTGTTTGATTTATACTTAATATTTTAAATTTTTATTTAATTTTTTATTACCAGGAACTCAACAAAAGGTTTCATGCAAGTGGGTTTATGTGCTCTACTACTGAGTCCACATCCACAGTCTCTATATAGTATATTTTGTATTATAGTAAAATCTATTATTAACTTTATTTTCTTTATTGAAGCCCTTTCATCTTGCATCATATTCCTCCTACCTGAAGTGAAATCCTTATAGTATGCTTTCTGTGATGATCTTCAAGTTAAAAGCCTTCTGATTTTTTTACTTGTCTGAAAATTATTTTCTTCAAATGTCTGCTTTTTTAGATATAAGTTCATAGAATATGCACATTTATAATTAAAATAATTGTCAACTGTATTCTATCTCCTATCTTCTACTTTTTGTTTTTGTTTTTGTTTTTGGGCCACACCTGGCTGTGCTCAGGGGTTACTCCTGGCTATCTGCTCAGAAATAGCACCTGGCAGGCATGAGGGACCATATGGGATGCCGGAATTTGAACCAACCACCTTAGATTCTGGATCGGCTGGTTGCAAGGCAAATGCCGCTGTGCTATCTCTCCGGCTCCAAATTGTACCAATACATCAATACATGCACTTTGTGTGTGTGTGTGTGTGTGTGTGTGTGTGTGTGTGTGTGTGTGTGTGTGTGTGTGTGGTTTTTGGGTCACATTTGGCAGCACTCAGGGGTTACGCCTGGCTCTGTGCTCAGAAATCGCTCCTGGCAGGCTCAGAGGATCATATGGGATGCCAGGATTCGAACCACAGTCCATCTGCTTTCAAGGCAAATGCCTTACCTCTGTGCTATCTCTCCAGCTCCAAGATTTTTTTTTTTTTTTTGGTTTTTTGGGCCACACCTGGCGGTGCTCAGGGGTTACTCCTGGCTGTCTGCTCAGAAATAGCTCCTGGCAGGCACGGGGGACCATATGGGACACCAGGATTCGAACCAACCACCTTTGGTCCTGGATCAGCTGCTTGCAAGGCAAACGCCCTGTGCTATCTCTCCCGGCCCCAAGATATTTTCTAACTTTTTTATGTCTTGCAGTTTCACTACAGGACAACCAACATATTTTTGGCCATTTCCATTAAGATATGATGATGCATTTTATGTGTCAATATATTGATGTCTTTCACTTATTCTGAAAAGTCCTTCTCAACTATTGCCCTTCTTTAAGTCTAGCACCTCATCTAAATCCATAGTTGTATTTACATTCAATTTTCCTATTGTGTTTTCCATGTCTCTTAGCCTCTTAAGTTCTCTACACCTTTTTGCCTTTGGGCTTATAGCATAGAAAACTCCTATACTTTTGCCTCTGAGTAGTATCTAATTGAATTTTAAATTTTAGTAAGTATTTTATTTATTTATTTATTTATTTATTTATTTATTTATTTATTTTGGTTTTTGGGCACACCCGTTTGACACTCAGGGGTTACTCCTGGCTATGTACTCAGAAATCGCCCCTGGCTTGGGGGAACCATATGGGACGCCGGGGGATCGAACTGAGGTCCATCCTATGCTAGCGCTTGCAAGGCAGACACCTTACCTCTAGCGCCACCTTCCCGGCCCCATAAATTTTAGTAAGTATTTTAATTTCATTTTCATATCTCTGGTTCTATTTTAATGTCAGCAAAATTACCCGTTTTGTCCCTTGTTTTCTATTTATATTTTTATCAATCTTTAACTTTGTTAAACACATGAAATATACTGATTTTGAATTCAATGCCAAATAAGGCAAAAAAATTGAATTTAGATGGTTTTATTTCTACTAGGTTTATTTCTTATGATGCCTTATTTCTTTTATTTTTTATGGAGGAAAAATTTTAATCTCATAAAGCTATTTATAAACCTTGATGCTCACAACTAAACTGTACATATATGAATATTCACACTTACATGGATATATGTATGTGCATACAATGATACATCATTGTGTCCATTCTCACATAGAACAGCATACAAAGGGTCATGAGAACTGAACTGCATGCTTAGCCATGAACCAAATATCAGACTGGCCTCTGGGTGGCACACTCTAAAAACTTTGCAAATTTAACTAACATCAAACTCCATTTTTCTGTTTTTCCTGTGCTAGAATTCTAGTCTTCCATAGCTCCCCATTCATACATAGTTCTCCCAACAGGCCTCATTGTGTGAAGGAACTGTGGTGGAGATTGTCTCCTGGCCTTCTGATCCCAATGAGTGTTGGATTTGGGTTTGAACTCTAATATCTTTATTCCTGATTTTTTTTTCAGAAGTATATAGACTCCAGTGAAAAAACGAATTTTTAACTTAAAATTAAAAAAACTCTAAGTTAGGTAAAGAAGTATGTTTGGGGGCCAGAGCAATAGTATAGTATAGTATAGTATAGTATAGTATAGTATAGTATAGTATAGTATAGTATAGTATAGTGTAGTATAGTGTAGTGTAGTATAGTGTAGTGTAGTATAGTGTAGTGTAGTGTAATATAGTGTAGTGTAATATAGTATAGTGTAGTGTAGTGTAGTGTAGTATAGTATAGTATAGTATAGTATAGTATAGTATAGTATAGTATAGTATAGTATGGTATGGTATGGTATGGTATGGTATGGTATGGTATGGTATGGTATGGTATGGTATGGTATGGTATGGTATGGTATGGTATGGTATGGTATGGTATGGTATGGTATGGTATGGTAGAGTATGGTAGGGTAGGGTAGGGTAGGGTAGGGTAGGGTAGGGTAGGGTAGGGTAGGGTAGAGTAGAGTAGAGTAGAGTACTTGCCTTA
This sequence comes from Suncus etruscus, assembly GCF_024139225.1. Classification (NCBI taxonomy): domain Eukaryota; kingdom Metazoa; phylum Chordata; class Mammalia; order Eulipotyphla; family Soricidae; genus Suncus; species Suncus etruscus. The sequence goes on from NC_064856.1 coordinate 66,810,232, forward strand.
CATAAGGCTCACTCAGGTTTAAGCCCCTGCATTGCATATGGTTCCCCAAGCACTTCCAGGAGTAATTACTGAGTGTAAATCCAGGAGTATTTCCTAAACATCACCAGCTATGGCTCCAAATCAAAACTAAATTATATTAAAAAGTGTGTGGTGGGACTGGAGAGATAAAACAGCAGGCAGAATGCTTGCCTTACATGTGACCACCCCAAGTTTGATCTCAGTATACCATATACCATATGTTTTCCTGAGCACCTCAAGGAATAATCCCTGAGTGCAAAGCCAGGAGTAAACCCTGAGTACTGCTGGGGGCCCCAAAACAAACAAACAAGCAAAAGTGTATTATTGTGCATGAGAGAATATATAGTGGTTAAGGTTCCTGCCTTGCATATAACTGACCCCAGTTTGATCCCCAGAAATGCATATGGTTCCCTAAGTATTCTCTGAGCAGAGCCAGGAATAAACCCTGAGCACTGCTGGATGTGTTTCCACCCTTCAAAAATAAGTGTTTTCTGGATTAATATGCTCAAGCATCTGCTAAACAAATATTCTCCAAAGAATTTTAATAAGTCTAAAATCTTAATGGCATTCAAAGTGAAAAAGTCTAGTGAATTATTTTTTAGAAGACAATAAATATAAAAGTTTAACATCTAGATGTTGTATTAAGCAAGTACATTAAAGTAGGTTGGGTTGGGGCCAGCGAGGTGGCACTAGAGGTAAAGTGTCTGCCTTGCAAGCGCTAGCCAAGGAAGGACCGTGGTTCGATACCCCGGCGTCCCATATGGTCCCCCCAAGCCAGGCGCAATTTCTGAGCACTTAGCCAGGAGTAACCCCTGAGCATCAAACGGGTGTGGCCCGAAAAAAAAAGTAGGTTGAGTTTTTTGTATGTTTGTTTGTTTGTTTGTTTTGGGGGGGTTTGAGCCACACCTGGTGACGCTCAGGGGTCACTCCTGGTTATGTGCTCAGAAATCGTTCCTGGCTTGGATACCATATGGGACACCGGGGGATCAAACTGCGGTCCGTCCTGGGCCAGCTGCGTGCCAGATAAATGCCCTACCACTGCACTATAGCTCTGGCCCCTAAAGTAGGTATTTTCAAAAAGTTTGAAGAAAAGTGAATAATGCTGAAACCTCATGGAGTCATTTCAATAAATGCTATCTTAATTTTAAAAAAAGAAAAAAGTTTTGAAACGAATAGAAAGAAATTTTCTACAAAGATATAAAAATAAAAACAAGGGGCCAGAGAGATGGCATGGAGGTAAGGCGTTTGCCTTTCACGCAGAAGGACCGTGGTTCGAATCCTGGCATCCCATATGGTCCCCTGTGCCTACCAGGGGTGATTTCTGAGCATAGAGCCAAGAGTAACCCCTGAGCGCTGCCGGGTGTGACCCAAAATCCAAAAATAAATAAATAAATAAACAAATAAAAACAAGATCAAAAGTGATATTTTATAACTGAAAATTCAAATAACAAAAAATTCAATCAGATAAAGTTTGCAAATGTGAGAAATATAGGAAAGACTGAATTTGAAGAGAAGGCAATTTAAATGATCCAATGTGAAAAATAGGAAACTGAAAAAAATGTACAGAACATTTCTCAATTTCTACACTGAGTAAAAAGCTATAGTAATCAAGGAACTGAAAAGAAATACAGCTAATGCTGATTTGATCCAGGGCACCACATATATGGTCCCAAAATACTGCCCAAAAGTGACCTCCCTGGGCAGTGTTTGGTGTGGCTCAACCATTGCTAGGGCAGTCCTTGATGTTAGAATAGCATACAAGTTTATAGAGGGTGAAAGTCCCCTATAAAAAAATAAAATAACTTCTTAATATTTATAAGGGAAAAGTATAAAAGTGGTAAAAGTCTAAAAGTAAGATCATGGCTCAAGAAAAGGTTCAAATAGAATTATAAAAGCTTTAAAATTATATACTTATCTAAGCCATGGCAAAGAAATACCCCACAACAATTTTTCAAATTAAATAAGCAATTTACTTGGAAAGAATATAATTTCCAACTATTTTAGATTCAAATGATCAGTTTTCAACAAAGGCCAAACAAATAAACAAAAAATAAACAAGGTATGAAGAGTATGGTCTATTCAAAGAAAATAAACGACAGCAATAACACAGAAACATACTATAACTGACTCAAATACTATAACAAAAACATTGAAAGAGAGGCCAGGGGCTGGAGAGATGGCACGGAGATAAGACATTTGCCTTTCATGCAGAAGGTCAGTGGTTCAAATCCCGGCGTCCCATATGGTCCACTGAGCCTACCAGGAGCGATATCTGAGCATGGAACCAGGAGTAACCCCTGAACGCTGCCGGGTGTGACAAGAAAGGAAGGAAGGAAGGAAGGAAGGAAGGAAGGAAGGAAGGAAGGAAGGAAGGAAGGAAGGAAGGAAGGAAGGAAGGAAGGAAGGAAGGAAGGAAGGAAGGAAGGAAGGAAGGAAGGAAGGAAGGAAGGAAGGAAGGGAAGGGGAGGGGGAGGGAGGGAGGGAGGGAGGGAGGGAGGGAGGGAGAAAGGGAGAAAGGGAGGAAGAAAGAGAGGAAGAAAGAGAGGAAGGAAGGAAGGAAGGAAGGAAGGAAGGAAGGAAGGAAGGAAGGAAGGAAGGAAGGAAGGAAGGAAGGAAGGAAGGAAGGAAGGAAGGAAGGAAGGAAGGAAGGAAGGAAGGAAGGAAGGAAGGAAGAGGCCAGAGACATGGCACAATAGTAGGGCATTTGTCTTGCTTGCAGCCAATCTAGGACGGATGGTATTTCGAATTCCGGCATCCCAAGTAATTCTTTATGTCAGGAGCGGTTTCTGAGTGCAGAGCCAGAGTAACTACTGAGTGCCTGACCGAAAACTATCAAAAAAGTGTGTGTGTGTGTGTGTGTGTGTGTGTGTGTGTGTGTGTGTGTGTGTGTGTGTACATTCTTCTTAATGAAGATTTAATCTTTCCTTTTTGACAGCATGGATGAAACAATGTGACTGCACTAAGTGAAATAATTCAGAAAATAAAAGACCATTCTAGATATGTTTTCTCATATGTGAAATAACTAAAGTGCTCACTAATAGATAACTGGATAAAGTTACATATATTAAATAGTAAACCATGTGTAAAAGTCTTAAAAAGTCTAAAAGTAAAAGTGAAAAGTCTAAAAGTAAAAATGGAATATTATTCAACAATTTTAAGTAAATAAATGTTTCCCATTTAAGGAACTTGAGAGGATTATGTGAAGCAGATTAGGTCAGAATAAGAAAAAACAAATATTGGGAGCTTTCACTCATATATAAAATATAGAGAAATAGAACAAGGAAAAAAACAAAACAAAATAAATCAAATCACTGGAGCTAGACAACAGAACTGAGGTCACCAGAAGGGAAAAAAGGTTGGGGATGGGAGAGCAGGGAGGGAATTTAATTGAATGTAGTGGCTTGCTTATTTTTCAGAAAAGAGGAGAAAAATTTAACACAGCAAAAATAGTAATAAAGGGAACCTTATCTTTAAATGCTTGCACTAGAAAAACTAAACTGCAAGTGAAATACCTAACTCTATGGGGCTAAGGAATCCATAGAGTTTAGTATTAGAGTACATGTTGAGCATGAATGAGATCCCCAACAATACAAAAAGCAGTAATAACAATATAGCAAAATAAAATATATATATATATATATAACCTAAGGAAAAGAATAAACCAAAGCATCAGAAATGAGAAATATAAAGATTAGGGCCCGGAGAGATAGCACAGCGGTGTTTGCCTTGCAAGCAGCTGATCCAGGACCAAAGGTGGTTGGTTCAAATCCCAGTGTCCCATATGGTCCCCGTGCCTGCCAGGAGCTATTTCTGAGCAGACAGCCAGGAGTAACCCCTGAGCACCGACGGGTGTGGCCCAAAAACAAACAAACAAAAAAAAAATATATATATATATACATAAAGATTAGACATACATAAACAAAATAAAGAATAGCAAAACAATAAAGTCAATCTAACTAAAAGATGGTTAAAAAGAAATAACAACCAAGTATGGGAGCACTATAACCAAGTATGAGAGCACTACAACTAACTCTGCAGACACCCAAATTCCCCTCCCCAACATCACCAACAACAACAAAGAAAAGAGAACTGGAAAACTACATTCTCCAAGGAATTTATCAGGGATCAAAAGAAAACTTTCATCAGCAGCCTGTGCTTTACAGTTCTGAGACTGGCTGAACAAAGGTGAATTCCATGTTTTAACTTTATCAAATAAAATTACACCTAACAAAAAAAAATAGGCAAATTTTTTAAATTGTTTATATCTAGTAAATTTAATCAGTGTCCTAATAGAAATAGCTAAGCAAAGCTATAATGGAAGTTTAATATAGTAAAATAAAAATGCAAAAAATGCTGAATAAAGTTATCTAAAAATTTAAAACAAGATCTTCAATTCTAAATCAAATCACTATGCATTTTAATCTTCTCTTACTTCCCAACTGAAGAGTAAGAGCTACAGAAAAAGATAGGAAATTAGACATCATTATCGCCCAAAGGTAAGAGTTAGAAGACAGCCCTAGGAAACTGTGGTTCTTTTTTTTTGGGGGGGGGGGGGCCTTGGGTTTTTGGGCCACACCCGGTGACACTCAGGAGTTACTCCTGGCTATTCACTCAGAAATCTCTCCTGGCTTGGGGGACCATATGGGACATAGGGGAATAAACCTCGGTCTGACCTTGGCTAGCCCATGCAAGGCAGACGCCTTATCTATATAGCCACTGCTCTGGCCCGAAAATACTATAGTCTTAAAGGTGATACTAAGGAGGAAAAAAAATAAGTTTAACAATAGCTACAATCATCTAGTTGCTTGTTTACTATTTGCTTTTTTTAATAAGAAACTATTTTAAAGGTATAATTGATTGTAAATTGAAATGCACTTCAGAGTATTGATTTTAACCCTTGCATTCTGGTCTCAGAATTAACTCCATTAATTAAATTATTAGACGCATAATCTCCAGTGAGTTATATAATCTTTATGTGTTTGAACACTTAATATGTAAAATAAGAATGTGGGTACTCTGGGGCCGGAGTGATCCCTGTCACATGACCCGCTGAGCATCCCCTGGAGTGATCCCACACACCGAGCTGTTAATAGTCCCTGAACAGGGGCCGGTGAGGTGGCGCTTTGCAAGCGCTAGCCAAGGAAGGACAGCGGTTCGATCCCCTGGTGTCCCATATGGTCCCCCCAAGCCAGGGGCAATTTCTGAGCGCTTAGCCAGGAGTAACCCCTGAGCATCAAACGGGTGTGCCCCCCCTAAAAAACAAACAAAAAAAATAGTCCCTGAACACCACGAAAAATAAACCCAAAATTAAAACCCCTCAAATACCTACTGGGTGGGCCCAGAGAGATAGCACAGTGGTGTTTGCCTTGCAAGCAGTTGAACCAGGACCTAAGGTAGTTGGTTCGAATCCCGGTGTCCCATATGGTCACACACACCCCCCCCCCCCCGTGCCTGCCAGGAGCTATTTCTGAGCAAATAGCCAGGAGTAACCCCTGAGCACTGCCGGGTGTGGCCCCCCCAAAAAATACCCCTTCCCCAAAAATACCTACTGGGTACCAAATACTAGGGATCATTAGGGCTATAATGATAAGCAAAAAATACTCAGATTCCCCTAGAGATATCACGGTGAGAAATCAACCAAATAATCAGTCAAATAATCAGCACAAATAATCAAAGATACTATGATTTATCTGGTCAGAGAAGTCAGGAATGAGTTCTCCAGGAAACCAAGTTTTAAATTAAGATCTGAAAGATATGAGGTATTACTTTGGTGAAAGTGAAGGGCAAAGAAAGAAGCATCCCAGGGAAAAGTACAGCATCTGACTAAGCATTTGTATCAGATGTGTACAGGAAGGGCAGACAGGAAAATAGTTCAAAGGGCTAGATTTCAAACCCTAGAATCACTTATGGTCCCTTGAGCCTGCCAGGAGTTATCCCTGAGCTCAGATGCAATTACCCTGAGCACCGCCCATAGAAAATCAAATGGCCAAACAAATTTAATCCAGTCATAGGACACGCTGGGATTTTCTTTGCCTCTTATTTCCAATGATTATGTTACTCTTAGCAGTTGGTATTCTTAATTACTAAAAGATTTTTGTGGGTCGGGTCAACAGTACAGGTGGGATCAATAGCAGGTGGGGCCTGAGAGATAGCACAGTGGTAGGGCGTTTGCCTTGCATGCAGCCAATCCAGGACAGACGGTGGTTCGATTCCCAGTATCCCATATGGTCCCCCCGAGCCTGCCAGGGGCGATTTCTGAGCACAGAGCCAGGAGCGCTGCTGGGTGTTACCCAAAACTAAAAATAATAAAATAAAATAAAATAAAATAAAATAAAAATACAGCACGTAGGGTACCTTGCTTTGCATACAGCCAACCTGGGTTCAATCCTAGGCATCCCATATGGACCCCTGAGCACTACTTGAGCTTTGCCAGATGTGTTAAAAAAAATTCTTGGCAGACTTAAATCAGGGGTCTCAAACTCAATTTACCTGGGGGCCGCAGGAGGCAAAGTCGGGGTGAGGCAGGGCCGCATAAGGGATTTCGCTTACCGTATATTCTCAATAAAAAATCGCATTAGTAGGGAAAAAAATCGCAAAAAATCTATTAAATATTTGCATACCCCGAACGGAACTGCTCAGGGCATGCGAATGTTTAATGCGAATTTTATTGCAATTATTCGGTAAGCGAATAATCGCGAATACTGCGATATTTGAAGGCCGGCCGCGGGCCACAAAATGTTGTATGGAGGGCCGCAAACGGCCCGCGGGCCACGAGTTTGAGACTCCTGACTTAAATTTTACCAAATAGGTCTTTGTCTCTTTCCATCTGTATGTCTGTCTTTCTCTGTCTTCTCTTTATCTCTGTCTGTCTCTATCTCTTCTCTGTCTCTGTCTCTCTTTATCTGTCTCTCTCTCTGTGTGCCTCCCTCTGTCTCTCTGTCTCTGTCTCTATCTCTTTCTCTCAGAGGCCACCCCCAGAGGTGCTAGGTAATGGAGACAGGGGTAGGGACACACTTTCAGTGATTTCCACTTGGCATTTCAGGTCTAATATCTAGGTGGGCAGGATATTGGTGTTTCTGATGCTCAGAAAGCTATGCAGTATAGAAATTAAGCTCGGTCTAATTCATGTGTTCTAACACTTGAGCTATCATCCTGGCCCTCAAACATGTTTCTTGTGATTCAAAGGAAGTTGAACAAGGCCTTCATAGTGTAATTATAAAATACATGAGCTTGGATCAGAAAGACCTAAATTTAGTTCTTACTCTGCCACTAGCTCTCTGAATCTGTTTCCTATGTAAAATAGGAATGTTGATATGATCTGGAATTTTTTAATGTTATGGATTTTTATGAGACTGATAAAGAGAGGACACTAATAATAAGTGGTACTTTTATATATATTTAATCTAGAATAAAAAGAAAATGACGGGGCCAGAGAGATAGCATGAATAGCAAGGCGTTTGCCCTGCATGCAGAAGGTCGGTGGTTCTAATCCTGGCATCCCATATGGTCCCCCTGAGTCTGCCAGGAGCGACTTCTGAGCATAGAGCCAGGAGTAATCCCTGAGTGCTGCCGGGTGTAACCCAAAAACAAAAAACAAAACAACACACACACACACAAAAAAAGAAAACGACAAGTTCTTAAAAGTAATACTATATTCCACAGCCTAATTGTCACAGTTTGTTTTTTTTGTTTTTGTTTTTGGTTTTTTTTTTTTTTGGTTTTTAGTTTTTTGGGCCACACCCATTTGACACTCAGGGTTTACTCCTGGCTCTGTGCTGAGAAATTGCCCCTGGCTTGGGGGGAACCATATGGGACTACGGGGGATAGAACCAAAGTCCATCCTAGGCTAGTGCTTACAAAGCAGATGCCTTACCTCTAGCGTCACCTCCTGGCCCCCAAATTGTCACAGATTTTATGTCAGATTTTTTTGCAAAATATATCTGGTGCAAGGATTAGATGAAGCTTCTTTTTTTATTTTCAGGCCCTGCCCTAAATGAAGCTTCTTTCCCCTCCCTTTTACTGGAAAAATTTAAATTAAGTTTTCACATACTTGCAGTATTAGTTTTATACAGCAATCCCTCCACCACTATGTCAAGATCTCTCTCCCATTTTCCCTTCCCCCTAACTCCCTTAGTTTCCTCAGTTTATAGTTCAATTATCTGTGTCTCAAAATTTATTTGCATTGAAGATTATGAAATTCTTTACTTGCACTCTAAAAGAGTATGTTGGTAGTTTTAGAAGGATAAAGAGGCCTGAAAATGTCTATTAGCCCACCTACTTCCATTTATTTTTACTTACCATCAGTTTGGAGTTCATTATCTTGAAGCACTGGTTTAATGTGCATAAATTTTCTTTTTTGTTGTTTTTGTTTGTTTGTTTTTTTTTTGTTTTGTTTTGTTTTTTTTTTTAGATTTTTTTTTTTTTTTTATTTAAACACCTTGATTACATACATGATTGTGTTTGGGTTTCAGTCATAAAAGGAACACCACCCATCACCAGTGCAACATTCCCATCACCCAAGTCCCAAATCACCCTCCTCCCCACCCAACCCCCGCCTGTACCCTAAACAGGCTCTACATTTCCCTCATACATTCTCAATATTGGACAGTTCAAAATGTAGTTATTTCTCTAACTAAACTCATCACTCTTTGTGGTGAGCTTCCTGAGGTGAGCTGGAACTTCCAGCTCTTTTCTCTTTTGTGTCTGAAAATTATTATTACAAGGGTGTCTTTCATTTTTCTTAAAACATAGATGAGTGAGACCATTCTGCGTTTTTCTCTCTCTCTCTGACTTATTTCACTCAGCATAATAGATTCCATGTACATCCATGTATAGGAAAATTTCATGACTTCATCTCTCCTGACAGCTGCATAATATTCCATTGTGTATATGTACCACAGTTTCTTTAGCATTCATCTGTTGAAGGGCATCTTGGTTGTTTCCAGAGTCTTGCTATGGTAAATAGAGCTGCAATGAATATAGGTGTAAGGAAGGGGTTTTTGTATTGTATTTTTGTGTTCCTAGGGTATATTCCTAGGAGTGGTATAGCTGGATCGTATGGGAGCTCGATTTCCAGTTTTTGGAGGAATCTCCATATCGCTTTCCATAAAGGTTGAACTAGACAGCATTCCCACCAGCAGTGGATAAGAGTTCCTTTTCTCCACATCCCCGCCAACACTGTTTATTCTCATTCTTTGTGATGTGTGCCATTCTCTGGGGTGTGAGGTGGTATCTCATCGTTGTTTTGATTTGCATCTCCCTGATGATTAGTGATGTGGAACATTTTTTCATGTGTCTTTTGGCCATGCGTATTTCTTCTTTGTCAAAGTGTCTGTTCATTTCTTTCTCCCCATTTTTTGATGGGTTAGATGTTTTTTTCTTGTAAGTTCTGTCAGTGCCTTGTATATTTTGGAGATTAGCCCCTTATCTGATGGGTATTGGGTGAATAGTTTCTCCCACTCAGTGGGTGGCTCTTGTATCCTGGGCACTATTTCCTTTGAGGTGCAGAAGCTTCTCAGCTTAATATATTCCCATCTGTTAATCTCTGCTTTCACTTGCTTGGAGAGTGCAGTTTCCTCCTTGAAGATGCCTGTAATGTCCTGTAGTGTTTTGCCTATGTGCTGTTCTATATATCTTATGGTTTTGGGGCTGATATCGAGGTCTTTATTCCATTTGGATTTTACCTTTGTACATGATGTTAGCTGGGGGTCTAAGTTTAATTTTTTGCAAGTGGCTATCCAATTGTGCCAACACCACTTGTTGAAGAGGCTTTCCCTGCTCCATTTAGGATTTCCTGCTCCTTTATCAAAAATTAGATGGTTGTATCTCTGGGGAACATTTTCTGAGTATTCAAGCCTATTCCACTGATCTGAGGACCTATCCTTATTCCAATACCATGCTGTTTTGATAACTGTTGCTTTGTAGTACAGTTTAAAGTTGGGAAAAGTAATTCCTCCCATATTCTTTTTCCCAATGATTGCTTTAGCTATTCGAGGGTGTTTATTGTTCCAAATGAATTTCAAAAGTGTCTGATCCACTTCTTTGAAGAATGTCATGGGTATCTTTAGAGGGATGGCATTAAATCTGTATAATGCTTGGGGAGTATTGACATTTTGATGATGTTAATCCTGCAATCCATGAGCAGGGTATGTGTTTCCATTTCCGTGTGTCCTCTTTATTTCTTGGAGCAGAGTTTTATAGTTTTCTTTGTATAGGTCCTTCACATATTTAGTCAAGTTGATTCCAAGATATTTGAGTTTGTGTGGTACTATTGTGAATGGGGTTGTTTTCTTAATGTCCATTTCTTCTTTATTACTGTTGGTGTATAGAAAGGCCATTGATTTTTGTGTGTTAATTTTGTAGCCTGCCACCTTGCTATATGAGTCTATTGTTTCTAGAAGCTTTTTTTATAGAGTCTTTAGGGTTTTCTAAGTAGAGTATCAAGTCATCTGCAAACAGTGAGAGCTTGACTTCTTCCTTTCCTATCGGATTCCCTTGATATCCTTTTCTGCCTAATCGCTATAGCAAGTACTTCCAGTGCTATGTGAATAGGAGTGGTGAGAGAGGACAGCCTTGTCTTGTGCCAGAATTTAGAGGGACGGCTTTCAGTTTTTCTCCATTGAGGATAATAATTGCCACTGGCTTGTGGTAGATGGCCTTCACTATATTGAGAAAGGTTCCCTCCATTCCCATCTTGCTGAGGTTTTGATCAAGAATGGGTGTTGGACCTTATCAAATGCTTCTCTGCATCTATTGATATGATCATGTGGTTTTTATTTTTTCTTGTTATTGATGTTGTGTATTATGTTGATAGATTTACGGATGTTAAACCAGCCTTGCATTCCTGGGATGAAACCTACTTGATCGTAGTGGATGATCTTCTTAATGAGGCATTGAATCCTATTTGCCAGGATTTTGTTGAGGATCTTTGCATCTGCATTCATCAGTGATATTGGTCTGTAATTTTCTTTTTTGGTAGCGTCTCTGTCTGGTTTAGGTATCAAGGTGATGTTGGCTTCATAAAAGCTATTTGGAATGTTTCTGTTTGTTCAATTTCATGAAAGAGTCTTGCCAAGATTGGCAGTAGTTCCTCTTGGAAAGTTTGATAGAATTCATTAGTGAATCCATCTGGACCTGGGCTTTTGTTTTTCGGCAGACATTTGATTACTGTTTTAATTTCATCAATGGTGATGGGGGGGTTTAGATATGCTACATCCTCTTCCTTCAACCGTGGAAGATTATAAGAGTCCAAGAATTTATCCATTTCTTCCAGGTTCTCATTTTTAGTGGCGTAGAGTTTTTCAAAGTAGTTTCTGATTACCCTTTGAATCTCTGTCATATCAGTAGTGATCTCTCCTTTTTCATTCCTGATACGAGTTATCAAGTTTCTCTCTCTCTCTTTCTTTGTTAGGTTTGCCAGTGGTCTATCAATCTTGTTTATTTTTTCAAAGAACCAACTTCTGCTTTCTGGATCTTTCGGATTGTTTTTTGAGTTTCCACTTCGTTGATTTCTGCTCTCAGCTTTGTTATTTCCTTCTGTCTTCCTGTTCTTGGGTCCTTTTGTTGAGCATTTTCTAGTTCTATTAGCTGTGTCATTAAGCTACTCAGGTAAGCTCCTTCTTCCTTCCTGATGTGTGCTTGCAAAGCTATAAATTTTCCTCTCAGTACTGCTTTTGCTGTGTCCCATAAGTTCTGAGAGTTTGTGTCTTTATTGTCATTTGTTTCCAGGAACCTTTTTATTCCTCCTTGATTTCATCTCGGACCCACTGGTTATTGAGCATGAGGCTGTTTAACTTCCAGGTGTTATAGTGTTTCTTCTGAGTCCCTTTGGAGTTCACAAATAATTTCAGAGCCTTGTGGTCAGCGAAGGTAGTCTGCAAAATTTCTATCCTCTTGATCTTATGGAGGTATGTTTTATGTGCCAGCATGTAGTCTATCCTGGAGAATGTCCCATGTACATTGGAGAAGAATGTGTATCCAGGTTTCTGGGGATGAGTGTCCTATATATATCCACTAGGCCTCTTTCTTCCATTTCTCACCTCAGGTCTAGTATATTCTTGTTGGGTTTCAGTCTGTTGACCTGTCCAGTGTTGACAAAGCCGTGTTTAGGTCCCCCACAATTATTGTGTTGTTGTTGATATTATTTTTCAGATTTGTCAGCAGTTGTATTAAATATTTTGCTGGCCCCTCATTCGGTGCATATATGATTAGGAGAGTGAATTCTTCCTGCTCTACGTACCCCTTGATTAATATAAAATGTCCGTCTTTGTCCCTTACAACCTTCCTGAGTATAAAGTTTGCATTATCTGATATTAGTATGGCCACTCCAGCTTTTTTATGGGTGTTGTTTGCTTGGATAACTTTTCTCCAGCCTTTTATTTTGAGTCTATGTTTGTTCTGACTATTCAGGTGCGTTTCTTGTAGGCAGCAGAAGGTTGGATTGAGTTTTTTGATCCATTTAGCCACTCTGTGTCTCTTAACTGGTGCATTTAGTCCATTGACGTTGAGAGAAAGAATTGTCCTGGGATTTAACGCCATCTTTATTTCAAAATTTGGTGTGTCTTTTGGGTAGTCTTGTCTTAGATTAGGTCTTTCAGTTTTTCTCTTAAGACTGGTTTTGTGTCTGTGAAGTTTCTGAGCTGTTTTTTGTCTGTGAAACCATGTATTCTTCCATCAAACCGGAAAGTGAGTTTTGCTGGGTATAGTATTCTGGGTGAAGCATTCATTTCATTCAGTCTTGTCACAATATCCCACCACTGCTTTCTGGCATTGAGCGTTTCTGGTGACAGGTCTGCTGTAAATCTCAGGGAAGCTTGCTTGAACATGATTTCCCCTTTTGATCTTGCTGTTTTCAGAATTCTGTCTCTATCTGTGGGATTTGTCATTGTGACTAGGATGTGTCTTGGGGTGGTTTTTCTGGGGTCTCTTTTGGTTGGTACTCTTCGGGCATGCAGGATTTGATCACATATATTCTTTAGCTCTGGAAGTTTCTCTTTATGATGTTCTTGACCATTGATTCTTCCTGGAAATTTTCTTCCTGGGTCTCTGGGACTCCAATGATTCTTAAGTTGTTTCTGTTGATCTTATCATAGACTTCTATTTTCGTCTGTTCCCATTCTTTGACTAATTTTTCCATTGTCTGCTCATTTGCTTTAAGTTTTTTGTCCAATCTCTCCTGCTGTATGGAATTGTTATGTATCTCATCTTCCACAGCACCAAGTCTATTCTCAGCTTCTGATACCCTGTCCCAGAGCTTATCCATTTTGTCATTCACTTCGTTTACTGAGTTTTTCAGGCCTGTTAGTTGACATGTTATTTCAGTTTGGAGTTTTGTCATTTCTGCCTTCATATTTTCTTGGTTCTTATTAGTGTTCTGTTCAACTCGATCCATGGTTTCTTGGAGTCTGTTGAGCACCTTCCATATTGCTAGTCTAAAGTCCTTATCTGAGAGGTTGATTAGTTGTTCAGTCATTATCTGGTCCTCAGAATTGTCATCTTCATTCTCTATGTCTGATGCTGGCCTGCGCTGTTTCCCCATTGTCACATTTGTATTGTGGGTTTTTCTACGTGTTGTAGTGGTATTCATTGTCTATATGATGTAGGCAGCACACTCCTCTGGCTCCTCCCTTTCTGGATGGGCTGACTTGCCTCTAAGGGAGGGGAGTCCTCCGTGGATGAAGCCTCACTGGGTCAAATCTTAGGCCCGAGCATGTAACAGAGAAGACAGACCAGAGAGAAATGTTTGCTTCTGTGATATAGCGCCGTTCTTAGTGTGATTTTTCCTTCTTGTTGCAATGGAGTTCTTTCCTTAGAAAGAGTGCACAGCCGCGTAGCGAAGCGGAGCGGCCGTGCTCCTCTGAGCCTCTTTTTGCCCCCACTCGCAAGAGTTTCACGCAAGAGGACAGTAGACAGACATAGACAGGTCACACTCACAGTCTTTCACAGCTGAGCCCCACTGGGCCGGTGTACTTTCGCGGATTTTCCCCGCCTGGTGTCACACACAGGGAGCCAGCTTTTGCAAAGGATAGCCGGTTTTTATGCTCTGAAGTCCCTCCCTGAAAATGGCGTCTGGGCGAGCGAGGTTTCTGGAGGCTCTTTTTGCCCCACTCGCAAGTGTTTCACGCAAGAGGACAGTAGACAGACATAGACAGGTCACACTCACAGTCTTTCACAGCTGAGCCCCACTGGGCAGGTGTACTTTCGCGGATTTTCCCCGCCTGGTGTCACACACAGGGAGCCAGCTTTTGCAAAGGATAGCCGGTTTTTATGCTCTGAAGTCCCTCCCTGAAAATGGCATCTGGGCGAGCGAGGTTTCTGGAGGCTCTTTTTGCCCCACTCGCAAGAGTTTCACGCAAGAGGACAGTAGACAGACATAGACAGGTCACACTCACAGTCTTTCACAGCTGAGCCCCACTGGGCCGGTGTACTTTCGCGGATTTTCCCCGCCTGGTGTCACACACAGGGAGCCAGCTTTTGCAAAGGATAGCCGGCTTTTATGCTCTGAAGTCCCTCCCTGAAAATGGCGTCTGGGCGAGCGAGGTTTCTGGAGGCTCTTTTTGCCCCACTCGCAAGAGTTTCACGCAAGAGGACAGTAGACAGACATAGACAGGTCACACTCACAGTCTTTCACAGCTGAGCCCCACTGGGCCGGTGTACTTTCGCGGATTTTCCCCGCCTGGTGTCACACACAGGGAGTCAGCTTTTGCCCAGCCAGGGGAGATTTCTAAGTCTGTTTGTTTGTTTTTTGGTTTGGGGTATACCTGGTAGTGCTCAGGAGTTACTCCTGGTTCTGTACTCAGGAATCACTCCTGGCAGGCTCACGGGGCCATATGAAATGCCAGGGATCAAACCCAAACCTGGGTCGACTGCATGCAAGGCAAACACTCTACCCTCTATGCTATCATTCCAGCCTCCAGCATAAACTTCCTTAACTGCTATTTGTCACTGAAGTTTTGCATCAGACTTGAATGATAACTTAGTAAGATAAAGTATTCTGGTTTGGGTGGCCTATTTAATTTTAAAAATTATTTAAAAACAAGATACAATAATTATGTGGTAAAATTTGGTATATACCATGTTTTTTACTGTATGTAAAAAATTGAACATGTAAAATATAAAATAAAAAGTAAAAAGGGCCAGAGAAATAGTATATTCTGAAGCAGGTAAGGTCTTGCACGTGGCCAACACAGGTTATATCACAGGCATCCATATGGTCACCCAAGTCTGTTTGAAGTGATTCCTGAGTACATTTAGAAGTTAAACTGATAGGATATGTGCAGCTCATGACATGAAGCTCACCACATAGAGTGATAAGTGCAGTTAGAGAAATAACTACACTGAAAACTATCATAACAATGTGAATGAATGAGAGAAAAAGAAAGCCTGTCTCGAGCACAGGTGTGGGTGGGGTGGGGATTAGATAGATCTGGAAAATTGGTGGTGGAAATCCTGCACTGGTGAAAGGGGGTGTTCTTTACATGACTGTAATCATACAACTACAATTATATTTGTAATCACGGTGTTTAAATAAAGATAATTTATAAAAAAAAAAAAAGAAGTTAAACTGATGGGGCTGGAGAGATAGCATGGGGGTAAGACATTTGCCTTGCATGCAGAAGGACAATGGTTCGAATCCCAGCATCTCCTATGGTCCCCTGAGCCTTCCAGGAGCGATTTCTGATCACAGAGTCCAGGAGTAACCCCTGAGCGCTGCTGGGTGTGACAAACCCCCCCCCCAAAAAAGAAGAAGTTAACTGAGCATGACCAGGTATGGCCCATAAACCAAAATTTTAAAATTTTTTTTAATTGGAGACTGGAGAAATAGCACAGCAGGTAGGGCATTTACCTTGCACACAGCTGATCTGGGTTTGATCTCCAGCATCCCATTTGATTCCCCAGAGTCTTCCAGGAGTGATTTCTGAGCACAGAGCCAAGAGTAACCCCTGAGCACCACTGGGTGTGGCCCAGAAAATAAAAATAAAAAATAGGGCCGGAGAAATAGCACAGCGGTGTTTGCCTTGCAAGCAGCCGATCCAGGACCCAAGGTGGTTGGTTCGAATCCCGGTGTCCCATACGGTCCCCCGTGCCTGCTAGGAGCTATTTCTGAGCAGACAGCCAGGAGTAACCCCTGAGCACCGCCGGGTGTAGCCCAAAAACCAAAAAAATAAATAAATAAATAAATTAAAAATGAAAAAATAAATTAAATTAAATTAAACTAAAGGCCCCATTTCTTCATTTCAAAACCCAATTTTTAAAAACAAACAAAAAATAACAACCCAATTTTCATAGTATGGCTGTTACAAGTTGAATATATATTTTTTATAAAAGTTATATACATATACACTCACCTTTTGGAGAATAAAGAAACCAAATCACATGTGTTGGGAAGGGAAGAATCAGCATTCCTTTTTTTTTATGACTGAAATATTCAAATGAATACATATAGCCCAATAATCCTACAAAATTCAGAAACCAGATTAATATCAATGCAGATGACAGAAAAGAACTGTTTTAAAAAATAAAGTGTGCAACATGTTATTTCTATTTTTCTGGAGAATCACTTAGACTAATTTAGGAGAGGATGGTAAATACTTCTGATTCTTAATATCAATACTTCAAGGAGCTAAAAGGAGGAGAAAAATCAAGTGGAATATCCTAAAACTATTGGGACCATAGGAAAAAAATATGATTAAGAATGTTTTTGCATGACTGGAGAGATAGCACAGTGGGTAGGACATTTGCCTTGTAAACAGCAGACTCGCAGTTCTATTCATGGTATCCCCTATGATCCACCAAGTCTACCAGGGGTGATTTATGAGCACAGAGCCAAGAGTAAAGTGCCACTGGGTGTGAATCCAAAAACAACAACAACAACAACAACAACAAAGAGTGTTTTTACTTATTCTCCTCAGAACTTAAAGTTATTTTTTTCATCCTCTAGGAGTAATTTTGTAGTTGATTATCAAATATGCTCAGTAAGATTAGAACTGGTAAAAGAAGTTAGTCCTGATCTCTTCCCAAGCTTCAGGTTCTTGTCTTTATGTAGAGGAACAGATTTACCAGAGAAGACAGTGAGGTAAAATCTTTTTTTAGGAAATATAAGGGAGAATAAATTAAAAAGGGAAAACGGAACCACATGGAGTAGGAGAAAGAATTATACATTCTAAGTGGTAACGTGGGCAACCCAAGGTTGGAATGCCCACTACTGCCTTTTATAAAATTCGTTTTAAAGAGTCTTTATGATCTGCCTTGTCTTGGGGTTTTCTATACAAATGAGTCATTGATAAGGTGTTATCCAAGGAAAATGGGCCATAATTTTTTGTTGGCCTTTTTTCATATTCTTATTTTAAGGCCTGTTGAAATTCCTCCTTTCTTGAGAGAAGCCAGCTTTCTTTGGTCTTGTGAAGTAAATCAGAATCTGATCATATCCTGGTTCTGCATCTCCAAACAGGATTTAGCCTTCACGCTTCTGGGGTTGGCAAAAAGGAGGTAGAGAGCTTCATTTCTTTAAATTATATTTTGGTTTTGTTATTTCCCAAAACTCATTGCCAGAGGTCTCCTATGTGCCTCAACTTCAAAAAAAAAAATAGTAAAACATCAGTTTTCTATGAGTCAACATATTTAAAGCAATATTCCCCAAAGTTTGGTCTGTATGTGACACTGCCTCTATAATCACTGAGTATACATACCATAGCAAAAAAAAAAAAAAAAAAAATTCTAGGGGCTGGAGAGATAGCATGAAAATAAGGTGTGCCTTGCTTGCAGAAGGATGGTGGTTCGAATCTCGGCATCCCATATGGTCCCCTGTGCCTGACAGGGGTGATTTCTGAGCACAGAGCCAGGAGTAACCCCTGAGCGCTGCCAGGTGTGACCCAAAACACAAAAATAAATAAATAAAATAGAATAAAAATACAATTCTAAATTAAAATCTCTCAGAAGGAGTTCCAGAGATTTCTCCCTTTAACATATATCCTAATAGAATCTGAAACAGTTTAAAAACCTAAAAATAAATTATTTAAGGTAAATTTAAAAAATAGTAGAGGTCTAAAAAATACCACATGTACACTTTTTTTAAATGTTTATCTCCCTATTATTTCCATACATTAACTTGCCTCTTTTCCATAGGATACAAATTAATGAATAATCATTTCATACTTTATTCTAATGAATTATGAATCAATCATTTCTAGTGCTTCTAGACCAGGCCAACATCTTGTTATTTCTAAACTGCATTACTTTTTCTGGGGATAGAGCAATAATATAGTGTGTAGAGAGTTTGTCTTGCATGTAGCCAACTCCAGCTTCCTATATGGTCCCTGCAACCTCCCAGAAGTGATCCCTAAGTGCAGAGCCTGAAGTAAGCCCTGAGAACCACTGGGTGTGACCCAAAAAGACAAAACCCTGTATTACATTTTCCTTTGTAACCTTTTTTTGAATTTCAACTCATTCTGCATACTGGATTAGTATTTATAATATTCCACTTTTTGTTGTCTTTCCTTTGTGCAAGAGCCTTCAATATTACCCAAAAGGTTACAAAGTGAGGTTCACAATTTTTACTGTCAGTTTCCCATAATGTGACCTCATGCTATTTATTTATTTCTCTCCCATCCTAATACATTTATTTCTCATTGATCTCCCATCCTAATAAATTTATTTCTCATTGATCTCCCATACTAATAAACTCCACATTTATCTAGCTAAGGTTACTAACTTCCTTGTGTAATTAAAACTGCTTTATGATCACCAATAAAAACCTTCTTCATAAGGACATTTAAACTAAACTCCCCTTACTGTTTGTTTGTTTGTTTGTTTGTTTTGGCTCACACCCAGCAGCGCTCAGGGGTTATTCCTGGCTCTACACTCAGAAATCGCTCCTGGCAGGCTCTGGGGACCATATGGGATGCCAGGATTAGAACCACCATCCTTCCCTATGCAAGGCAAACACCCTACCTCCATGCTATCTCTCCAGCCCCTCCTCTTACTCTTTTGCTGTTCAGAGTATGTAACTGATCATATAGTTGAATGTTAGCCAATGGAATGTAAGCAGAAGTAATAAATTCTTTACTTTTTCTAGGACAAAACTTAAATTACTGCATATCCTCTTCAACACTTTCCACTTATGCCTGATCACAGAGAAGTTTGAGTCATTAAAGTGTCTGGACTCCTGAACTACTATATGAAATAGAACCACTCACTCACTAACCAGGACCAACCAGTCCAGAATTTGACTATAACATGAGAAATAAAGTTCTTCTGTGTTTGAGACATTAGGCAATTTTGTGACTAAAAGCAATTATTCATAATCTACTGAAAAAAGAAATCTATAGAATACAATGATTAATTAGGTAAGGAGGAAAAAAAGAGGGTAGAAAGAAAAGGAGGCTAAAATATTGTAATTTATAGGAAGTATATAATTTGGTCATTCTGATGACTGAAATATATTTCCCATACATATTTGTTCTCTATCCACAGTTTCTGTCTCATTCCTTCCAAACATTGAGATTTCTTAAGTGTTGTAAGTGATAAAGTGTCTCTTGTTATGGTAATAAGGTGACTTTTTAAAAAGGGAAGGAGGGTAGGGGCAGGTTGCCAGGGAAACCAAAGTGAATCAAGGGAAGAATTCCCAGGCCCACCCCTTGACCTCCTGGAAGAGAGGGGCAGAAGATTGAGTTCAATTGCCAATGGCCAATGAGTTCATCAGTCATGCCTAGATAATAAGCATCCATATACATCCAAGAGATGGGGGTTTCTAAGAGCTTGCAGTCTGGTAAACATGTTAAATTTGGGGGAGAATGATGCACATGAAAGTTCAGTGCCCTTTCCCCATATCTACTCTTTTCATCTCTTTCATCTGGCTATTGATTCATATTCTTTAGTACCCTTTGGAACAAATCAGTGATCTAGTGAGTAAATAGTTTTCTGAGTTCAGTTAGCTGCTCAAGCAAATCAATCCAATGGAAGAAAGTATCCTAGGAACTACTGCTAGTCAGAAGCATAGAAAATAATCTGAATTTGTAAAACACACATGGAGTCAGAGGATGAGGTGATGGAAGTCTATAATCTATAACTAGGTGGTTATAAACCCAGGTGACAGTGATCAAGTGGAGAGTGATTTGAGAGTTTTGAGTACTTAACTTGTAGTAACTTAATTGTGCAAGGAAGCATGCTTACATTGCCCAGCAGCAATTAAATCCAGAGGAAACACACACACACACACACACACACACACACACACACACACACACACACACACAGGCAAAGGAGGCAGAACTCTTTTTTGTTAATTGTCAACAGCATATGGGGCCAGACTGATATCATAGTGGTGGGGCATTTGCCTTACATGCGGCTGACTCAGGATGGACCTGGGTTCAATCCCCGGCATCTTATATAGTCCCCCAAGCTGGGAGCAATTTCTGAGCACATAGCCAGGAGGGACCCCTGAGTGTTACCAGGTGTGGCCCCAAAAATAAAACAAAAATAAAAGCACGTATGTCTCTTGTAATCATAGCCTAGCCTAATCTCATTACCTCATTAGTACAATATGTAAACATACCTTTATTAATTTATACATTTTAAAATATTTATATATTATCTACATTTATATGATCTCCCAGTGGTCCTCAAACTATGGCCCACAGGCCACATATTGTATTTATATCTGTTTTGTTTCTTCATTGCAAAATAAGATATATGCAGTGTGCATAAGAATTCGTTCATAAGCTTTGTTTTTACTATAGTCAGACCCTCCAATGAACTGGCCCCTGTTTAAAAAGTTTGAGGACCCCTGGTATATACCATGGAAAGATTTTTCTAATATACTTCATCTCTATTCAAGTACCTTTTCCCCTTAACTTCAATAACTCAAATGCATATGTCTTACCTTCTACCTTTATAATTATATATATATATATATATATATATATGATGGTGTGATGGTGTTATACCATTTATTACATATCTAACCCATATTATCTTGCACTTACA
The DNA here is from genome assembly GCF_024139225.1 of Suncus etruscus. NCBI lineage: Eukaryota > Metazoa > Chordata > Mammalia > Eulipotyphla > Soricidae > Suncus > Suncus etruscus. The sequence goes on from NC_064856.1 coordinate 66,831,232, forward strand.
TAGAGAGACCACATCACTGGTTTGGCCTGGGCCACTCCAGAGATACTTGGACCAGTGATGTGGACATGACAGTACAGTGCTAAGGCTCAGAGGTACATGGGGACCATCAGGACCAACAGTGCTCTAAGGGCCAGACAGAATTAGAGGTTGAGCTCAGAGTCTAATATATGTTGAGCATGTGCCCCACCACTTGAACTATTGCCACCGTCCTATCTTTAAATTTTTTGCTTTCCATGTAAAAATACCTTTTAATTATTTGTTTATAAAATACTAAATGGCAGAAGTTGTTGTTCATAGATATGAATATTGTTTCAAAAAATGGGAGAAACAAATTAAAAATATAATAAAACACAGACACTCCTGACCTATGCATATTAAAGGAACCACATCATAGCTCCTGAACTTTCTTCTGCTTGCTGTTTCATGTGAGACTAGTTTCTGGCTGACATCACTGACCCTATTCCAGAATGGGAAACAGAACTCCTTCCTTGTGGGTAGGTCCCAGAAGATTCCACTCCCTATTAATACCATATTAATACCATATTAATGAGCCCACATCACAACTCCTGAAGCACATAGCTACATGTAATGTTGCACAACAAATCTTCTCATCAAATCCACAACACTCTCAGTTATACTTTTGTCATTTGGCAAAGATGGGCAGAAAAGGAGAAAGTAATCCCCAGTCTAATCCTCAGCATTTTAGTTATTTTGTAGTCAGGGGATCTGACTACAAAGACTCAACTCCAGCAAAGCAAGAACACTGTAGAGCCAATGCAAAAAAACATGCACAGGTCCATCAAGTTTAATAAATAAAAACATATCACCAAAGACACAACACAAACCAGTTCAGTAAATCCTCAGATAATGAATGACATGTAACACCATAATAATGTTTAATAAACTCAAAGAAGCATTGTAGTCAGCAAAGCACAAGAAAGAATAAAAGTCAAAATGAGAAGGCTACTACAATTAGGACAGAAATAAAGATCACATGGGTAATATTAAAAAAAAAAACTCAAATAGAAGCTCTGAAAAATAGAATAATAGCAGCTGAGCAAAGGATCAAGAAGATTCAAGATGAAAAGGACACATCTAGGAAACAACAGAAAGTGAAAAGTAGTCTGAAAAGAAATGAACAACACACCAGAGAATTATGGGGTGAATTCGAGAGGAACAATATTAGTCATTGGAGTCCTTGAAAAACAAGTTGTCAGGCCCAGAGAGATAGCACAGCGGCGTTTGCCTTGCAAGCAGCCGATCCAGGACCAAAGGTAGTTGGTTCGAATCCCGGTGTCCCATATGGTCCCCCGTGCCTGCCAAGAGCTATTTCTGAGCAGACAGCCAGGAGTAACCCCTGAGCATCGCCGGGCGTGGCCAAAAACCAAATTAAAAAAAAAAAGAAAAAGAAAAAGAAAAACAGGTTGTCAATTTTATAAACAAACAATAGTTAAGGAAATAATCAATAAGAAATTTTCAGAGTTGGGCCATAGTTATAGTACAGTGGGTAAGGCTACCTCTACCACCATTTAATGCATATATTTGCCAGAGACGAAAACTTATTTATGCAAATGAGAATAGGCAATATATTATATAGTTATTGTATTAAATGATTTAAATTTATTTATATAAGTTAAAATCATATAGCAGTCATCTCAAATTGACTGTGATTTATTTTCTGAAATTTCTATTTTCCATTCCTTTAAATCTTGTTGGAACAAGTAATATGAAATAAGTTTGTTATATGTCTGCCAAGGGGCAGGCTGGGGTGAGAGGAAACCTGGGGATGTTGTTGGAGGAAAGAGAACAATGATGGAGAAATTAGTGTTGGAACATTCTATGCTTGAGACAACTCTATTACAAACTCTTTAAATCATGATGTCTTGATGAAAAAATTAATAAAATATATAAAGTATAAATAAACTTCCAAAGAAAACCTACTTGATCTGAATTTCTCATTGTTTTTTCTTAGCCTATAAAAGTGAAAGTCTATTTTCCCAAAATCAATAAATGCTAAAAGTTTTCTGGACCTTCAGTATTAGAACCATGTTTCAAAATATCTATCTATTGTGACCAGAGAGACAGCACAGTGGTAGGGCGTTTGGCACGCACACAGCAGATTCAGGACGGATGGTGATTCAAATCCCGGCATCCCATATGGTCCCCGAGCCTGCCAGGAGTAATTCCTGAGCGCAGAACCAGGAGTGACCCCTGAGCGCTGCCGGTGTGGCTCAAAAACCAAAAGAAAGGAAAGAAAAGGAAAGAAAAGGGAAGGAAGGAAGGAAGGAAGGAAGGAAGGAAGGAGGAAGGAAGGAAGGAAGGAAGGAAGGAAGGAAGGAAGGAAGGGAGGGGGAGGGAGGGAGGGAGGGGGGGAGGGAGGGAGGGAGGGAGGGAGGGAGGGAGGGAGGGAGGGAGGGAGAGAAAGAAGAGAGAAAGAAAGAGAGAAAGAAAGAGAGAAAGAAAGAAAGAAAGAAAGAAAGAAAGAAAGAAAGAAAGAAGTAAGAAAAAGAAAGAGAAGAAAGAAAGAAAGAAGAAAGAAAGAAGAAAGAAGAAGAGAAAGAAGAAAGAAAGAAAGAAAGAAAGAAAGAAGAAAGAAAGAAAGAAAATAGAAGAAAGAAAAGAAAGAAAAGAAAAGAAAGAAGAAAGAAAGAAAAAAGAAGAAAAGAAAGAAAAGAAAGAAAGAGAAAGAAAAGAAAGAAAGAAAGAAAGAAGAAGAAAGAAGAGAAAGAAAGAAAGAAAGAAAGAAAGAAAGAAGAAAGAAAGAAAGAAAGAAGAAAGAAAAGAAAGAAAGAAAGAAAGAAGAAAGAGAAGAAGAAGAAAGAAAGAAAAGAAAGAAAGAAAGAAAAAGAAAGAAGAAAGAAAGAAAGAAAAGAAAGAAAGAAAGAAAGAAAGAAAGAAAGAAAAGAAAGAAGAAAGAAAAAAGAAAGAAAGAAAGAAGAAAGAAAGAAAAAAAGAAAGAAAGAAAGAAAGAAGAAAGAAAGAAAGAAAGAAAGAAGAAGAAAGAAAGAAAGAAAGAAAGAAAGAAAGAAAGAAAAGAAAGAAAGAAAGAAAGAAAGAAAGAAGAAAGAAAGAAAAAAAGAAAGAAAGAAAGAAAGAAAAGAAAGAAAGAAAGAAAGAAAGAAAGAAAGAAAGAAAGAAAAAAGAAAGAAAGAAAAGAAAGAAAGAAGAAAGAAAGAAGAAAGAAAGAAAGAAAGAAAAAAAGAAAGAAAGAAAGAAAGAAGAGAAAAGAGAAAGAAAGAGAAAGAAGAAAGAAGAAAGAAAGAAAGAAAGAAGAAAGAAAGAAAGAAAGAAAGAAAGAAAGAAGAAAGAAGAAAGAAAGAAAAGAAAGAAAGAAAGAAAGAAAGAAAGAAAGAAAGAAAAAGAGAAAGAAAGAAAGAAAGAAAGAAGAAGAAAGAAAGAAAAAAGAAAGAAAGAAAGAAGAAAGAAGAAAGAAAGAAAGAAAGAAAGAAGAAAGAAAGAAAAGAAAGAAAGAAGAAAGAAAGAAAGAAAAGAGAAAAGAAGAAAGAAAGAAAAGAAGAAGAAAAGAAAGAAAGAAAGAAAGAAAGAAAGAAAGAAAAAGAAAGAAGAAAGAAAGAAGAAGAAAGAAGAAAGAAAGAAAGAAAAGAAAAGAAAAAGAAAGAAAGAAAGAAAGAAGAAAGAAAGAAAGAAAGAAAGAAAAGAAAGAAAAAGAGAGAAAGAGAAAGAAAAGGAGAGAAAGAGAAAGAAAAAGGAAAAAAGAAATCTATTTATAGTGGGAGATATAGAGACATCACTCAGTAATTAGGAGCTCATGCCTGGCATGTACAGAACCTGAGTTTGGAGGAATATTGAGGGCTGGACAGAAATATTGGGGGTGGGGATCCGGAGAGATAGCATGAAGGTAAAGCGTTTGCCTTTCATGCAGAAGGACAGTGGTTCGAATCCTGGCATCCCATATAGTCTCCTGTGCCTGCCAGGGGCGATTTCTGAGCCTAGACCCAGGAGTAATCCCTGAGCACTGCCAGGTGTGACCCAAAAACAAAAAAAGGGGGGGGGTCAGTGAGGTGGCGCTAGAGGTAAGGTGTCTGCCTTGCAAGCGCTAGCCAAGGAAGGACCGTGGTTCGATCCCCCAGCGTCCCATATGGTCCCTCAAGCCAGGGGCAATTTCTGAGCACTTAGCCAGGAGTAACCCCTGAGCATTAAACGGGTGTGGCCAAAAAAAAAAAAAAGAAAGAAAAGAAAAAAAGAAAGAAATATTGGGGGTGGACAGAGTCTCACATGTGCAAGGCAAACAGTCTATTGCTTAGCTGCATCCCCATCTCTGAATCTGAAGTTTGAACCCAATCATCAATCCCCTGAGCACTGCTTAGAGCCATTCCCAAGCTCTCCTAGGGAGTTCCTAGTGGCCCTCAGCAACACCACATCCTCCGCCCTAGTATTGAATAATTTGGCCCAATTGATGAAGTTTTGCAAGGCATGGTCCCCTTGTCCTTTTGAGAAGTACTTGAGAGATCCCCCCAAATAAGGTTTTTGTTTTGTTGTTGTTGTCAGGGTTTGTTTGTTTAATGTTGTTTTGGGACTTGGGTGTTTTTTATTAGGTTTTGCGTCCTACCTACTATACTGTTTCTTCAATGCTCTCCAAAATAAAAATAATTTAAATCAATCTGACCTAAGCAGATAGAACTTTTGCCTGTAAGTGTCATTATAAAAGGAAATTTAAATTATAGGTCATATCAATAATACCCCAATGACCACTACAGAAGTTGAGACCATTTGATTATGCACCAAGATCATCACTGTATGACAGCACTTTCTGCCTTAGAAGAAATGCCCTGTATCTGGTCACTAGTCACATATGTCTATTAAATATCTGAAATGTGGCCACATGAGATAAAACATCTAAATTTTTAATGATTATTTCATTCAAAATTTTATAGCAGAAACAAGAGTATGAATGTTTAGAGGCCATAGAAATACTACAGTAGGTAAGGTGCTTGACTTACACATGAGTTATCTGAGTCCAAACTCTGGCACCCTATACAACTCCACTAGCTTTGGTAGGAGTGATGTCTGAGTGCTGAGCCAGAAATAGGCCGTGAGTACTGCTATATATGGTCCTCCACTCCCACAAAAAATGAAAGCATAAATGTGTTTTATTTTAAAGGTAAATATTATCATATCTACTACAAAAAGTGATAGTATCCTTCTACTACTGTGCCTATGTCCCTTCTTGCCTAGCCTCCAACCCTTGCTAACCTCAATTCTATTGTCAGAAACAATTTATCATCAATGAGTGAAATAATTTAGTATTTTTCTTTCTCTTTATAACTTATTTCACTTATCATTATATCTTTTAATTCCATTCATGCTGTAGAAAAATATAAGCTTTCATTTTTTTTTTAAATCGCTTAGTTGTGGGGTCAGAGATAGCTTGGAGGTAAGGCGTTTGCCTTTCATGCAGGAGGTCATCGGTTCGAATCCCGAGGTCCCATATGGTCCCCCATGCCTGCCAGGAACAATTTCTGAGCCTGGAGCTAGGAATTACCCCTGAGCACTGCCGGGTGTGACCCAAAAACCACAAAAAAAAAATCGTTTAGTTGTATTTTATTGTGTATGTGTGAATATATATGCATATATATTGCTTTATTCAAATCTACATGTACTTAGAAAAACATTTTGTCACTTCATATTATAGTTTCCTCATTTCTTTTTTTTTGTTTGTTTGTTTTTGGGTCACACCCGGTGGTGCTCAGGGGTTACTCCTGGCTGTCTGCTCAGAAATAGCTCCTGGCAGGCACAGGGGACCATATGGGACACCGGGATTCGAACCAACCACCTTTGGTCCTGGATCGGCTGCTTGCAAGGCAAACACCTCTGTGCTATCTCTCCGGGCCCCTAGTTTACTCATTTCTGCTCTACTTGTCTTTATTTGTTTTGCCGACTACCTCTACCATCATCTCTTTTCTTTTTTGGGAGGATTTTTCTTGTGGGAAGGGGCACACTCAGCAGAGCTCAGGAGTTACTCCTGGCTTTGCACTCAGAAATTGCTCTTAGCTCAGGGGACCATATGGGATGTTGAACAAGTCAAAGTAACCTGAGTCATTATCCAAGAGGTTATAGAGCTGGTTGGTACCAGTAGAATCTTTTGTACTACCATTGAAATTGGCAGGCTTCTACACAGTTTCTCCATTGTGTTTACTGTGCTCTAAGGGTGAATTTTACGTTTCTGAGGGTTGTTCTTTTCCTTCCCTTTCAGTCTTCACCTAATGAGGTATAAGTGTATAAGGAGTAGGGTGCAATGTTGTGACCACATAGTTAAGGTAGAAGTAACAACACACAGAATATAGGGTGTAGACCTGGGTCTTGAACATTAAATAGAACAAGGAGTAAACCTGCTAACATGGTGGATGTTGAGCATAGAGGCTTCCAGTATCCAGTGAGCAGAATCCACTTCTGGTTCCAAAACATCCCCAGATTATTCTCTCTTCCTCCAGCATAAAATGTCAAAATAAAATGTCAATAGAAGATAGATTTTTAGTTGTTAATCTTTTTTTCTATTGTTGATTTTATCCTATTTTAACAAGGATTTTATGGTCTATGAAAGCCTTAGAAATCTGGCTCAGCATAATAAGTAACATGCTAACAAAAACACAAATATGAAGTTCAGCCAGAAATAATATCAATAGCACCTGTTTGGAAAAGAGAAGCTTCCAATAGAAAGTATACACAAATAGGGGCCGGTGAGGTGGCGCTAGAGGTAAGGTGTCTGCTTTGCAAGCACTAGCCAAGGAAAGACCACGGTTCGATCCTCTGGCGTCCCATATGGTCCCCCCAAGCCAGGGGCAATTTCTGAGCACTTAGCCAGGAGTAACACCTGAGCATCAAATGAGTATGGCCCCAAAAACAAACAAAGAAAGTATACACAAATAACACATATGATTGTCTTTCCTTGAGTTAGTTCAATGTTACACAAGTGCCAAGGGCCATTCCAGCATACACTTAGAGGGCTAAGTGTAACAAGTAATTGAATTCAGGATCTCACATATGCTAGGTAGGTGCTCTACCATTTGAGTTATCTTCCAGATTCCTAAATATAACTTCCTTGAATTGCTTTAATCCTTTTATTGGAAAAAAAATGTGTTCATATGCCAGGAAATAATGAGAATGCTATTTAGAGAATACATAGAGACTATATGACTGTGCAAATTCATGATTTCCTGAATCAAACATCGAAAAGCATATCTATTAACAGAGGAGCCCTCCTCTTCTAGACCTTTCTTTATCTTGACCAGTGACACTGGCTAGCACTAGGATAGAAATTCAGTTACTTTTCCTTTTCCCTCCACTATCTTTCATTCCCTCTGGGCATGGAAAATTTGGAAAAGTCCCCCATTTCAAGCTCACTGGCCAGCCTTCTTGTTTTCCAGAGTCCCCAATCTTCTGAGGTTGTTTTATGTCCCAGATACCTTCAAAAAGCCTGTAATATTTTATGAACAAGGAAAGAAAATCTCTAAATATTGTATTTTATATCTCACTGAAACAGTCCATGTCAAAGAACCTACCTATGCAATAAATATATATTTATATATATATATATATTCTTTCCTATACATCTCTTTAAATAGACTTCCTTTGAACAATTTTCAAATAAATAATAAGTAAAAACAATTATAAAGTTGAAGTGGCATGAAATTAGAATTTACTTCCCTGCAGTGTTGAAATTGGGGGAGTGAGTGGGGTGAATGGATGGCACCAGGTGTAGTACCTAGTCCTATGAACATTGAGTGGAAATAAAAAATGATCAGACTTAAACATCAAACCCAAAGTCAAAGACAACAGAATCTATACCCAATCTACAACAAACTATACACAGAGGAGACCAGTTACACTAGCAGTCCAGGGGACAAAGGGCAGAGAAATGGAAGGCATGCTGGGAACAGAGGTGGAGGGAAGACAGCACTGATGATGGGAATGGCCCTGATTTATTGTTACTATGTACCTTAAATATTACTGTGAAAGATTTGCAATTCACTTTGGTCACAATAAACATTTTATTTTATTTTATTTTATTTTATTTTATTTTATTTTATTTTATTTTATTTTATTTTATTTTATTTTATTTTATTTTATTTTATTTTACCGGCATGTACTCTGGAAGGCTTTCTACTTCCCTTATTCAGTCACATTTTGTTATAATATCATAACAATAAACATTTAAATAAATATATATAACATTGGGTTGAAGAGACAGCAGAACAGGCTGGGAGCATGCTAGGCTTGCAAGAGGCCTTGGTTTGATTTCTGGCATCACATGGTCCTCTGAGTTGTGGCCAGTACTGGCAGTGACCTCTGAGCACAGAGCAAGGGGTAGCCCCTAAGCACAGCTGTGTGTCTTCCAAACCAGAAACATATATGGACATATATACACATATATGTGCCTTATATACTTATAAATATACTATTTTTTATTTGGGAGTGACATTCACCAATGCTCAAGATCACTCTTCATAGGTCTTGGGGATCACGTAATGCCAGGGATTAAACCTGGGCCTCCTCATGCAAAATATACTCTCAACCTATTGAGCTATCTCTCTCCTCTATACTTTTAATATAATAAGTTATGTAGTGTGTAAAAAGAATCTTTTACTACATCATCAAATCAACAGTGATCAGTGTGACACAATATGCAGATTATATAATTCACAAATATAGATTACTGACCATGAGGATATTACAAAATATTTACTATGCTAACGCTAAATTATCAAATTACATTTGCAAGCTGGTTAATGTAAGCTTTTCCCAAATGCCTAATAATTAAAATGTATTATCATTTTTATGAATACAAAGTCTTACCTCTAACAAAGCCTTATTTAGCATTTTATTTGATAAAATATAATGTGAATACTTTGATAAAAACACTATTCAAGATATAAAGAGACCTCTGTGCTAAATTCTAGTCCAAAGGAATTTCTAATTACAAAATTATTTAAATTACAAAGACCTTTTTCATTTCTGAGTTCCTTGGTGTTAGATAATTAATATAAACTTGAAATTAAGCTATAAAGTGAAGGGTAATACTAATGAAATGTTTAAATGTTTAAATTAAACAAACTTAGCAAACCTGATCTTTATTACTCTTCGCTGAAAGCAAACAAACTTAAAAAATTATTCTTACTTATTTATATATTTAATTACATGTTCAAGCCTCATTGCTTGTGTTTTAAATTTTTATCCAGTACTTGTGAATTATAAAACAGAAATTTTTATTCCTCCCGATAATATTACTCTAGAATACATTTTACAAATAGCTTTCATATAACTCTAATTCTTTTTTGATCAACAGCAGGTAATCAATACCAAAAATATAGAAAGAAAAGAGAAAATTAAAAAAACCTGGTTAAACAATCCCAGTGTTGTATTCATCTGTTACCTGACAATCCATAATTTCTCTAGTTCATTTTCTTTATCCTTAAAACCTCCTGTAATCAGGGCAGAGAGATAGCATGGAGGTAGTTTGCCTTGCATGCAGAAGGTTGGTGGTTTGAATCCCAGCATCCCATATGGTCCCCCGAGACTGCCAGGAGCAATTTCTGAGCGTAGAGCCAGGATTAATCCCTGAGCACTGCCAGGTGTGACCAAAATAACAAAAATAAATAAATAAATAACCTCCTGTAATCCTCACAATTCTCATTCCTTCTATCCATCTTTTCAGAGCTCTCATATATTACTTTGAAAATATTTTTGTAACGTTTTTAGTGACAACATTACATTCTGTATGCAACTTATTTATCTGTGATCAGTTTCACTGTAACAGCTTTATCACAATTCCCCCCCCAAAATTCATAAATTTCATGCCCTTTAGTAAGTACTTTTTCATACTCCAACCTTCCCGAAACAACTACTAGTTTGCTAGATTTTCCCATTCTGGGTATTTTATATAGAAAGAGTCATATAGTATGTTGGTATCTATGATTAGCCTGAACTCAGAATTTTGTACTGATTTTTTAATGCTTCTCATTTTTTTCTTTCTTATTACTATTGCGCATAATAATATATTATCTTCTGATAAGTTTATCTTATCATAAACATGATAAACTTAAGATCATAGAAAGCAAAAGCACTTGGGGACTTCTTCAGTATGTAAAAAGTTTTTTTATATTTAATGATTTTTGTGACAATGTTTGAAATAATGGTTTTGACTGTAGTTTTTTTTTCTTTTTTCCACCTTTTTTAGATTTTGGATCACACCTGCTTATGTTCAGGGGTTACTTCTGGATCTGCATTCAGGAATTATTCCTGGCAAGTACTTCGACACCATATGGAAAGCCTGGGATCAAACCATGGTTGTCTCAGTGAGGCAAGCACCCTATCCATTATACTATCTCTGCAGCTTCATCTTTTAAATTTTTCCTTTTTAACTTATTGATATTGTTTTTCCCATATGATTTGTGTGTATGTGTGAGTAAAGTGATTTTTTTTCTCTACAAGAAGTCAACAAATTTTGAGTACTTTCTCTGTTATTCACTGACTAGGGATTTTTCCCCTTCCTTTTATCCATCTGGCACCTCTCTAAATGTGCTTGTTCTTTCTTTGGCCTTTTCATTCCTCTTAAAAATCTATCTCCATTTACTTGAACCATACTGAACTTATAGTGAGTAAATTACAAAATCAACAAGGGAGACTTTTACAGTAGTCACCTTTATTGCTTCGTTCTATAAATAATTTTTAAGCATGTTCAGTGCAGCGAAAGCCTCTAAGAAATTAGAATATAATGTGATAAGATATTAATGCAGGTAATGTATTGTGAAGAGATATAATAGGCAAAGTATATAATAAAATAATTATAAGTTGTAATCAGTAAATGGAAGAAACTAAACAAGTTGTATTATCTAATACAGTAGAATCAGGGAGATTGCAAGATCAGCACAGAGAACCTACAATCTATAATGCATCATTTTATGCATTCCACTAGAAAAGGTAAAATAAGAGAAAATTATATACATTAAAGACTGGGTAATAAATCTTATGGTTGCAGATGCATCTCATTGGTAGACTACTTATTGTTTTATATTTGTTCTTAAAAATAGAAAGAAAAATAACAACATCAAACATGATTAAAAGAACAAAATCAGGTCAGTAAACAAGACAGTTAACTGACAGATGACATGTTTTGCTGAATTAATATTTGTGAACACATGCATACAGGCATGTACAAATATGAAGATGCAAAACATATAGATAAATAATATAAAATTTACAAACACTATAAATCTGCCTCTAACCAACAATAAATATCCACAATTTATACTTATTAAAAAGTATGTAATATTTAGATAATATTGCATTATTAAAAAAAGTACAACTTTTGGGGGCTGGAGAGATAGCATGGAGGTAGGGCATTTACCTTGCATGCAGAAGGACAGTGGTTAAAATCCCGGCATCCCATATGGTCCCTCAAGCCTGCCAGGAGCGATTTCTGAGCATAGAGCCAGGAGTAACCCCTGAGCTCTGCCGGTGTGACCCAAAAATCAAAAAAAAAAAGTACAACTTTTCCATCCAAACTGATCAAATAGCTTGAATTACAATTATATTCTCTACTCCTTGTTTCTGCAAATAAGAATCAGTAATAAATTGTACTTATAGTTTTTAAATAGTAAAATGTAACTGGTTTTTTTTTTGGAGGGGGTCACACCCTGCACCTCTCAAGGGCTACTCTTGGCTCTACACTCAGAAATCGCTCCTGGCAGGCTCGGGGCACCATATGGAATGCCAGGATTCGAACCACCGTCCTTCGGCATGCAAGGCAAACACTCTACGCTGTGCTATCTCTCTGGCCCCAATATAACTGTTTTTAATTAAACTAGTGATTAAACTTTTATTGGCAAGATTCAAAGGATTCACATCCAGGATTCATATACGCAAAGGATGTGTTCTACCAATGAGCTACATCCTCAGCTCTAGTTATTTATCCTTATTGATAAATAACATGGCAGTATGTTAAAATACCTTTTATATTATTTTAATCACTAGCGTATCATTTTCAAAAATCATGATTTCTGTTATACTTGGATGACCATAATTAATTATTCTAATATCTCTTTTTGTACACTGATTTTTGTCAAGGTCACTCATTCTTTTCTCCATGTTATGAGTTTATTTTTTGCTTTGGATATTTTTTTATTTTAGAAAGACATAATACACACTGGAGAAAAAATATATCTTTCCCTTAGACTACTATCACTTTAAATGATCAACTATAATAGTATTTGCTGGTTTTAAAGACTACCTCCTGTATAACTCAGTTTTTTACTCTTTACCATACTTTAAAATAAATGTCAAATGAAATCTTTAATGTAGAATTTCAGCTAAAATGTTCATACATTAAGCAAAGTTAGTATTTTATTTAAAATAGTCACTTTTTCCACTTTTTATTTCAGTTCTAACAAATGAGATATAGTTAATTTTACATGTGAAATGTTGTACACTATGCAAATCATGTCTGTGTGTCTAAGAAAATAACAAACTTAATGAGGAATGTTAAAAAAATCAGAACCCATTAGTTTAAAGATACATAGGAGCAGCCAAAGATGACAAACATGCATAAAATTCAAACCATAGTGGGAAAGGGAATAGGCACTGAAACACATAAATCAGTGTTTTGAATTCTTTTTCTCTGTGGGTATAATTGTACCTTAGTTTCTTATAATGATTTATTGAGGTAAATATTCTGTATGGTTTAACAGCTACAGCTTCAAAGTGTCAGGCACAGGCTCTCCTTTATTCATGAGGCAGCTGAGTATTGGGCTGTGAATTCACTTCTGTATTCTGGGACTTGGCAAAGTTTGTTTTTAAGGTCCTTATAAAGAATTCATGTTGATGCGGTCTATTCAAATGTGAAAAACACTGTGCTGTAATGAGTGAAATAGAAAACCTTTACAGTAATTCTGGAGGAAAACAGTAAATAAATTGAAATAAACCACCCAGAATTACTTTCAGCCAAATAAAGAATGCCTCAACTTCATTTCAACCTTTTTTTTTTTCTTCAGGTTTTGGATGACTGCAAACCGCATCAGTGGATAGGCTACTAACATGGATGCTGAATCTATTATCGATAAACAAAGAAAATGATCAGAGAGTAACAGAAGTAAGTTTCAGTTTTTTTTTTTACACCACCCATCACCAGTGCAACATTCCCATCACCAATGTCCCAAGTCTCCCTCCTCCCCACCCGACCCCCGCCTGTACTCTAAACAGGTTCTCAATTTCCCTCATACATTCTCATTATTAGGACAGTTCAAAATGTAGTTATTTATCCAACTAAACTCATCACTCTTTGTGATGAGCTTCCTGAGGTGAGCTGGAACTTCCAGCTCTTTTCTCTTTTGTGTCTGAAAGTTATTATTGCAAAAAGATTTCAAAAACATTTTTGACAGTATTGTTCTATAAGAAAACATTGCTTCTGTGGTTTTGTTTGACTGGTTAGTTTATTCCTAACGTCACCATGCCAAGCTTCCAAATTTATCTTAATTTTTCAGGCTGCTATTTAAAAGAATTAACCACAGATTGGGCCCTTAAACAATTGGGCCCTTTAGCTGTTTTTCAGAGTTCTGGTGTAGGAAGTCCATAATCAAGGCCCCAAATCAGTGCTTTGTGAGAAACCACATACTAGTTTAGAGGAAACTTATCTTTTTGTGGTGTCTCACACAGTGGAAAGAACAAGGGAATGTTTCTAGAATTTAAAAAGGATACTAATTTCAGTCATAAGGGCTCTATCTACATGACCTAATTGTCTCCCAAAGACGCCATTTCTAAATACCATTATTAAATGTTATCTTTAACTCTGTCTAATAACTTTAGTGATTAGACTTTTATATACAAAGTTGAGGACATATAAACATTTTGTCTACAGTGAAGTATTTTTCATATACTCTGTTATGTCCTTTAGTTATTCCTCATGAAAAAATTCAAAATTATTATGTACCCTTGTTATTTATCTACCAAATTTTCTGAGAGCTGTCTTTAAATTTCACTGGACATTTTTACTCCACCAGATGTATCTTTGGTATTCATGAGAATCTTCAAATTACTTCAGAATATACTGAATTTCTATACATTTCAAAGCTTTAATTTAAAAGTTATCATTCAGAGTCTGGGAAAATAGCCCTGTTGGAAAAGTTTCAAAAATTATTACATAATTATTTCTTACATTAAAAACTCAAACTATTTTTTTTTTCGCAAACAAACCAGCAACCCAATGTTTGTATGTTCAACTGTGGATATGAAAAGAATGAGTAAATAATGCTTCTTCTCTATAGCATAGGGAGTCTCATTATATCAAGGAAAGTCCCAACACTATTATCTAATATGATAATTGATTGCTTATTGGGTTCTGATATGCCTTAATTCAGATGACTGCAATATAAAATGCATGCTAAATGTATTTAAAACAGTACAAATAAATTTAGCATATTTTATCATTTTATATTGATTACATGTTGAAGTGATACTATTTTGACAGATAGGATTACAATAATAAATGTATTATTAACTTTAATCTTACGCTTTTCTCCTCACTTTTTTGGTATGTTCACTATAGTTGTAAATTACATTGTGTATACTTTTAAATTACTCACAATGTGACTCACAATATATATATATATACTATAGCACTGATCCAAATGTTGTAGAATTCTACTGTACCTGGACTATTTATCTTTTCTCCTCATTTATTTATTTATTTACATATTTATTTAATTTGGTTTTGGGGGCATACCCAGTAGTGCTCAGGGGTTATTCCTGACTACTCTCAGAAATTGCTCGTGACAGGCTTGGTGAACCATAAGGGATGTAATGAGTCTAACCCAGGTCTGTCCTGGGTCAGCTGTATGCAAAGCAATGCCCTACTTCTGTGCTATCACTCTGGGCCTCCTTTCTCCTCTTTTTCCTGTTATTCTGGCTCTACACTCAGAAATCGCTCCTGGCAGGCTCGGAGGACCATATGAGATGCCGGGATTCGAACCACCATCCTTCTGCATGCAAGGCAAATGCCTTACCTCCATACTATCTCTCCAGCCCTCCTTTCTCCTCTTAGGAAAAATAAAATTCTCCTCATGATAATGAATATCATAATGTTGATACCTAAATTTTACGTAGTTTTTCAAATATATGTACACAATTCATTTCCTTAAATTTCTACCTGGCTCTACTCAAACCATCATTATCTAAGATTTCTTCATTTTTGTCATGTGTTTTTAAATAAGTACATATTCTTTTATGATTGAATTTATTTATTTTAATTTTGAGGCCACACCCAGTGATTCACAGGGCTAACTACTGGCTCTGCTGTGCACTCAGTGATCATACCTGGCAGTGTTCAAAGATGCTAGTATTCAAAAAGGGGTGGGTTACATGCAAAGCAAACACCTGGTCACTTTACTCTCAAGACACTATCTATAACTGATTTTAAAACAGAACAAAAATACCAGGATAAATTTCCCTAAGTATATCAAGTCTTAAGATATTAAGTAACATTACAAATTATAGTGCTGAAAAAATTTTCTATCAATAATTTGGTGGGGTGAGGATACAACCAGCTATTCCCAGAAACTATTGTTGACAGTGGTCCAGGGATCATATGCAGGGATAGAACCAAAGTTGGCTATGTGCAAGGCAAGGCCCTTAACTCCTGTGCTAATTCTTTGGCCTTATAGAATTTTTTTAAAAAAATATCTTTAATCAACACTTTAATAAAAAGGCCAAATTATCTTTCTACATAAAATAATACAACATTGCAATCCTATGATCAAAGAGCATACACTTTAAATATATATATTTGGGAACTGATTTTTAATGTGTTGAACAATTGATAAAAAAAAATAAGATCATGCTGTTTCAATGCCACTCCTCAGGATATACCATAGGAACACAAAAACACAATACAAAAATGCCTTCTGCACACCTATGTTCATTGCAGCACTCTTTACAATAGCTAGAATCTGTAAGCAACCCACGTGCCTAACAAGAAATGAGTGGCTAAAGAAACTGTGGTATATCTACACAGTGGAATACTATGCATCCATTAGTAAAAACAAAGTCATGAAATTTGCTTTACATGGATGGACATGGAGAGTATTATGCTGAGCAAAATGAGTCAGAGGGAGAGGGATTAACATAGAATAATCTCACTCTTCACTGGTATATAAGAAAAATAAAAAACAGTGTGGGGATGATATCCAGAGACAATAGAGATAAAAATCAGAAGGACCATTCCATGGTAGATTGCTTGACACCAAGAACGAAGAGCGCAGTTAGAGTAAAGAAGATCTTATATGGAAAGGACAAGGATATTCATGGCACCCCTTCATTTGCAGCAGTACAAACCACAAAAGAAAAGAGAGAGGGTAAAAGGGAGAACAAGAGAGAGAGAGAGAGAGAGAGAGAGAGAGAAAGAGAGAGAGAGAGGTAAATACCTGTACCAGAGGCAGGCAGGAGAAAGTGGGTGGGAGGAAAGAGAGCATCATGAAAGTGAGAAGATAGTGGCAGGAAATGCACATTGCTGAGGTTGTATATTGTATGACTATAACTCAATCATGAACAACTTTATCTGTGGAAAAAATATATTATGAACAATCTTGTAACCATGGTGTTTAAATAAAAAAAATAAATCTATAGTGCTGTTTCCTAAAAATATACTTATAGCAGAGAACTAGTAAAGTATTTGAGGAACTGGGGTTGGAGAGATAGAACAGTGGTGTTTGCCTTACAAGCAGCCAACCCAGTACCTAAGGTGGTTGGTTCGAATCCCACGACCCATATAGTCCCCCGTGCCTGCCAGGAGCTATTTCTGAGCAGACAGCCAGGAGTAACCCCTGAGCACTGCCTGGTGTGGCCCAAAAACCAAAAGAGAAAGAGAGAGAGAGAGAGAGAGAGAGAGAGAGAGAGAGAGAGAGAGAGAGAGAGTAAGAAAGTATTTGAAAACTTTCAGATTTATATAATTAAATAATTTTTGGTGTTTGTTGTTTTCCCAACACCAATCCCATTACAAATGTCAGTTTCCTTCCACAAATGTCCCCAAGTTCTGGCTAAAGACCCTGATTTTTTATTCTTAGCATTATTTTTACATTTTTTAATTCACAGAATTAGAGGTTTAGAAATAAAACAAACACAATAAAGTTGTAAATCTGAGTGAGTTTAAATACTTGTCCATATTAAATTAATAGCAGTGATGAGACTAAAATTCGGAACTTTTATGTTACATTGCAGCACTTTTAAAGCTTTTAATTTAGTATAGACTCCAACAGTGACTTGAATTCCCTCTTATTTGATAGCCTATCAAAAGTATAAAAATGAGCATAAAAATACAAAAGCAAGTCACTGATGGTCTTTCATTTCATTCTCCTAATGTATTCTAATAAAAAAGAGGAGAGAGAAATCATAGTTGGTCATTTGGTGCTGTACTTTGTAAAAATTGGCAATCTATATTCTTTAAACATTAAAAATCTTAATGTATTCTTTATAAAGACAGATATGGACCTTTTGTGTTCAACCAAATATTGTACTAAAAGCAGTAGTATCAATGCATACTGCCTCTTTTTTTTAGAAGAAAATGAAGGAAATATTCTGACTCAGAAATTTAAAATAAGCTATGGTAACATCCCTTGTGTCTGATCTTTGCTGTATAATTTTTTAACTATTTTGTTTTGGGGGATGGGAAAGAAGGAGAGTTCTAAGAAAAGCTTTCATAACAGGTTCAAAAGTAAAAGCCATTTCAAGCTCTAGACATTTGTAGCCTTTATTTCTTTAGTTCTTGAAAGGGCTTTTTAAATGTTAACGGCTAGCATAGGGCTGTTTTCCTATACTGAATACCAGGCATCCTTTCCTTTGTAGTCCTGGGTTCTTCCCCACCCTCAATCCACCAATAACCTCCATACAGCCTTTTTCTTTTCCCAAAAAACAAAACAAAAATATTTCATCCATCAATTTATCATACCAGGTATACAGGCAGACATCTAAAATACCACAAAGGGTGAGTACCTCATATAACTTAAGGAGACAAAAGTAATTGTTTTGATTTCTTAAAACAAAACAATCAGGGCCCGGAGAGATAGCACAGCAGCGTTTGCCTTGCAAGCAGCTGATCCAGGACCAAAGGTGGTTGGTTTGAATCCCGATGTCCCATATGGTCCCCTGTGCCTGCCAGGAGCTATTTCTGAGCAGACAGCCAGGAGTAACCCCTGAGCAACGCCGGGTGTGACCCAAAAACCAAAAAAAAAAAAAAAAAAAATCAGTCCAAAATGCTAAGCCCCAGTAGACAAACTGAGTCCTAGTTATAATTTTTTTTGTGTGTGGTTTTTTGGGTCAAACCCGGCAGTGCTCAGAGGTTTTTCCTGGCTCCGTGCTCAGAAATTGCTCCTGGCAGGCACGGGGGACCATTTGGGACACCGGGATTCGAACCGATGACCTTCTGCATGAAAGGTAAACGCCTTACCTCCATGCTATCTCTCCGGCCCCCCTAGTTATAATTTTGACCTCTCTCAGAATCTAAATCTTAAACTTGTTAAGTAACTATCAACTAATAAGCACTAGTGGACAATATGCCTCATATAATCTTGCTACTCCCTACAGGAATGTTAACTGGCTACAATAATTCACTTTTAACTTGTTCCCATTGCCTTCTGTACAATTCTTTTACTTTGTACAGTATTTTGGCTAAATAGAATGTTCCCTAATACTTGAATCACTAAATAAAGTCAGTACTATACAAATGAATCACTGAATAAAGTCAATAAGATCTTTAATATATACTCAGGTGGAATCAGGAAGATAGCTCAAAGGGCGTTGCATGTGGGAGATCCAAGTTCAATGCTCAGCACAGGAACATAAGGTTTCCCAAGTAGTGCCAGGAGCAATTCACCAGAGTAGCCCCTGAACTTCGCTGTCATGGCCCCAAAACATAAACCATACTGTTGGTTTTTCTTAATATAGTTATTCTATTTTTGGCTTTGTTTTGTCATCTTATATGAGTTCAACATTTAACAAAAATTTTTATTAGCAAACTTCCTAGAAATACTAAATATAATGTTCAAAAAATAAATTTAAAAAGGTAGTTGTTTATATCTTTGATTTTTTTTTACAAAGGTGGTTTAAGTATAGATTGGAATATTATCTTAATTTTAAAAATTAAAAATTAAAAATGGGGAGGCCGGAGTGATAGCATAGTGGTAGGGCGTTTGCCTTGCATGCAGCAGACCGAGAATAGATGTGGATTCAATCCCTGACATCAGATATGGTCCCCCAAGCCAGGAGCGATTTCTGAGCACATAGCCAGGAGTAACCCCTGAGCATCACTGGGTGTGGCCCAACCCCCCCAAATTATATAAATAGATATCAGACACAGAGGGGACCACTTATTCTGGCAGCCTGGGGGGGTTGAGGGGGGGATATGGGATGCAGGATGGGAACAGGGGTGGAAGGAAGACAAACTTGGTGATGGGAATTCCCCTGATTCAATGTTAATATGTACCTAAAATACTATTGTGAAAGATATGTAAGTCAATATGGTCAAAATAAAAATTATATATAATAAAAAATAATAAATAAATAGATGTCAGATAACACAGCAGTAGGGCATTAGCCTTGCAAGCAGCCGATCCAGGACCAAAGGTGGTTGGTTCGAATCCCGGTGTCCCATATGGTCGGTCCCCCGTGCCTGAGCAGACAGCCAGGAATAACACCTGAGCACCGCCGGGTGTGACCCAAAAACCAAACTGGTCTTGTTTCACTGTATGTCTGAAACCCAACTTTAAAGGACTTTGTATATCACAATGGCTTAACTAAAATAAAAACTTAAATTAGTTATATATTTATGACTAATTTTTACATACCTGGACAATTTAAAATGCAAAAGAAAGGACTGGAGGGGTGGTATAAGCGGTAGGGAATTGCCTTGCACGCGCTAACCTAGGACTGACCACGTGTCGATCCCCTGGCATCCTATATGGTCCCCCAAGCCAGGAGCGATTTCTGAGCGCATAGCCAGGAGTAACCCCTGCGCGTCACCGGGTGTGGCCAAAAAAACAAAAACAAAATGCAAAAGAAGCAAAGAGTATAGTGAGTAAAAACTGTTCTTATTTTTCAGGAGACCATTAGATGTTCAAGAAACAACTCAGACTCTTAGCTACAACCACAGGTATGGCATCTTCAAATATTATCAGTATCTTGGGTATCTTGAGAAAATTTTATTTGTTTTTGTTTTTGTTTTGGGGTCACACATGGTGGTGCTCAGGAATTACTCCTGACAGGCTCATGGGATGCAGGAATTGAACCTGTGTTGATTGTGTGCAAGGCAAATGCCCTATTCACTATGGCTCCTGAGGAAATTTTTCATATAAATGTATTTTTTAGATTTTTGTAATACAAATTGTTCACTAACTAGCTATTTTTAAAATTTAACAATGTATCTTAATACTAATATTAGAGCCTACAGAGATTCCTTGTTTTGAAAAGTCATATGACATCTACTTTATGGAGTTTCCAAGATTTTACAAGTCTTATTATTGACAAACAATTTTTAAAATTAACAAGAACAAGGGCCAGAGTGATAGTGATTTCTGAACTCAAAGCCAGGAGAAAACCCTGAGCACCACCAGGTGTGGCCCTCAAGCCCAAAATAAATACCGTATTTTCCGGTGTATGAGATGACTTTTTAACCCATGAAAAACTTCTTAAAAGTCGGGGGTCGTCTTTTTTGTTTGTTTGTTTGTTTGTTTGTTTGTTTGCTTTGGGCCACACTCAGTGATGCTCATAGGGTTACTCCTGGTTTTGCGCTTAGAAATTGCTCCTGGCTTGGGGGACCATATGGGACACCTGGGGTCAAACCGTGTCCATCCTGGGTTAGCGTGTGCAAGGCAGACATTCTACCGCTTGCGCCACCACTCCAGCCCCCAAAAGTCGGGGGTCATCATATACACCGTTATACAGCATGCTGAAACTTACTCCAGCTTCAGAGACGAGTGATCTGCCCCCCCCCCACTTATAGCTGCATCCCATCCAGGTGCCAGGTGTCATCATTCAGTCCTCTGCTTGTCCTGATTAATCTTTCAGGGCACACAGAGGAGCTAAGTTACCTAGTGCTGCATCTCATCCAGCCTTAGGTATGCGGTTTTCCAGTGCTGGGTTCAGCTTTTATGTGAGACAGAAGAGGTTCTCTGTCTCCCTCTAACTGTCCTATTAATCACTGCACCCAGCCAGCTGCTCTTGGATGAGCCCCCTCTCCCTGCTCTCAATGTAGATCACAATTTAAAAAAGTCACAGTCACTCACTACAAATGACAAATGTAAAATAATTGTTGGCGCTCCAAAGTCTAGCTTTATTAAACATATAACCCTTGAGGGTTTATATATAAACATATAACCCTTGAGGGTTCTACTCTTTTTCTCTTGTTTTTTAATTTCCATTTGGTGTGTGTTAAAAGAGAGGTAGTCTTACATGGCAAATATAGCCTAAACCCTATATTTTAACAGGAAAAACAGGGAGCTATCTTATATGCTGAAAAATGCAGTAAATAAGTAAATAAAATAAAATAAACAAGATCAAAAAAGTAATTTGGAGAAAAACTTTTTCCCTGAAATCTTCCTCTCCTTCACTCACTGATTAAATATCATATCCACTGATTTAAAAGCATAAATTCTCTTTGATAATAACTATGAAATAAGGCTGTTTCTCATACCAGCCTTTATGACTAGATGAAAAGCTCTGCATAAATAACATTAACAAAAACTGGTGAAGCAATTAATTTTTTTGTTGTTATGTTTTGGGGCCACAACTGGCAGTGACTAGGTCTTACTAATGGTCTGCAGTATAAACAGAACCCCAGGCTCCAAAACTAGGATCTGGCAAAATGCAGCTCTGGAAGCAAAAGTCAATGCAGGAAATAATCCAAATAGTGAAAAGGTGCAAGATCAGGTTTAGAAATTCTAGCAGTGAAGCCAGAAATCCCACCACACAAGCCTTCTGCTTCTAAGAAGGAAAGCAGCTTAGTGGAGGAAGCCTGAAGACTGAAACCCATCCTTGCTAAAACACATGCTTTTATTCACAAGAACCAGGTTGGTGATGAGATAAATTTTCATTCTGTCCATTAAACATGCAGAATTGCCACAGTGTTAAGGTGATTTAAAATGTGATGTATGGGTTAGGGATGTGACTCAATGGTAAGAGCATATGTATGAAGTCCTATTTTCAATTGCCAGCACTGACATAACCCTATTCCCTCAAAAAAGAAAAGAAGGGTGGAGAAGGAATACCAAGTAGGGAGTAATCCAATAATTCTATCACCAGATGACACCCTAGGGTGGTTAGGTGGGACCAGTAATCCAAACTGCTGCACTCAGGGATCACTCCTGAAGGGTTCAATGGGGGAAGGGGATGCATATAGGGGTGCCAGTGATCAAATTCAGGTCAGTTGCATGCCAGGCAAGATCCTTACCAGTTGGTACCATCTCTCTGGCCCTAGTTAAACAATTTTATAATGTTTTATTTTCTTCTTTCTGGTTTTCGGGTTTACATCCAGTTGTGTTGAGGTCTTATTCATGTACTCAAGGATTACTTCTGGTTGTGCTTAGTGAAGCAGTTCCTAACAAATGCATTTTTATCTCGTTTTTCTCATGTTTTAGTCTTTAAATGTATAGTTAAAATAACTGTCATTATTTTTATTTTATTTTACTTTTTCTAATTTTTTGGGTTTGGTGGCCTGTTCCAGCAGTGCTCAAGACCTACTCCTGAACCAGTGCTGAGAGGCCACTGAGAACCATGAGGGGCCAGATATTGAGCCTGGGCTCCAATTTGTACAGCACATGCTCCAGCCATTTAGCTATTTTCTAGACCTGAATGTAGCTTTTTCTTTTCTTTTTCTTTTTGAGGGGGTAGGGCTGTGTTAGTTCCAGCAATTGAACCCAGGATCTCATATATAGGATCTACCACTGAGTCACATCCCTAACCCATACATCACTATTTTTTTTTATAATATCTTTAAGCACCATGATTACAAACATGTTTGTAGTAGGGTTTCAGTTATAAAAAAGAAAACCTTCGGGCCCGGAGAGATAGCACAGTGGTGTTTGCCTTGCAAGCAGCCGATCCTGGACCAAAGGTGGTTGGTTCGAATCCCGGTGTCCCATATGGTCCCCCATGCCTGCCAGGAGCTATTTCTGAGCAGACAGCCAGGAGTAACCCCTGAGCACCGTTGGGTGTGGCCCAAAAACCAAAAAAAAAAAAAAAAAGAAAACCTTTCTTCACAAGTACAACATTTCCACCACCAATCCCACCCCATCTCCATCCTCCCTCACCTGCCTGTATTCGAGATAGGCATTCTACTTCTCTCACTCACTACCATTGTCATGATAGTTGTTAGTGCAGTTATTTCTTTAACTGCACTCACCACTCCTTGCAGTAAGCTTCATACTGTGGGCTGGTCCTTCCAGTCCTCACCTCTATTGTCTCTGGGTATTACTACAAGAATGTCTTTTATTTTTCTTATTTTTTATGGTAAAAAAAGAGGACTTTAATATGTTGAGATGATAACCTAGCTATGAGACACATTTCTATATATGCATGCCTATGTTGGCAGCCGAGGTATGCCACATTTTCTTCCGAGTTGCTACACTTCTGAGGAGCACTGGCAGGCCCCTTGGAGAGGGAATCACCTTAGATATGAATGTCTTTTATTTTTCTTAAAAACCCACAGATGAGGGGCCGAAGCGGTAGTGCAAGCGGTAAGGCGTCTGCATTGCCCGCGCTAGCTTAGGACGGACGGCTGTTAGATCCCTAGGCACCCCATATCGAGCCAGGAGTGATTTCTGAGCGCATAGCCTGGAGTAACTCCTGAGCATCACTGGGTGTGGCCCAAAAAACAAAAACCAAACAAACCAACAAAAACCCACAGATGAGTGAGACTATTCTATCTCTCTCCCTCTGATTTATTTTACTCAGCATAATAGTTTCCATGTCCATCCATGTAGAGGAAAATTTCATGACTTCGTTTTTCCTGATGGCTGCCTAGTATTCCATTGTGTATATTCTACATAATTTTAGCTACCCATCTGTTGTCAGGCATCTGGGTTGTTTCCAGATTCTGGCTATTGTAAATAGCACTACAATGAATATATGTGTGTAGAGGCATTTTTGTATTGTGTTTTTGTGTTCCTAGGACATATCCCTAGGAGTAGTATAGCTAGAGCATATGGGAGCTCACTTTTCAGTTTTTGAGGAATCTCTATATTGTTTTCCATAAAGGCTGGACTAGATGACATTTCCACCAGAAGTGAATGAGAATTCCTTTCTCCTCACATCCCCGCCAGCACTGATTGTTTTTGTTCTTTGTGACATACATCACATTTTAAATCACAGTAGTACAATGGCAAATCTGTTTGTCTAATGGAAAGAATGAAAATTTATCTCAATATTAGGGCCCGGAGAGATAGCACAGTGGTGTTTGCCTTGCAAGCAGCCGATCCAGGACCAAAGGTGGTTAGTTCGAATTCCGGTGTCCCATATGGTTCCCCTTGCCTGCCAGGAGCTATTTCTGAGCAGACAGTCAGGAATAACCCCTGAGCACCGTTGGGTGTGGCCCAAAAAACCAAAAAAAAAAAAAAAAATTATCTCAATATTAACCACAAATCTTTTTATTTTTATTTTATACTCTTTGTAGTGCTAGAGATCTAATCCAGGCATCGCACAACCAAGGCAAGCATTCTACCATTATGCAAGACTTGCATTCTACCACTGAGTCACTTTTTTTTTCTTTCTGTTTTTTTTTGTTTTTTGTTTTTTGTTTTTTTGGTTTTGGGGCCACACCCGGTAACGCTCAGGGGTTACTCCTGGCTATGCGCTCAGAAGTCGCTCCTGGCTTGGGGGACCATATGGGACACCGGGGGATCGAACCGCGGTCCATCCAAGGCTAGCGCAGGCAAGGCAGGCACCTTACCTCTTGCGCCACCTCCCGGCCCCTGTTTTTTTTTTGTTTTTGTTTTTTGGGGTCACACCCAGCAGCGCTCAGGGGTAACTCCTGGCTCTAAGCTCAGAAATTGCTCCTGGCAGGCTTGGAGGACCATATGAAATGCCGGGATTCGAACCACCATCATTCTGCATGTAAGGCAAATGCCATACCTCCATGCTATCTCTCTGGCCCAAGAATCACTTTTTTTTTCCCCTTTTGGTTTTTGGGTCACACCCAGCAGTGTTCAGGTATCTACACTCAGAAATCGCTTCTGGCAGGCTAGGGGGACCATATGGGATGCCGGATTTGAACCACTGCCCTGCATGCAAGGCAAATGCCCTACCTCCATGCTATCTCTCCAGCCCCAAGAGTCACTTTCTTTTTTTTTTTTTTTTTTTTTTTTTTTGGTTTTTTTGGGCCACACCCGGTAACGCTCAGGGGTTACTCCTGGCTATGCGCTCAGAAGTCGCTCCTGGCTTGGGGGACCATATGGGACGCCGGGGGATCGAACCGCGGTCCGTCTCCTAGGCTAGCGCAGGTAAGGCAGGCACCTTACCTCCAGCGCCACCGCCCGGCCCCAAGAGTCACTTTCTTGACTCCAACAAATACGTAAATTTCTTTGTCTTATTCCTTTGTCTTTAAGACTCTAGGCCTTCTAGGTTCTTTTGTATTATGACTTTAAAATCAGCTTCCATGGGCCCGGAGAGATAGCACAGCGGCATTTGCCTTGCAAGCAGCCGATCCAGGACCAAAGGTGGTTGGTTCGAAACCCGGTGTCCCATATGGTCCCCCGTGCCTGCCAGGAGCTATTTCTGAGCAGATAGTAACCCCTGAGCAACGTCAGGTGTGGCCCCAAAACAAAAACAAACAAACAAACAAAATCAGCTTCCAGGGAATGGCTCAGTTCTAGACCACTTGCCTTGCATATGTGAGGCCTTAGGTTTAATTCCTGGAGCTGCTCAAATAAGAAAATTAAAATAATAAATAAAATCACCTTCAAGGAAATTTCATCTCTCATTGCTCACAGTTTGAGCAATGCAGTCTTTAAATATATCACCCTTAGCTTCTAGGACAGTTCTCCTTGTCCTAGTACTATATTTAGATTTTCTCCCTTACTTTCTCCTTTTGTTTTAGTTATTGCCCTTGTCATGACTAGATGCCATACACACTTGGTTATAGTGCTTGCTGGGGAGGGGGGTGTCACACACCTTTAGTTGCAATGCTTGAACACCTCCTAACAAGGGGTCACTCTTGGCTATAGTGCTAACACAACTTAAGTTGCAGTGCTCTCCAAGTATCACATACTCTGGTTAGCTGTTTGCTCATCCTTGGCTGCAATGCTCTGGATACCACACATTGTTGCAAACAGGTGTCCCAAATAGCAGATTTACTAAGTCCCAGTTGAGTGCATATGGATGGCACAAGACCTCAATTTGTTGGTCTCATACTTGCAAGGCAGGTACTTTTTAACACTGAGTAATACCCTGGTTCCCCTAAATCTATTTTTTATTCAGGCTCTTTTTCATTTTATTATTATATGTTTCTTTTATAAACTTCATTCTCAGAGTCTCTCTCTTCTACATTCTTTTCTGGGTAAATTCAATCACCTTCCTAGTTTGGCCATTATATAAATGATTTCCAATTTGATGATTCTCTCCTTATTTTGATGTCCATTTTCTGCCTATTAGAAAGTTCTTGGTGTACTTCTAGTGTTTTAAATTTTATCACCTAAGATCCAAATAAACTATTTTATAACACAATAGTTCCTCTCTTCCCATATATAAATACAACAGAAGTTTATTGAATCATGATTTATGACAAATCATGAAGTTAAGATTAGATCGTAAGCATAAAAAAAGATCTAAAACATTTATATTCCATGTATTTTTTATTAAAACTAGTGATAACAGGAGAAAACCAAAAGGCAGTGGAAAAGTTGCTTAAAGTCAATATGGACCCTCAATTATAGATTTATCAATTTAATCCTATATAAAATGGGAAGTTCCATGAAATTTTTGAGCATGAACTTCTTTCTCCGTAACTTATTTGCAAATGATGAATCTGGCTATAATATATAAAATGGTATTTATGAAGATCCATGTAAGGATAATCCCTGAGCGTCACCAGTGTGGCTCCCCCCCCCCAAAAAAAAAAGAGAGAAGGAAGGAAGGAAGGAAGGAAGGAAGGAAGGAAGGAAGGAAGGAAGGAAGGAAGGAAGGGAGGGAGGGAGGGAAGAAGGAAGGAAGGAAGGGAGGGAGGGAGGAAGGAAGGAAGGAAGGAAGGAAGGAAGGAAGGAAGGAAGGAAGGAAGGAAGGAAGGAAGGAAGGGAGGGAGGGAGGGAGGGAGGGAGGGAGGGAGGGAAGAAGGAAGGAAGGGAGGAAGGAAGGAAGGAAGGAAGGAAGGGAGGGAGGAAGGAAGGAAGGAAGGAAGGAAGGAAGGAAGGAAGGAAGGAAGGAAGGAAGGAAGGAAGGAAGGAAGGAAGGAAATCTAGATCAAGACTACTACTACAAGTTTCTCATTTTTCTTTTGCTTTGCTTTGAAAAGGCCACACCTGGCAGTGTTCAGGGTGAGGGTCGTGGGACCCTATGTGGTACCAGGAATCGAATAGGGTGCTTGCAAGGCAAGTGTTTAACTTTGTCCTTAAAAAAATTTTTAACCCTGCAATAGTGGTAGGTAGTATCTCTCCCTCCGATGCTACAAAAGCCTTTTGAGAGTCAGAGAGGAAGAATTTCTCAAGGAAGATAAATGTCTTAGAGCTGCAGATGTGCGGCAGCTAGAACATTGGAAATGTTCTAAATGCCACCAACTGGTACTCTTTATTAATTTGTTTTTGGTTTGGGGGCCACACCTTGGCAGTGCTTAGGGAGCACTAAAGGAGAAAACCCTGGATGGTGTGGGTGGGGAGAACTAATGCGGAGCCCTGGTTGCAACCCGATAGACTTCTCGCAACGTAAGAGCCTGTACTGTCCATCCTTCAGGCCCTCAATGGTAGACTTCAAAATTGTTAAGTGATTTTTCACCTCACTAAAATATTTTTAAAAAGCAAGGCAACCACGCAGCACAAGATTTTCTGGTACATTTTACAAGGCTTTCTAAATACAAAGCCCGAATAGCTGGCAAGGTCAGGTCACACCCACTTCAGGCTTCCAGAATTCCCTCAGGTGGACCCCTATGGGCATTTCAAACAAGCCAATTAACCGGCTCTTAACACCAGCCGGAATTCATTTCGTTAAAAAAAAAAAAAAAAAAAAAAAAAAGGAGGCAGGGGCAAAATATTCACCTTCACGGTCTAGGAAATTGTCATTAGGTGCAACTGTGGAACCCAAAGAAGCCATTTTTGGGGAAAGGTTTTTGTCTTGGGAGAAGGTTCCCAAGAGCCTCATAACTATCCCGTATGTCTCACACATCACATTCACAACTAAACATTTAACTACGACGGATGCATTTGTCGTAGGGCCAGCATCTTCAAGCGATGAACGAAAAGCCCGTGTAAACCTCTTGCTGCAGGGCCTTCGCTTGGCTGCAACGTTCGACGCCATACTCCTGCGCGCAGTGACCCCCTCCACTCGCAGTCAAAAAAAGTCGGAGCCACCGAGGGCACTCCCGCCACCCAGCGCGCGCCGAGCCGCTGAGCTTCCTGGGAA
Organism: Suncus etruscus; assembly: GCF_024139225.1. Taxonomy (NCBI): domain Eukaryota; kingdom Metazoa; phylum Chordata; class Mammalia; order Eulipotyphla; family Soricidae; genus Suncus; species Suncus etruscus. The sequence continues at coordinate 66,859,828 of NC_064856.1, forward strand.
TTGTAGTCCGAGTCTCTCCTTCCTCGCCTGTTCAGAACCGCACGGACGAACCTCACAAAACTACAACTCCCAGAGTGCTTCCGGAGGCGAGCGGCCGCGCGCCGCTGACGACAGTGGCGGAGAGGGCCCGGAGGAGCGCTGCGTACGTACTGGAGTTAGCGCTGCTCGGGGCCGGTGGCTGCAGATTAGCCGGTTTGCCTGGCGCCACGGCTGAGATTCAGAAGCGCGAAGTGGGTTCTCCATTTCCCGTCGGGGTCTCCGGGAACGATGAGCGCTGCCAGGGAGTCCCACCCGCACGGGGTGAAGCGTTCAGCCTCCCCAGACGATGATGTAAATAACAAAGGCGGAGAGGATGAGGGTTGAGGCCTACTGAAGGGTGTCGGGCCAGGCCGGGCTGGGTGGATGGTGGTGGAGGAGGGAGCTGGGAGGGGGAACCCGGGGGGCCCCCGTGGAAGGGAATCGTCTCCCTTGGAGAAGGATGGGGGTTCTGAGGAACTCCCCCAGCTCACCTGGGAGCTGAGGCCGGCCATGGTTGAGGGGCGGGGGGCCAAGGAGGACTTGGGGGGGGGGGCAACTCTGGGGCAGAAAGGGTCGAGCATGGAAAAAGGTTGAGGATACATTCTCTTTGTCTTTTTTCTTTTTAATTAATTTATTTAAAGAAAATGCTCCACTGGTTGGGGACCCCCCCCCCTCAAACATAGTTGACATAACTGCTAATAATACGGTTTTTTTTAGGGAGACCCAAATCTATTTGTCTTTTGGAGGGTTGCTGAAGCCTGGAAGCTGATAAGCCTTGCCACCCAGGCTAGGAGTGGGAACAAGGATTTCCCCCTCATTTAACCCCCCTGTTTTATATTTCTGGTGCTCCAATGACATTGCAAGGCAAATATGGACCAGATTTCCAACCCTGATGGTTTTTGTCAAGTATCTTAAAGGTTAACCTTAAGACGTCCCCAAGACAGGAAGCCCCAAAGCGTATCCAGCTGGAAAATTGTACTTGGGGAGTTCCTGTGACGGTGGTGGCGCATGGTGATGATGAGATGGAGACGTTGCGCTTCGAGAAGCCCATTTTGATGTCTAGAATCTCCCTCTCTTCAACCTCTTTTTTTTTTTTTTTTTTCTTCCCAATTTGCTTGCTTAAATAGCAAACCTGCCAGCCCGTTTAAATGGGCCCATTAAAGATGCATGCAGCCCCGTCCCCGTTCCAGGTGGCGGGATTTGGGCAATGAATGAGGATGCGGATGCGCGGGGCCTTGTGTGTTGGGGTTCTCTGGGTGCGCCTGGAGAATTCTCCCCGGCCAGTTGTCGTGGAACTGGGGGTCCCTTACGACGAGGAAATGTCACGGGCACTTGGAGGGGGACTGACTGGGAGAGGTTGTCTGTAAGGACGAGGAAAGGTCGATAGCGCGTTTTCTTTCCATGATTAAAGCACGATCTGAATGTAGAGTTCTTGTCTCTAGTGCAATTCAATCTTGTCTTTCCTGGTGGTGTTAGTCACAGCATATCAGTGGGTTTTAAGACACTCCCACCCGTGTGTGTGTGTTGGGAACTAGTGAGTTACTTGGTGGCATTTATTCATACGTGTGTGTGTGTGTGTGTGTGTGTGTGCGTGCGCGCGCGCGCGCGTTCGCATTGGGGTTTGGGTAGATATTTGGGAACTAGTGAGTTACTTGGTGGCATTTATTCATACTTTTTGTTTATCCCCACTATAGGCTTGTAGATGGATTTGTTGTTGTTGTTAACGTTGTAGCCCTGTACTTCAGTAATTCAGGATTTTGAGTAAACCTGGGTGCCATTTTCAAAAGTGATTACATTGCTTTTATTCTCAATGTTTATTCTCAGTGCTTGAATGTCAAACAGATACTATTTCGCTATGCTAAGAAAATCAGGTTGACCGAAAACTCATTGGTAATATTAGGAAGTCGTTTAACAGAAAATTTAAGAAATTAAGGGATTATTTAGTTTCTCATGAGATCAGTTTTAACTACATACATGATCTTTAAGACCATTTCCAGTACTCTTAAGCGTTCTAATTGGTTATATGAGATGGTTAACAGTTGCAATTCAGGATTTGGTTCTAGAACCTTCAAATACTATTTAAAAAATGAAAAAGTTGCTAATTTTTACATTGAAGAGGCTGAGCTTTGGTAGTAATTTTTAAGTCAGTTTCTCTAATACGAATTTTTTTTTGCTGATAATTGAAAACAATTTTAACTAGTTTAAACGAAAATTTAAAGAAAAATTTTAAAATAAAACAAAGTAAATATATTTCATATGGGACTTGAGAGACAGTACAGCAGTTATGGTGCTTGCTTTGCACATGGATGACCCCGGTTGGATTTCTGGCATCCTTATGGTCCTTTGATCACAGAACCAGGAATAATCCCCGAGCACCATTGATTGGGACCCCCCCCCCCCATATATTTCAGATATGCCTTAAAAATTGTGGAAAATTAAAATAAACAGTAAACCATCTTTAATAAACATACATTGAATGTAATATATAGTTTTCTTTGCCCATTGACTTCATTGGCTAAATGAAGATAGAACCTTTTAAAATTATTAAAAGTAGATATTAAATCTTATAATCTAGGAAAATCCTGACTATTGAAAATAAATTCTAAGAGTTAATAGGCTATGTATTGGGGACAGGAGGTAAACAATTGTAATTCTTTTAAAAAGATAATGTTGATGTCAAAATAAAAAGACATTCATTGGTTATCTTGGAATAAAGAATTGAATCTTGGGGGGGGGTGGAATTAGGAGTTTAATTTTAGTAACTGATGTAGAACCTCCAAGAATATATTCAGCCCTCCATGTCCTTTGGATTATGCCATCCTTGGGCCAGTTACTTGCTGTTTGCTAAGGTCTTAGAAAGAGTCCAGACCTAATGACTTTAACAAAAAATTTTGAAGTTGAAAATGACAGGGTTATAACTTTCAGGCAAGTTTTGGTCTTTAAATGATTGTTTTATTTTTAACATAGTTCTTTACACTTTTTATAACTAGTTCATAAATTATTTTTACATATTCTATCTCATTTGATCGTGTACAGTATGATGTGGAAAGAACAGAGGACTAAAGGCCAGAGGATCGAAGCAAGTCACTTAGCCTTTTTTTGCCTCAGTGTCCTTAATTATTAAATGGAATCTTGAGAGAATGTAAGTGAAAAGTGATTTGTAAGTTATAAAATAATACACAATTCTTAAGTTTAATTCTTGAGAATCTTTTAAAGCAGCCTCCCTATATAAAAAAGTAAATGCCAGGTTCATACTTACAGAAAACAAGTGGGTTTTTTTTCCCCCTCCTGGCAGGATCAGGGGTAGTATGTGATGTCAGGTATTGAACTCAGATTATCTGCATACAAGGCAGGTGCCTTACTTGCTGAACTGTCTTACTGGCCCCTCGATAATTTTTCTGATTATTGAATTAGAAGTTGAGAACTGATCTGTAAAAAGATGTGAGTTCTCGGAGGCCAGAGCACTAGCACAATAGGTAGGGCACTTGCCTTGCATGTGACCCCATCCCTGACATCCCATATGGTCCCCTGAGCCCACCAGTAGTGATTTCTGAGTGCAGAGTCAGGAGTAACCCCTGAGCACTGATGGGTGTGGCAAAACAAACAAATAAAAGATATGAGTTCTCATATAGACAGAATACCATGTAAGTTTATTTAGTGGTTTTGGGGCCACACCAGGTGGCACTCAGGATTGTTACTCCTGACTCTGCACTCAGAAATCACTCCTAGTAGGCTCAGGGGGACCATGTGGAATGCTGGGGATTGAACACAGGTCATCTGTGTTAATGCCTACCCTCTGTGCAATTGCTCCAGTTCCAATACCATGAATGTTTATAAGCTTCTTACCAGGAGAAATTAAAGAAGGTAAAAAGTAGGTGTTCTGCTGATACAAATACTTAAAACTTTTTTATACCCATGAAAAGTGGTCATCATTGTATTTATTGTTTTATCTTTCAGAAATTTCTGAGTAAGATGGTACGATATTTAAAATTTTAATGAATTTGATCACAAATTTGTTTTTCACATTGATTTTCATGGTATGTATCCTCAAAATGATTAGCATCTGAAAATAGCTGCTTATCAGTTGTCATATGTGGAACTAGAACATATAATTTCAGGTTTCAGAATCTATAATAGAGCTTATTACTTCTACTTCTTGCACTTGAATCATTAAAATATAATAATTGAAGAATTTTTTAAACTTCCAATTGCTCATAATTTTGTGTTGTAAAGGAGTTTTCTTTGCTTCATAATTGCAAAACATTTCATTTTTATATTACAAGCTCAAATAGGATGATAAATCCAATGATTGTTTTCATTTCTAAATTCCTTCTTAATCACTTTCTCATATACTCCGTTTTCTGCATTTGTCCACTTAACATCAGGTAAATTTTTGGTATGAAATATAAGAGATATTTGGTAAAAAATAAGAGCAGAGTGCAAAGACATTCCAACCCTGTTTATTCCTATGGTAGTATGGGTCATCTAGTATATTCAAAGACTTAGAGTCTGATATTTTTGATTATACAATATTATAAAATTAGTTTAGGATATTTTGTCTGTTTTGCATTCATTCACCTTATTTGTCTGCGGTGGTCTTCAACCACGACTAATTCATGGACCCCTTCTAGTCTACATTGTAGAAAATTGAAAGTCCCTAGTCCACTGTCTTGGTTATAACTGCCCATCTGTGATGCAAAATGGGCTTCTCTGCAGGTATAAAATGGTTGAAGAATTTTGATCTAACGATTGCGAAATTCTTGTCAGTTTTCTCCACGTTTGCCATTATGGGTTGAAATGAAATATTCCGAATCCCCAACTGGCCAGTGAAAGCTGGAAACATAAAATAGAGCAGTCATGTCGCCTTAAAAAAAATGATACAGTACTGGGGCCTGAGCAATGGTGCAGCAATAGGGTGTTTGCCTTGCATGCGGCTGACCTAGGATGGACCACGGTTTTGTCCCCTTAGCCAGGAGCGATTTCTGAGCGCAGAGCTAGGAGTAACCCCTGAGCGTGACCAGGTGTGGCCCAAACACCAAAAAAAAAAAAAAAAGACACAAGAAGATACAGTACTGTGAGTTTTATGAGAAGACGTGCAGGTCTTTTTAATTTTTAATCATTTTTGGCATAATTGGGAATTATGGATGTATTATAATGAAAAATTCTTAAATATGTTTTCAAGATAGAATCATTAGGATTTCATAATATTTCTTTTTTGTTTTTTGTATTTTGTTTTTCAGTCCACACCCATTTGATGCTCAGGGGTTACTCCTGGCTAAGCGCTCAGAAATTGCCCCTGGCTTGGGGGGACCATACGGGACACCGGGGGATAGAACCGTGGTCCTTCCTTGGCTAGCGCTTGCAAGGCAGACACCTTACCTCTAGTGCGATCTCGCTGGCCCCCATAATATTTCTTAAAAAGTTCCATAGGGAAAAAAAAAAGTTCCATAGATACTTTTAACACTTAGAAGAAATGATCCTTTAAATTTTTAATTTATTTTTTAAAGGAAACTTTTTTTTCATTGTTAATTTGTAAAGAAAACTCTTAATAAAATCCTTGGCCTATAATTTCTTATAAATAACTAAAACTACTTTGAAAAGAAACTGAAAGACTAGAATTGAGTCCAGTAGACAGATTGTAATTTTGTCCTTGAATATCACTGAAGGACAGGAGAGACAGCTCAAAAAGTGAGTTTATGCAATATGTGTAGGCCTATATCTGGGTGTGGCCCAGATATGCCACCACCGCCTCTCCAAAAATAATTCTTAACAACCTATTGGACATTTTCCTGAAACAAAAAAATTAATAAAGCCACAGTCTTTAACTTTTATCTACTGTGGAAGCCTTATGAGTTAAGAAATACAGGTCCTTGAAAAGACTCTAGGTCTTAAATGTCCTCCACATCAAAGCTTAAACTTCACTTAGGAATTTGTTGGAAATGAAAGCATGGTGCCCCACCACAGATTACTAAATCTGAAACTTTGGAATATAGCCAACCATTTGCTTTAACAAGCCCTCTGTCAACTTTTGTGAACCAGAGCTCTGGTTACAAATGAACAACAAATGAAGAACAACAGACTTATCAGAACAAGATCAAACTCTATTTATAGTTAAAACTGATGAGAAAGAAATCCTTAGGATTACTGGTAGACTTTCCAAATTTTATTAATTAGTTTGCCTCAAAAATTAATTGGCTAATTTTTTTCTTCCAGCTTGGATCTAGCAATTGGGAGGCCGCAGATTTAGGTAATGAAGAAAGAAAACAGAAGTTTTTGAGACTCATGGGTGCAGGAAAGGTTAGTATCAGATGTGTTTTGTGTGTGTGTGTGTGTGTGTGTGTCTGTGTGTGTGTGTCTGTGTGTGTCTGTGTGAAAATGATATTTTGTATATGTTATATGAAAAAGACCAAATGTATGTAGATCCCATTTTCTTGTTCTGCATGATTACTTTGAGATGGTGGTGATGTTAGTTTTGGTTGTGTAGGGAATTGAATCGGGGCCTTACAAGCCAGACAATTGCTGTACCACTGAGACACTTATCTGGATTTCTGTAAGATCACTTTTGGCTTTACAATAATAGGTGTCCTGAGTATTTAAAAAAATGTATCCAAGGGGTGGGTGCAATAGAGTGGGTACAGCGTTTGCCTTCTATCTCCAGCATTCCATATGTTTCTTCTAGCTTGCCAGGAGTGTATTCCTCAGCGCAGAGCTAGGCATAACCCCTGAGCGCTGCCAGGTGTGGCCCAAGAAACAAATATTTACAAATAAAATAATGTATTCAAGCCAGTTACTAGGATTATCAATGAGTGACTGAAAAGTTAGGTTTAGGGACTATGAAGTCAAATAATTATTTGAGGAGACTTCTTTGAAAGAAGAAGCCTTTGAAAATTAACTTGCTATCTGTTAGCCTAGTGATTCCACACAAGATATTTTGGGCAGACCAGTTGGTAGGTCTTTTATATTTTATCTCTCTCTCCAACCCTTATAGCCAAAAGAATTACCCTTAAGCCCCCTCCTTTTGGATCACACCCCCATGTGTCAGAGGTTACTTGACTTTGTGCTCAGGGATCACATGCTAGGGACTGCTGTATACAAGGAAAATGCCTTACACACTGTTCTGTCTCCAGTCCAGCTGTTCATTTTTATACACTAATACGTGATCTTTTTGATAAGAAAAAAAATGTTTTCCTCTCCTGTCCACACCCCATCCCTCTACTCCATTTTTCTTCTCCTTTGCCTTTTCCTTTTGCTCTGGGGGCCATACCCAGCAGTGTTCATACTCCTGTCTCTGCATTCAGAAATCACTCCGTGCTCTAGGGTCTGCTGCATGTATACAAGAGAAGTATCTTAACTCTATACTTTGGTACTGACCAAAAAGTACTTTTATTGGGGATGTGGGGGGAGGGCATTGTTATTAATCTTTCTACATACCAAATTTGGGGGGGTAGTAAACTTGGGGCTGGAGATAATATATCAGATAAGGTGCAGTACATCATAAATGGTGCTTGCCTTGTACGCAACTGAAGCAGGTTCAATCCCTGGCATTCCATATTGTCCCCTGTGTACTGCCAAGGGTAACACACTAGGTGTGACCCAAAAAGCTTTTGTCTTTGTTTAACTTATAGAAATGGTATTATTACCTTTATTACTCAGATGGGAATGCATTTGTTCACTTAACTAACAATATTGATCATTGTATGCCAAGAATTCTATTAGTACTGGGGGACAGGGCTGGTAACATAGATTAGTAACACATTTAGAACCATCACATAATTGAGGATATAGAATTATAATTATCATTTAAAAAAGCCATGTTCATAGTGTAGAGGGATGAAAAGTTAATTCTGGCTTAACAGTACAGATAAGCTTCCCAGATTTGATCTGAATCTGAAAGGATGAGGAATTGCCATTAAAAAGTGGGATTTGGGGCTGGAGAGATACCATGGAGGTAAGGTTTGCCTTGCATGCGGAAGGTTGGTGGTTCGAATCCCAGCATCCTATATGGTCCCCTGCACCAGCCAGGAGCGATTTCTGAGCATAGAGCCAGGAGTAACCTCTGAGCACTGCCGGGTATGACCCCAAAACTTAAAAAAAAAAAAAAAAAAAAAGTGGGATTAAGTGGCATATAGTACAGTCATTTGCCTTGGGTTTGTTTCCCGGCATCCCATATGGTCCCCAAGCCTTCCAGGAGCTATTTCTGAACATAGAGGAGTAATCCTGAGTGCGGCCAGGTGTGGCCCAAAAAAAACAAAAAACAAAAAAAGTGGATTAGTGGCAGGTAAGGTAGTGAGTTTGCCGTGCACATGGCTACTCAGGTTAGATACCCAGCATCCCAAATGGTGCCCAAGCACTGCCAAGTGTAGCCCAAAAACTAAGGGGGCTACAGTGGGAGTAGAGGTAGGAACAAATACATTGAGACATAAAGGAAGCACTTATATCTTAATTCAAATTTTTCAATAATTTGTAATTTGCTATATAAAGTCCAGAGTTTCTCTCTGTTCATACAATAAAAAATTTTGCTAAGGATATATAAAGTAACTATTTAGGGGCATGGACAGTCCAGTAGAACAGAAACCTAAGTAGTTAGGAAAAGGTGACAGAGTTAAGTTGCTTGTGGCCAACCCTAGTTCAATGTCCAGTACCTTTGGTCTGCTGAATACCACCACAGTTGATTATTGAGCACAGTCAAGAATAGCTCCCTGAGAGAAAGACGCAGAATAGTCTCACTCATATATGGGTTTTAAGAGAAATGAAAGGCATTCTTGCAATAATTTTCAGAGACAAAAGAGAGAAGGGCTGGAAGCTCACCACAAAGAGTGATGAGTGTAGTTAGAAATAACTACATTGAGAACTATCCTAACAATGAGAATGAATGAGGGAAGTAGAAAGACTGTCTAGAGATTTGGGACATTGGGGATGGAAATGTTGCACTGGTGAAGGGGTGTGTTCTTTACATGACTGAAACCCAACCATAATCATGTTTGTGATCAAGGTGTTTAAATAAAGATATTTAAAAAAAAAAAGAATATCTCCCTAAGAACTGCTGGGCCTAGCCCCCAATAAAATTACTTAGGAACAAAACACATGAAATTGGAATACCAGTAATCAATGATTTATTATTACAACTTGTGTATTGAGAGGTAGAGAGTAAAGTTGACGATTTAAAAAAGAAATTTAGCCTCCAATAAGTGAACTGTTTAACATACATGATACCTTTAACCTATTTTAGAGGATGGGTAGTGTGGTTGGCTCACTTTCCTGGCAGAGCTCAGGTCTCTTGGAACCAAACAAGGATTGGCTATGTGTAAGGCAGGTGTCTTAACCCCTGTACATCTCTCCTATCCCACTTTTAAACTTTTATATAGATGGTTTATAGTTAAAATTTGTGACCATATTTTCCTAATCTTAGCTGGCTACTATAAATATTTTATTACTCATATGGAAAACCAGCTGAACAAGTGTGAATTGGTTGATACAGCACTATAATCCTAGAATAACAGTGCGCTCTCGTGCACGCGTGTATGTTCCTATTGTAATAGGCTGCTTTCTACAACCTGAAGCAGCAACATATATTAATGGTATGTTGAGTAGTAGACATTAATGCCAAAAGCTTTTCAGTATCTTTGTGGCAAATATTTGTCATTGTTTTAGTATAGGGAGATTATTTACTGTCTTCACAAAAAACTGGTTAGGTTGCTTTGTTTGCAAAATTATATTTCACTTAGCTTTATTCTGTGTTTTAGTGAATGATTTCCATAAAGAGTTAAAATGAGTCATTTTTAATTCTGGTATATTTTCTGCCTCTGTAGAAAGAACATACTGGTCGTCTTGTTATAGGAGATCACAAATCAACATCTCACTTTAGAACAGGTAAGAAAGTATAATAAAAGAATTATGTTTGAAAAAATATTATATGGAGGGTGGGTATTTGGGGCCACAAATTTATAGTGCTCAAAGCTGCTACTCCTGGCTGGGCAGAAAGGAGGAGTGTTTCTGGCAATGTTCCAGGACCACTGCTGGGAAGCTTATCCCATGCCCCTGTGTCATGTACTCTAGATCTTTGAGTCTTCGATTTTTCTCACTTAGAACATTAGTAAATGGAATAAACTAGATGGGGAGCAGACGGAGCAGGATTTGGTGCTTGGGGCCAGCAGGGTTGGATAGTGAATTGTGCCCCCAAGTGCTGCCCATGAGGCCCAACCCACCCCCATATTCTAAAATATTACCATGTTAGTTTTCTGTTAGGCAATTTTATTAGATTTATTTGCATTGCTTCAAAATGCAAAGAGTTCCTTAGCTTTGTAGAATGGAAAAATATACTGTTGTGTTCTTATAGGGCTTTGGGGCTGGAGTGGTAGCACAGTAGGAGAGCATTTTCCTTGCACTCAGCTAACCCAGACAGACCTGAGTTTGATCCCCAGCATCCCATATGGTCCTCTGAGACTGCCAGGAGTGATTTCTGAGCACAGAGCCAGGAGTAACCCCTGAGTGCCACCAGGTGTGGCCCAGAAAGGAAGGAAGGGATGGAAGATATAAATTTTTATAAATAAGGAAATGCAGAATCCCATTATTTTTAATGAAAATTCCTAGGGCCGTGAAAGTGTTTCAGTGTTAGTTTGTATCAGACATGTGTGGCTTCACAAAATACCAGAAAATTGAAATTTTCCACATTTTCTTATTAAAATGTTCAGCACAATAACTTTTTATTGAGCTGTCAATTCATAGATTGTTATAGTATTTCTCATACTTATATCAGCGTATATTACAAAAAATAAGGGGCTGGAGAGAGTCCACAGATGAGGTGCTTTCCTTGCACCTTCACCTGGTTCAATCCCTGGCATCCTATGAGCTCACCCCTTCTCACTGTTCCCCCCAAAATTAAATGTTAGGGTTCAGAACAAACAGTGGGTTGGTGACAATTACAGGTTTGATTCCCTATGTCCCTTAGAATTCCCGAGTCTGCCAAGAGTGAGATCTGGAGTGAGATCTGAAGTAAACCTTGAGCACCACTGAGTAGGGAAAAAAAAATTTGTTGAGTTAGAGAGAGAGCGCTCAGTAGACACATGTGCATATTTTATATACAGGAGTACTATATTTTTATCCCTGATAGTACTTGAGGATCATGTACTATCCTCAAGTACTATCAGAGTGACCCCTAAGCACAGAGCCAGGAATTGCCCATGAGTGCTCGCACACACATGCACACACACAATGTTGCATGATAAAATAATATGGAAATTTTGAGTTAAATGTTACTATTTTGGGGAGAGGGTCATTTGAGCACTTCATGTAAAGTATATACTTTTTGTATCTAGGAAAACGCCCAGGATGTTCCTAAAATTCTTTGTATTATCTAAAATATTTAAATTTTAGGCAGTTCTTTCTGAAGCCCTAGTTCAGCTTTCAAAAGTGGATGATAACACCTAGGAGGCATTGAACCCATGGAGGGGCTGCTGAGGGTAGTAGCCTTAGGTGCACTTGAGGGTCTTAAATACGGTAGTTTTCTGGGGCTGGAGCAATAGTACAGCAGGTAAGGCAGGTTCAATCCCCCACCATCCTATATGGTCCCCTGAGCCCAATGAGAGTGATTCCTGAGTACAAAGCCATGAGATCACTGGGTGTTGCCCAAAAGTAAAAAGAACCTAGATTTCCAGAGTGGTTGCTAAGGGATTTTTTTTTTGTTTTGTTTTTCTTGAAAAAAAGGGCAGAGATCAAATAAAATTAGTTTGGTTCATCACTGCTCGAATGTCTGAATTAATAGCATAAAAGTGCACTCCAGGACCAGAGCGTTAACACAGTGGGTAGGGCATTTTCTACCAGCTGACCCGGTTCAATCTCCTGCATCCCATATGATTCCCCAAGCGTACCAAGATTAATTTCTGAGCACAGAACCAGGAGTAACTCTTGAGCGCTGTCTAGTGTTGTCAAAAAATAAAAAATGGCACTTTTTATCTTTTATAAATATTTTTAGTTCATAGGATTTCTTAATAGTGTAGAAACCCAATAAAAAAATTTATAAAATTAGAAAAATCAGTCCTGAATATGATAGCATCTATATTATGGGTTTGTTTTTTGTGTAATCAAATGTTTTTATTAATTTGACTGAAACATAACCAAAGTACCCTGGACATGCAGGGGAAGAAGACAAGAAAATTAATGAAGAACTGGAGTCTCAATATCAACAAAGTATGGACAGTAAATTATCAGGAAGATACCGACGGCATTGTGGACTTGGCTTCAGTGAGGTAATAATGCATTTGTTTTTCATTAAGATGATCATTTTTCAATGAACTATTTCACTATTTTGATGAAATATTTCACGAATTATTTCACTGGTTAGTTAACTCCAAAGTAATGTGATATATTGTTAAATATTTTCACATGCCCATGAATTAGTTGTTAACTTGCCTTATTTACTTAAGAATTGTTTCTGGAGGCCTGGAGAGATAGCACAGCGGCGTTTGCCTTGCAAGCAGCCGATCCAGGACCAAAGGTGGTTGGTTCGAATCCCGACGTCCCATATGGTCCCCCATGCCTGCCAGGAGCTATTTCTGAGCAGACAGCCAGGAGTAACCCCTGAGCGCCGCCGCGTGTGGCCCAAAAAACAAAAAAAAAAAAAAAAAAGAATTGTTTCTGGGCTGGGCTGGAGTAATAGTAATGCATGCTTGCTTTGTACACAGCAGGCCCAGTTTGCTCCCTGGCACCACGTCCCCTAGCATGGCTAGTAGTGATGCCTGATCACAGAGCAGGGAATAATCCCTGAGCTCTGCCAGGTGTAGCCCAAAAAAACAAATGAAAAGAAACATTGTTCCTTCCTTCCAAGAAGATGTAATAAGTTTTCTATATGATTTCCAAGTATGGGTGGTTAAAGTGATCTTTAAGCAAAATTCTTGTTAAGTTGCAACATATTAATTACAAAAGTCCTTCAGTCCCTTTTATAAAGCATTTTTATCATAATTTAGTCTTAAATATCTACTTTAAGAAGACCCTGTTGATTGATGTTTTTCAGGTTGAAGACCATGATGGAGAAGGTGATGTGGCTGCAGATGATGATGATGATGATGATGATTCACCTGATCCTGAAAGTCCAGATGACTCAGAAAGTGATTCAGAGTCAGAGAAAGAAGAATCTGCAGAGGAACTCCAAGCTACTGAGCATCCTGATGAAGTGGAAGATCCCAAAAACAAAAAGGATGCAAAAAGCAACTATAAAATGATGTTTGTTAAATCCAGTGGTTCATAACTTCCAAACACTTAGTCTTTGTATTAAAAGTAAGCCTTATTGTTATAATGCACAGTGGAGGACTGCTTATAGAGCACACCTTTGTATTATAATTTTTAAAAAGGCCCTTTTAAATAATGACAAAGAGTGTTTGCTTTCAGATGCCATGGGTTACACTTTTATGGGCATGATTATAACCATTTTTGTAAAGAGTAAGAGTTGTATAAAATAAGAAATAAATACAGTACTCAATTTCCTTTCATACTAGTATCAAACCTCTGATCTTACGTTTTACCCCTTTAAGTGTAGTTTTGGGGAACGATTTTGCTTTACAGTAGCAGTTTTATCTTTTATTTTTCCATATTTTTGTCTTATGAAAAGTATCTGATACTGTGATGTGTTCTTGAAAAATGTTCTTTTATTATACTTGTTATAGTAGTACTATTCATGGATATTTCTGCTGCCAATACAATCTAAATTAATGTTGGGGGAAAAAATAGGTACTTAAATGTACTCATTAATTTAGCTCTACTGTTTTGGACCAAAGCAACAAGAGCAAATACTTCTACAACTGCTAGGATGAAATTGCAACTGTTATACTTTTGGAATGTTATTATCCTAAGCATCCTGTATAATTTGGATTACATTGTATGTTTGAATTTTGAAAAAAAAATTGGCCTTTTTTTTTTTAACAGAAGAAATTATTTCTTTGATTATTTGGTCCTATCTCTTTAAAACTGTGTAAACTGGATTTTTTTTTTTCAGGGTAATATGTGACCAAAGTTAATTACCTTATACTTACTAAAGCCTAAATAAAGAGAAAGCAGTTTCCCATATTTGGTTGTGATACCTTTGTCCTCATTGACTTAAAATGAGGAACAGATCTTTTGAACAGGTACCTGAAACAAATTTATTTTACCCTGATAAAAAATGGTATTGCTTTCTAATTTTACTATTCTTGCTGGTAGAGTGAAATTAAAATCACCTGATTGCTGTTAGGCTTCGGGTAGTTACATAGAACATTAACATGGGCTACATTATGAGCCTAGATCTTTGAATAAATGCGTCCAAACTCTTATGTTTGTAACATGTTCAAGATTTGAATCAAGCCTATTGGCTCGTTGAACTATTACACTCCTAGCTGTTTAAGTATGTGTTTGTATGTTGGATTTATAAGACTTATTCCTGTCATTTAAAAGTTAGATTGTGAGGAAGGTAACATCTAGAACAAATCATTTTCTGGTTTATGTAGTCTAGACTGAGCTTTTTTCATATGAAGACACTCAAGTTTTCTGTTTCTTATTTTTTATATTTAATAGGAGTTGCCTACAGAGTAAAAAAATATTGAGTCAGTTTATAATAGATAGCAAACACCGTTTAACAAACACCATTGGCCACTGGTTTTCAAATATCTAGCCTGTAGGGTTCTTACTTAATTTAAGTAGTAAGTGAAGACTAAGTTATATTTAAGAGAATAAAAAGAGGGAGAGGCCAGTATTAAAAAGTGAGTATTTTCATCAATTTGCTATATAAATGTGACAAAATAAGTACACTGGAAGATCTTTATTTACAAATAGAGATATTCTCATACAATTAATATATTATGGGCACTAACGTAATTCAAAATTGGAATAAATTTAGATCTGTTGTTCCATGTGGCTAGTATCCCCCTCCCACATTAAACAACATGACTGTCTTTTAAGCATAAAGTTTGAGGGTGTTTTTATTCCTAATCAAATTAGGAGGAAAACATTAAAAGAGAAGGGATACTGTGCCATCTTATCCCTACTAAAAAAGTACCAGGTCGGGCCCGGAGAGATAGCACAGCGGCGTTTGCCTTGCAAACAGCCGATCCAGGACCAAAGGTGGTTGGTTCAAATCCTGGTGTCCCATATGGTCCCCCGTGCCTGCCAAGAGCTATTTCTGAGCAGACAGCCAGGAGTAACCCCTGAGCACCGCCGGGTGTGGCCCAAAAACCAAAAAAAAAAAAAAAAAAAGTACCAGGTCATAAAATACAAATTGTTTTTGTGCATTGAAATGTACTCCTTGAAGGTATTTACATATACTAGGGATTTAGTAGTCCTTATTAAAGTTTTCAGGGACACAAACTCAGATTTCTTAAATCTATGCCTTTTTAACCCTGGGAGAAACAAAAGTTTAAAGCACAGTTTAATTTGTGTTTAATTTGATTCAGTAGTAATTGGAAAACAGAAAAATAGATCACTTTTTTATAGTAAATTAAAAAAAAACTTGCTTGAATCGCTGAGCACTTCTTAAAAGAATTAAGTTATAGTTGCTCATATATTTTGAATACCCAACGAACTCCAAAATCACTAAAAATCTCACCTTTTTTTATAGCCATTAAAATTAGGTCACTTTTTTTCAGTAACATTTGTCAGTGTTCCAAAAAACTCTTTTTTTCTGTTTGGCATGGACCATATGGATTGCCGGTATTCGAACCACTGTCTTTCTGCATGCAAGGCAAATGCCTTAACTCCATGCTATCTCTCTGGCCCCTCCAAATAACCTTTCACATTGTCATACCTTTCTGACAAATTCCAACCCGAAGTGGATTATTTCTGGAGAAAGACAACCAAAATTGTCTTTTTGATGCAAAATTTTTTTACTTAAAAAACTGGTTTCAGGGCCAGAGAGGTGGCGCTAGAGGTAAACCTTGCAAGCGCTGGCCAAGGAAGGACCACAGTTCTATCCGCCAGCATCCCATGTGGTCCCCCCAAGCCAGGGACAATTTCTGAGTGCTTAGCCAGGAGTAACCCCTGAGCATCAAATGGGTGTGGCCCAAAAAACCAAAAAAAAAAAAAAAAAAAAAAAAAACTGGTTTCAACATTGTTGGCCTTATATATTCTCTATAATCAATTCTCCCATTCAAAGAAACTTAAAAACCTTTATTTTCAACTTGTGACAAACTCTCCTTAACATGTGCTTTCATGCTTCTAGGAATTTGCTCAAGCAGATTTTTCTTCTAATTCCACATTCTGAATTCACAGCTAAGATGTTTTCTGCTTTAGGTAATCGCCTGGCTATACCAGCTTTAATGATTAAATGAGAGCAAGTGTAACCACCTTTTATGATTATTGATAATTAGGTAAAGCATTCACATTAGTAGGTAGTCCTTAATAAATGCTAACTATTACTACTTTGGATCTTGTTAATCTAGTGCTTTTGATTACCTTCTGACTTCAATCATTACTTATCTACCCCTTTCAACTATTTGTCCCTTTAGTTTCAAGTGTTACACGTCTTTAGAAAAGAAGCCCTTGCTGTATACAGACCTTCTGTATACACTGTAATCTTACACCACATTGCTTTTCAGTGTTTACATACTATGTGTTTTCCTGCCATTCTCACACTCCTCGGTCCCTTTTTTTTGTTTGTTTTTTTGTTTTGGGGTCACACCCAGCGGTGCTCAGGGGTTACTTCTGGCTGTCTGCTCAGAAATAGCTCCTGGCAGGCACGGGGGACCATCTGGGACACAGGGATTCCAACCAACCACCTTTGGTCCTGGATCGGCTGCTTGCAAGGCAAAAGCCGCTGTGCTATCTCTCCGGGCCCTCCTCAGTCCCTTTTAATATGGCTTCTACACAACCTGATAAACTTTCCAAGTCAGTCAACTTCTATCAATTTAATTCTAACTGTCCTGAAATAGTTATTTTTCAATTCATTAACCCGAGAGAAGGGACATATGCAAATGTCATTCTCTAATGACAGTCAAGGAAATTCACATAAAAATTGCAAACTTACGAGTAGATGAATGAACCCAGCACTCAGGGCTGTCAAAGATGACATTTTGAAGAAAAAGCATTGATATGGTTGCTGCACAAAGTCCCTTTCCCGTCCCCCTCTGATACTTATATTAAAATATCGTCCTGAGGGGCCGGACCAATAGCGCACTGGTAGGTCATTTGCTTTGCATGTGGCTAACCCAGTACAGATCTCAGTTTGATCCCCGGCATCCATATGCTCCCCCCAAGCCATGAGTGATTTCTGAGCACATAGCCAGGAGTAACCCCTGAGTGTCACCAGATGTGACAAAAACAAAGCCTAAAAAAAATCTTCCTGACTTGGCTAATTAGTTGTTTACAAACAATAAGACTACAGGAGTCTTTCAAAATAGCTGCTAGGGACTGCAGAGACTGAACTACCACATTGTTGAGTGCATTGTTGCAGCATGCACATTGTTGTACATGGTGCAGCACTGAAGGTCCTAGGCATCAGAGATCTTGAGCCTGTTTCCTCATGTTAAACCACAGACATAACCACTAGAAAGGTGCACCTAGAACACCTAAATACCACCTGGGAGCCGCCTCCCCCCATTATACGTAAAGGAGGGCCGACACCTGGAGATTAATAGCTGAGCAACAGTTTAGGTCTGGGTAATCCAGCTTGGGGAATTTGGTCGGTATCAATTATAACCTTCTTTTACAGATCTTGGGCCCTACTTTCATAGCTTTGATAACTGGTACCTTCAGATTGTTTAATTTTAGCCTATTCTCAGTGGTAAAGCTAGTTCAAAGCAACTTTGTCCACCATTATTAGGAGCATAATTCTGTGAAATATTAGAGCAATATAAAGGTCTAAATATATGAAGGAGATTAAACACTATATTGTAAAGAAAATTATAGTGCATAATGATCTGCATGCAATACAGTTTTTTTATTTTTGGTTTTTGGGCCACACCGGTGTTGCTCAGGGGTTACTCCTGGCTGTCTGCTCAGAAATAGCTCCTGGCAGGCACCGGGGACCATATGGGACACCGGGATTCGAACCAACCACCTTTGGTCCTGGATCGGCTGCTTGCAAGGCAAATGCCGCTGTGCTATCTCTCCGGGCCCGCAATACAGTTTCAAAAGAAAAGTTTGAAGCTGTGTGAATGCAGAGTTGAACTTGGCAAGTTGTTTCTAAAATAAGGCAGTGTAAAAGCAGTTAAGACTGAAAAATAATGAAAACACTTTATTTTCCTGGGAATTATGAAGGGTAAGTAAAATAGTATAAGATTAGCAAAATGATAGACAATGGGTTATCTCAGAAAAATTATTTGATTTATGAATAAAATAGCTCTGAAAAGTGGTATAACCCTCAGATCAGTGGAAAAGGCTTGAGTACTCAGATAATGTTCCTCAGACATATAACCACCTAGTTTTTGATCAAGGAGCAAGAAATCCTAAATGAGCAAGGAGAGCCTATTCAACAACTGGAGTTGGCACAACTGGTTAGTCACTTGCAAAAAAAGCGAACTCAGACCCCCAGCTAACACCATGTACAAAGGTAAAATCCAAATGAATTAAAGACCTTGATATCAGATCTGAAACTAAGGTATATAGAACAACAAGTAGGTAAAACACTCCATGACATTGAGACTAAAGGCATCTTTAAGGAGGAAACAGCACTCTCCAAACAAGTGGAAGCAGAGATAAACAGATGGGACTATATTAAGCTGAAAAGCTTCTGCAACTCAAAGGAGATAGTGCCCAGAATACAAAAGCCACCCACTGAGTGGGAGAAATTATTCACCCAATACTCATCAGATAAAGGACTAATATCCAAAATTTACAAGGTACTGACAGAACTATACAAGGAAAAAAAAAAACATCTAACCCCACCAAAAATGGGGAGAAGAAATGAACAGACACTTTGTAAAAGAAGAAAGGCAAATGGCCAAAAGGCACATGAAAAGATGCTCAACATCACTAATCATCAGGGAGATGCAAATCAAAACTACTATGAAGTACCACCTCACACCGCTGAGATTGGCACACATCACAAAAAAGGAAAACAAGCAGTGCTGGTGGGGATGTGGAGAGAAAGGAACTCTTTTTCACTGCTGGTGGGAATGCCATCTAGTACAACCTCTATGGAAAGCTATATGGAGGGAGATTCCTTCACAAGCTGGAAATTGAGCTTCCATACGATCCAGCTATACCACTCCTAGGAATATACCCAAGGAGCACAAAAATACAATACAAAAATCCCTTCCTCACATCTATATTCATTGCAGCGCTATTAACAATAGCCAGACTCTGGAAACATCCAAGATGCCCTTCAACAGATGAGTGGCTAAAGAAACTGGTACATATACACAATGGAATACTATGCAGCCGTCAGGAGAGATGAAGTCATGAAATTTTCCTATACATGGATGTACATGGAATCTATTATGCTGAGTGAAGTAAGTCAGGGGGAGAGAGAAAAATGCAGAATGGTTTCACTCATCTATGGGTTTTAAGAAAAATGAAAGACATTTTTAACAGTATCTCAGAGACAAGAGAGATGAGGGCTGGTTGGTGCAGCTCATGACATGAAGCTCACCACATAGAGTGATGAGTGCAGTTAGAGAAATAGCTACATTGAAAACTATCATAACAATGTGAATGAATGAGGGAAGTAGAAAGCCTGTCTCAAGTACAGGTGTGGGAGGTTGGGAGGAGGGAGATCTAGGAAATTGGTGGTGGGAATGTTGCACTGGTGAAGTGGGGTGTTCTTTACATGACTAATCATACAACTATAATCATATTTGTAATCACGGTGTTTAAATAAAGATAATTATTAAAAAATAAAAATAGGAAAAAAAAAAAAGAAAAGTGGTATAAAAGGATAGATTCTTCAGTTATTCCCAACTGTGTGGGGAAATGGTTGTCCCAGAAGGTGACTTAACGAGGGCTGGATCCTTAGTACAGCAGGTAGGGTGCTTGCTTGCCTTGAATGCAGCAGATCCAAGATTGGATCCTCATTATCCCATATGGTCTACTGAGCATGCCAGGAGTAACTCTTGAGCACTGCTGAGTATTTCACAGCCCACACCCCCTAAAAAAAAAAGATTCAACAGCTTAGAGTACCTGCCTCACAATTTTGAGGCTGCAAATTCAAATACCTGTGCCATTATAAACATGAAGTTTCCAGCGGCTCTACTTTTCTGCCCCCCCCCCCCAGTGTGACCAAGTGATTTTCAGCTGCTCTACAACTGGGGCCCCTCCTTGTGTCAGGACAACTGGAATAAAGGTTCCATGCAAAGGCCTGAAAAGGCAAGATACCGATACCAAAGATACTTGGGTCCTGCAGGGCTGGGTTTATTGGGGCCACCCCACCAACCAGAACTCAGGAGCCTCTAGGGCTGCCACATTGGGAGACCATGTGGTGCCAGGGATTAAACCAGACTCAGTCAAGGCATGTGCTTTAATCCTGTACTATATTTCCACCCACTTGAGGTTTCGGGAGATTTTTGTTGCTGTTGGGATTAAATTTAAGGCTTCCAAGGCATTCGCTCTCCCACTGATCTACATTACTGTCCCCCTGAGCAGTTTTTGTTTTGTAGGTCTCTGCGATCATTTTGTTCGTAAAGAAATGTTTCACAAAAACTATACCCAAATACACCTGCCAAAACCAGGCAGTACAAAGGGATCACAGAGTGGAACAGACCTGAGGAAAGCGTTCAGGCTTATCAACCGGAATGGCTCGGCAAGCCTTTTGGAGACACTGCCAATGCCACCAAGGCTTAGCTCCACTGGGAGCGGATCTTGCTTTCCCTTCAGAAGACCTAGCTTTCTCCCCGTTTTGTGGCAGGAGGAAGTGAGGCTAAAGGTGGCTGGGGAGAACTTTAGGTCAAAACTCAGGGACCGAGACCTTTAACAGTAGTGGCTGGAGTTCAGTGCTCAGACCACCTTTTTTGTCCTGTGTACTTTTATGAGATGCAAAAAACTCCTACAACCCTTTCTCCCTTCTCCCTACACCCCAACCTTTTCCTCTAGAACTTCAGTGAAAGGGTCAAGGGAATTTTCCTCCCCTTTAAATGGAATGAATCTTTCTTGGACCCAGAAAGAATTATTTATCAAGTGTTCATTGGCACTCTGCATGCCTTTACAGGCCCAGCTGTGCTCTGAGGCACCACTGACAACTTTCTTCCTGAAAGTTCAGTTTATAGGCCAACTTCAAAGCCCTGGTCCTCAGAGCAGGGCACCAGCCTCCAATTTGGGAATTGACATCAAAGGGCCACATGTAAATGGATCTGAGGTTGCAGTGGACAGCGCTGAGCAGCAGGGCGAAGCTCAGGGGATGTCTTGACTCCGTCTGTCCCTGGATAATGCAGGGAAACAGCCTACCTGTGTCTGCCAACCCAGCTTCAGAAGCTTCAGGTCACTGTTATACTCAATATGGTCAACTGTCTGAAATAGCAGTCAAAGGGCAGAGGGCAGAAGACAAGGGAAGAGGTAAAAGCAGGTGCCCCCAAACCTGAGATGGCCCTGCTCAGTCAGGGATAGGATACAGGACTTAAATATTAAAGAATCCCCAGGACACTTACTGTTCAAATTGAGTATGGATCAGGATGGCAGAGCAGCATGGTGAGCTCAAGAAATGTTTTCAGACCAGAGGCTCTGATCTCATGTTAGTTCTCACAGTCATACAAGCAGGATTTCTGTTCTCTTTTTGTGATGTGTGTGTGTGTGTGTGTGTGTGTGTGTGTGTGTGTGTGGTTTGGGTCACACCTGACTGTGCACTGGGCTTAATCCTGGCTCTGCACTTAGCGATCACTCCTGGCAATGCTTGGGAATTACTTGATGCCAGGGATCAAGTTTGGCATGATACAGGCAAGGACAAGGCATGTACCTTATCCACTCTCAGACTCATGGGCTGAGATTCTTTTATTTTATTGGTTTTTGGGCCTCACCCAGTGATGCTCAGGGGTTACTCCTGGCTATGTGCTGAGAAATCGCTCTTGGCTTAGGGGACCATATGGGACAATGGGATTGAACCCAGGTTCGTCCTGGGTCAGCTACATATAAGGCAAATGCCATACCACTGTGCTATTGCTTTGGCCCCTGAACTGAGATTCTTGACTCCATTGATGAAGAAATGGAAAATTAGGAAGTTCAGCAACTAATAAAAAATTGGGAGTTAATGCTGATTTTGAAATCCACAAACTGCTCTTAAAGCATGAGGAAAAAACACACAAGAATAAGATAGGAAACTAGAGGCTATTATTATAATCTGGAGGTGAGAGTATAATGTATATTCCAGAGCAGAGCAGAGATTCACAAATTCATGGAAAAAGATAGCTCTCTAGTCAACGCCTATATTAGACTTATTGTTCTAGGCATGAGAGATAAAGTATAAGCTGGGCTTATTCAACTGTATGTTTGATGTTGAGGATTGAACCCAGGACCTCACACACACAAGCTTATGCTCTGCCACTGAGCCACATCCCCAGTAAAGATGTACCTGCTCTTATGAAGTTCGTGTTCTTATGAGGAAAAAGGAAATAAACATGTTAAGTAAATAAGAATCATAGTGCAAAGTATGTAAAGCAAATACTTAAATACAGAGCAATGACAACAAACAGCTATTTTCTTTATCTAGTGTTCCCATGAGGCCAGGAACTAGACTCAGCCTTTTATCTGCACTAATTTCTTTCATCTTCACCACATCTCTGTGAATGTGGTTGTTAATCAAATTGTTTTACTGATGAAAAAAATGGAAGCATGGAGAGTTGCCCATGGTCACAGGGCTGGCAAAATGGTGCAACCAATTTTTGATTCTAAGTACTCTGAACAGTATTCAGAATCTCCACCTCCTCCCCACAGTATCAACCTCCTAAACCAGAAGACTGGACACTATGATTACTCAGAAAAGGGGCACATGAGAATCAGTATTCTTATTTACTATATTATCTATGTACTGAGAAAGGATGCCCTGATCTAGAAATGTGGGTACCAGGTCTACAGGATGGGAAGATCCTGCCTAGGACCTGGGCCCTGTGGCTGGTGCTGCTGAAACATTGGGACTCACTTTTATGGCCCTTCTGAGCCAGAACTGGCCTGACACATGTGTAAGGGGAGTAAAAGGGGTCAGCAGAAGGACCTGTAAACCCAGGTAGTCTGACTGT
The DNA here is from genome assembly GCF_024139225.1 of Suncus etruscus. NCBI lineage: Eukaryota > Metazoa > Chordata > Mammalia > Eulipotyphla > Soricidae > Suncus > Suncus etruscus. The sequence goes on from NC_064856.1 coordinate 66,882,963, forward strand.
TGGATTCTCACCTAATTCTCCCCATCTCTTTTCTTTCCATTTATTTTTTGTTAATTTTAGGCACCCCTGTGATGCTTGGGGACCATACTGTGACATGGATCTCAGACCTCCTGCCTGCATGCACTCAGCCCTTTGAACTCTCCTTGCAACTTCCCACCTGTCTCCTGAGCCCATTCAAGAAAATCACATTTCTGATGAACAGCCCCAATATTTAAAGTTTATATTGACAAACTTTGTTTCTGAACCCTAAAATCCAGGGATCTAGGGGCAAGTCAGGTGTGCCAAAGCAAGGTATTTTCTGTTTTGAGGTCTTATGTTGTTGTTTTTGAGCCATACTTGTTAGTGTTCAAGACTTATTCCTGGCTCTGCACTCAGGAATTACTTCTGGCAGGTTCACGGGACCATATGGGATGCTCGGAATAGAAGCCAGTTTGACTGCATGCAAGGCAAGGGCTCTACCCACTGTACTATGGTATATTCCACACAGACTTCTGATATTTGCTAAGAGTAATTTATGAGCACAGATCCAGGAGTAAGTTCTGAACACCACTGAGTGTGACCTCCCCCCCCCCCCACTTAAGCTACAGATCATGGCTTGCATCACTAAATGTCAGGGTTATCAAAAATATGATCATAATCAAAGGTTTCTGAATACCAGTGACTAAAAGTTGATTCCAAACTAAGTACAGAAAGCACTTGAGGTGCTTCTGACAGTGTTCACCCATGTAGTATTTCTCAGGAGAAAAGTGGTTCATGGGAAAAGATTAAGCAGCCCTGGACCAGATGACACAAAGTGAACAGAAAGTCTAATAAACTACAAGTACATCCAATGTTATCACTTGGGAACTATTAATTATGGGCCTGGGGCCTCTACTTGGCAATTAAGCTTCTTCTAAGCAGACTAAGACCTGCTAGCTTGTGGTCCTAGGATTCTGTAGTCACGTCACGGGGGGGGGGGGGGGAGCAGATGTTTTTCTACAGTTCTCTTGTGACCACAGAGTAAGCAAAGGTGTTGAGTATGATACCTTCAAAGATGGCTATGGTCCATTCCTTCCCTTTCTATGAGTGTACCCACCTCAGAGAACAAGAAGAAAGATGAAATTATAGCCAAGAAGATGAATTTCTGAGTATATATGAAGCACCCTAAGGGACTGCCAGATTAAGGCAAGATCATGCTGAAGGGAGGTGGTGTTCCCAGGGTAATTGACTTCTAGGCTGGAGACAAGGCAAGAATGTTAATGCTGACATGTGCCTGCCCTGGTTACTCTGTGAGCTTTTGTATCTGAACTCAATTTCTTAGTCTAGGAAGAAAAAGCCTCTGGAGGCAAAAGGAATGTGGCCCACAAGGAGCCAGAGACACAGCTTGGGGCAAGTATGTGTTCACAGAGTCAGATTCCCCAATATATCCACATGCCCTGTGGGGAAAAATATTGTAAAAGACACTTTGTGCTTGTTTCCGGGATCCCAAGCCCATAGGCTGAGCACTAGAGGACACTTTGCTGCTGGCCACACTGAGAAGGTAGCAGAGAGACTCAGAAGAGTACCTGCCATTGGTCAGTGGCATCACCTCAGGCAACTTCCTGTGTCACTGTGATCTCTACCAAGAGATGGTGCCTTTCGGGCCTGGAGAGATAGCACAGTGGCGTTTGCCTTGCAAGCAGCCGATCCAGGACCAAAGGTGGTTGGTTCGAATCCCGGTGTCCCATATGGTCCCCCATGCCTGCCAGGAGCTATTTCTGAGCAGACAGCCAGGAGTAACCCCTGAGCAATGCCTGGTGTGGCCCAAAAAAAAAAACAAAAAACCAAAAAAAAAAAAAAAAAGAGATGGTGCCTTTCATTCATCTTTTCTTTAAATTGAATCACCATGAGATACAGAGGTTATTGATGGTTAAGTTTCATACAATGTTCCAGCACCCATCCTTTCATCAGTGTTCATTTCTACCACCAATGTCCCCAATTTTCCTCCCATCCCTCCCCCCAGCCTGCCTCTGTGACATTTTTCTTTTCTCTCTGTCTCTCTGTCTCTCTGTCTCTGTCTATCTATCTCTCTGTCTCTGTCTGTCTGTCTGTCCCTCCCCCCTTTTCCTTTCAGGCACAGTGGTTTGCAATACTGTTATGAGAGCATATTATCCATATCACTTTACCTCTTTTTACCCAGGTCTTGCCATTTCTAAAGTGGAGTGTGAGAAAAAAACAAGAGGTTGATTATAAGCAGCCCCATATTCATAAGGACAAATCCATTATCCCTTAGAAGCACCCCTTTCCGTGTCTAAGCCTTGTTGGAAGAGCTAGTCGTTGTCTCATCCCTGTGCCCCGGGTTGTTCCCTCGGTGGTCAGCAAGGGTGTCTGGACTGCTCCCCAGTCAGAGTCTCAGCCCCTAGCCTCAAAGCTTCCTCACCAGTCTGCACCTTCCAATCACGACCCAGTCCTCCCAGACGAATGGTCTCACTCCAGCCTCATCTGCATTGAACACCCTTGGTTGGGCCACAGCAGAGAATACTCGACAGACTCATATTAAAAATGCCCTTTAAAATTCAAACGCTTTGAAGTCAAGAAATACCGCGAGAAGTTTTCACGGAAAGTTCAGCTCTGCCGGTTCAATTCACCGCACTTAGAGGCACCTTTTCAAATAATAGGGATAAAGCATAACAGGGTCAGACCCAATCAATATGCTTGTTCAAACAGAATTGCAGGGACTGTGATGTGCACACATTTTGTACTCTGCCTTTGTAGCCACCACTCGCTCTGAAGAAAGGTTGCTTTGCTCGGAGAGCAATGAAAGTGGAGCCTTTGGAGTGCAGGCGGCAGAGCACTGGCATGTTTATGGGCAGGAGGGGCTGTCATTTCCTCCCAGCCCCCTCCGGCCACCTCTTTGTTCTTTTCATAACAGCAACACATGTGGCTGAGGCCAGTCAGAAGTAGAGAGCTTCCAGCTTCTCCTGCCAGGTCTCAGAAACGTGATTTGTGGATCAGTCTCAATCAGGGACTGGACGTGTCCTGGTGGCCCCCAGGATACAAGTGAAAATTGCGTTGATGGGGGTGGGGGAACATCTTGAGCCTGGGCTACCTGGAGGTAGAACAGCACTGGAAAGGACAGGAAGGAAACAAGGTCAGAAGAGGGTAAGAGCCTGAAAAACACAAGATTAGACCAGGAAGGTGCTGCATTTTCCTCACCCTTTGTTAGAACATGAAAGGAATAGGCAGCAAGAAAGTAAATAAATACAAAGGCTTTGGGAACTCTGAAAGCCCCACATGAGTTCTTGTTGAGCTGAATGAACCCCATTTTCCCCAGTCTGATGGGGGGTCCAAACAGAGGATTCCCTGACTCTGGGCTGCCACCAACAGCAAAAAAAACTGTGGAGAACCCAGATTAGTCTAACGGCTGGTCAACACCCCCCCAACCCTGCCCAATATGCATCCCAGCCAGATGCAAGCAGAAAAGTGAATGAGAAAACAGAAGGTGTGTGTGCATGGTCTACACTCATCAGCACATCTGCCTGCTGCATCTTTTCAAGCACAAGCTTACATCTTAGTGGTTTCAGCCTGGCCCTGCTGATGAGAGAATCCAGGCAATGTGGGAGGCTCAAGAAAGGATCAGGAAAGTCCCTGTTTCATTCTAAATCCCCAAACCTTTTAGTCAGTTCCTGCTAATAAAATGAGACAGGTGGGCCAGAGAGATAGCTTATATGAAGGAAGATGGTATTTCCAGGGTCACTGACTTCTAGGTTGGAGACAAGAATGTTGTTAATGCTGACATGTGTCTGTCTTGACTACTCCGTGAGGTTTTGTGTCTGAACTCAATTTCTCCTTCCCTCCCTCCCTCCTTCCCTCCTTCCCTCCTTCCCTCCTTCCTTCCTTCCTTCCTTCCTTCCTTCCTTCCTTCCTTCCTTCCTTCCTTCCTTCTTCCTTCCTTCCTTCCTTCCTTCCTCCCTCCCTCCCTCCCTCCCTCCCTCCCTCCCTCCCTCTCTCCTTCCCTCCCTCCCTCCCTCCCTTCCTCCCTCCCCTTTTTTTAGCTAAATTTCTTAGTCCTGTAGAGTACAGGACTGGTAGGTATGAGATTCAGAGTTAGGATTCACTTATCCCTCCAAACAATGTCAGGGGTAGTCCTGTTAGACTCTTGAGCACAGGATCTTCAGACCTGCACCAAGCATCATGGAAGAGGCATCAGGTCCTTCAGCACTGCTTGATGTAATCTCTATTTAAAAAAAGAATTGGGAAGAGGCCAGTAGGCTCAACCTCAAAGCAAAAAATACCTAGTATCTTCCTTTACTGAAATTATTTAACTTCCAAAGCTAGAAACACATCCTGGATTTGTCAAGTCTTCCCGGACTTGTAAATGTTAGAAAATGCCCAAATGGGGCAGTGCTCACAGCCACATGGGCAGTGACAGTCTGTTCCTCAACTCTAATCTGGCCTCACATTCACCAATAAGAGAGGGAGAAGATGGAGCTTCTCAGGAGTGTTCCCCACTGGCAGAAGCCTGACCAGAAGGTCCATCCTATCTCAGGGACCAACAGTCCTATCTTGGGTGCAGAAGAAGTCTTGTCATGTCTACTGACATTTGCTGGGGTCAGAATTCAGATCTCTCAGACCATGTGTGTTTGCGGGAGCCCGAGTGAAAGGTTGATGTGCTGTGGAAGAGGAAACCAGGGTCATGACAGGCATAGAGGAGGGAGCCACTCCCTGGTGGAACACTATGGAATGAGTTTCAAAATGCCTCCTGTACAGGATTATGTCTGTGTCCATATATATGTACATACATGTAGGTGTATGTATGTCTATATCCACATGTTTGTGTGCATTGTCTATGCAAGTCTGTGTGTTTTACATGTGTCTATATGAGCCTGTTAGTGAGTACTGCCTTTATCTGTGCATCTGTGCACATGTGTCTGCACCAGTTTGTGTGACAGCCACAGAGCAGTAACAAGGAAACCACCACCTGCCTTCCTGAGACAAGGTCTCTGGATAGCCTTCGGCATGACCCCCACTTTATGTTTTTGTCTTTGTATTTTCTTATGGAGGAACTGTCCGCTTCCCCCTTATGTTCTGGAGATATTCTCCAAATCGTGCTTTATAAAAAGCAGGGGACTGGTTTTTATTTTCAAATTCAAAAAGAAATCAGAGAGTAACTGAGCGGCAGTGTCCGCTGTGGGGAGAGTCTTGGCATCTGTTTTCTCCAGTTGAGACAGAAAATCATGTGAAACCTCACTGCTCTTCTTGGCAACTTGGTGGGGGGGGGGGGAAGGGGTTGTTTAACAACAAACTGGTAAAGAGACACAGCCCTGCACTGAGGTGGTGGTTCTGATCTCCTGGCTCAAGCATCACAAGTCAAAACAAATTAAACACACAGAGCATTTGCACTGGCCCATCACTAACCCACCCCATTGGAAGGTCTAGGCAGCATGTGGGTTGGAAGGGGGCCTGTATGGTCTCCTCCTGCCAAACCAACCCTTCTCATGTGTCCACAGCCCAAGGAGCCCCTCGATAGGGCCAGGCTTCTAATCCCTCTTCCCCCAGTAGCTGCTGAAGCCCAACAAGACCCTCAGGGATCTAAAACCAATCAAAAGTCATGTAAATGTCATGGGTGGGCACAGTAGGATGAGGCACTGACAATGGGTATTTTTTTTTTTTTTTTAGAGAAATGGAAAAGCAAACTCAACAGGCTACTCGTGAGACCACAGCCAACAGGAAGCAAGTCAGGTTAATATTTTAATCTGTACATCACAATTTTTTTTGCAAACCATTACACTTTTATTTAAATTAAAATTTTTCTTGCAAAATATTCATTATTTTTTCCCAACAAAATCTTATAAAGGCAAAAAATAAAATCTTATTTTGGCAAATGTCACAAAGTCGATACTGGCAGCATATGGAGTTAGTTCAAAAAAGACGGCAACTTCTAAATAAAATCAAGATTCTTTTTCTGACCATACTCAAAGACAAAGTTTTCGTTTAAAGCACGGATTTGCCCAATCAAGTTTTTGTCTTTTCTATGGAAAAGACATTTTCATTTCCAGTCAGTGGAAGCAGTTGAGCTGGGTAAGCTGCAGCGCTGGGCTCAGCAGCCCCTTCTTCCATACCTGGGACTGGAACTCACGCCCTGCTGCTGCTCGGCATCCAGAAAGTATGGGAGTGGGGTTGGGGGTCTCCTGCCTGCCCTCCTTGACCAGACCCATGTCCTAGGGAGCAGACCGAGGCCTCCAGGGCAGGCAACTAAAATCCCTGGTTTCATCTCCCAACCCATTGGAAATTTTCCATTAGTAAATTTTAGGGAGAAGCCATCCAGAGTAGAGTTTATTGCTTATGATACATAAAAGGTGCTTCCTCACCTTTTCTGTTTCAAGGACTATTTTAAAAATTAAAGCCAAATGTGTTCCCCTTTCCAAGAAGAGCCCTTTGCTGGGCAGGTTGGGGGAATCACAGCTCTGGAACTGATGTGGCTCCTGGAGCCACACCAGCAAATTGCATGCCAGAGCTACTCATAGGATGGCTTGGAGAGGTTGATGCCCGCAGCTGGAGGACCAGGCTTCAGGACCACGTGCCCACAAGCTGGTGTGAGACTGTATTGGTAGCACACTCCAATCCCTACCTCTACCTGAGTTCCCCGGATGTTGGGCCGCCCTCATCCCCCATTCTACCTCCCACCCAAAGGATCCCTGAATCTGCATGTGCAGCTCCCCAGTCCCACATCCTTCCCAGCCACTCAGCCCTTGAGGTCAACGTGATAAAATAGATTCTGATTCTAATACAGTGTCAGTATTTTACAGCATGTACCAAAAGTGCCTTGGTCAGAGGTAAAAAGGAATCTGCACTAAAACAAGTTTTTGGGGGTGGTGTAGGAGAAGAGGGGGCGTTGAGTCAGGATGAAGCCTTTCTGATGAAGGTCCGGCAGCTGGCAGGAACCCCTACTGAGGAGGAAGTGTGGGAGGTTTCCTGGAGAGCAGCCTGCTCTGTCTTCTCTGGACCCCCGGCTCCAGCTGTCTCCTCGGCAGGCTGGCTCATGAGTCAGTCGTTGCCTGGGCTGGCAAAGAGCATAGAGGATGGTAAGAAGCTACTCAATGCCTGCTCACGTTGGGAGCAGAAGGTGGGCACACGCGAGCACATAGGGCAGGCTGACAGCTGACGCAACAGGGAGCAGCAGAGCAAGGGACTGGGACAAGGCGGCCGCTGTGGGGGCACCCTTGGCTTCTAGGACTCGTGGGCACTTGGCTTAGACTACATTAACTTCGCCCACTTCTAGAATATTCCCCGGGCACCTGCTGGCCACTTTATTGGGTCCCTGCACTGATAACACCAAAGGCTTGAGCAAAGTGAGTTCTGGGGGCTAACTCTAGCCCTGCTCTTTTGAGTCAGTCTCTCCACCTCACAGATGAGCACTCACAGGCATTTAGAGGGGATGAGGGGATAATCCAGGGCAGGGAGATGTACCCTGACAGGAGGTCCATCTCATGAGACTGATGGCTCTGTGGAATGAAGCCTTTCTCTTGACTGACTGGCAGGCACAGTGCCACTACGTCAGGCCACTGGTACAGACTGGGCTTTGGGGGCCACTATCGGCCCCACTGGAGCATTTTCCTGAGGTTCTGAGCTTATAGGAGGAGTTCAATTCTAAGCCTCCTGAGAGCTGGTTCAAGCCAGCCACCTCTACCTGCTGCCCTCTAACTCTGGGCATTGCAAAGCAGACTCTGCTCCATGCACACCTGCCCTAAAACCCAGAGTTCATATGCTTCAGCAAAGACCAACAGTTGGGCTGGAGGTAGGAGAAGTAGATAATTCCACAGGTAGAAGCATAGATCCAAGACTTGAAACTCGTACCCAAGGGGTTCAATGCCTGGTTCTGACACAAACAGCCACAACTCACTGGCACAAGGTATTTGAGTTTGGTTTCCTCATCTATGAAATGGGATAACTATCCTCACAGAGTGGTTTGTGCAGACCCGAGGAAATGCTTAGTGCAATGTGGGCACAGGGACCAGCTTACAGCTCACCCAGGCTGATAGCAAGGGTTTATGAGAGGGAATGGGGGACTCACTATGGAAGAGCAGATGGGACTGTGGGAAAGCTCGACTCTTGGTCTCACCACACCATTCTAGGGAAGTAACTGACCTGGGACTTCACCACTGCAGTGCCTGAGTCCCAGAGGACTCAGGTTCTTGTTTCTGATGCCACCCCAAAGACCCTACAGCAGCCATACTTCGGTGACCTCAGGACAGTCCTAGTGCTGAGGTCTTGGCTCTGACACCTGCTCCATGTAATGTGAAGAAGGCTTCTCCATTCCTGCATAGAGCCTCCGTTTCCCCAGATATGAAAATGGGACACCTCCATACTTCGGTTCTTTAACTTCCTGAACTCAAGTGCCTTGAGGCTGAGATTGGACACTTCCTGTTCTCAGGTCCACTGCTGAGCCAGTCTCCCTAACCTCGCTGGCAGGGCCTGGTTTGCATGGCTTCCCAGAGGCATGGTATCATTCCTGTGATACTTCTCAATCTTCTGTGAAGACTAAGGGCTTGGAGGTCTAAGTCTCAGGTTCCTGAGATTTCAGATGGGCACTTAAACTCACCTGCATCCTCTCAATTTCCAGCACCCCTTTAATCTCTAGACTAAAGCCTCTGAGTGCCTGTCTTCTCCTCTCTAGGTAGAGGGTGGGCCCCAGCGGCCGCTTTGCCCAGGAAGAAAGCGTCAGCGGGGGGCACTGCAATAGGGGGTCATGCTCAGCACTAGGAGGCCACGCCAGGCAGAGCTCTTACTTGCAGGTGTTAGACAAAGGTGTAGTGAAGTCCGTTGCTTAAAGGGGGGTAGGGCGGCACCGTCCTGGAGGACAGGGCGGCTTTAGGCGGGAAGAGTGCCAGCTGCTGTGCTAGATGGACACAGGGACCGAGAGCACGTTAGGCCCCACCGCCATGCCCACAGCAATGCCAGGTCGAGGTAGGGAAGGCAGGACCACCTGGAGGCACAACCATGAGGATAGACAAGAAGGGCCTGCTAGTCCCTGGCGGGAGCCTCTCTCTGGTGGGAGCAGGAGTGAGGAGAAGATTTGTGTGTGAGGAGGGGACTATTGGGGGAAGGTGCCCAGGAGGCAGCATCCCTGATGAGCAAGCATAGGCCGGAGGGGAGGTGCATAAGGGGTGGGAGCAGCACCTGCTGGTACTCTCAAACTGGGAGAGAAGCATAGTCCCCACCACCAGGAGGTGAGTTGGTGTTGGGGAGTCGCCCAGAGTTTGCCCAGAGCAGTGCCCAGGCATGGGGGGAAAGGGGCAGAGAATAGATATGGTGAGAACCCCAACCCCGTCATCACTCCCGAGATGAGGGTAGCTCAGCATTTCTGCACAGGCTCCCAGTAGGCTCCACCCTGACCTCTCTAGGCCCTGGGGCAGGTTGGAGGTGCTGCCTACACTGGCCTCTTCGGGAAGACCCTGGGCCAAGGAAGCCTTTCTTCCCCACAAAGGCTCCCACTGTCCACTAGCAAGTCACCCTGAGACAGGGACTTATGGCTTTGATTTGGGCATCTAAGCAAAGGTCCCCAGGGGGATTGTCCAGAGGCTGCTAGAGTCCCTTTTGTTGCCCCTTTCCCAGGGGCCAGAGTTGGGCTGCAGCCTCTAATTCTGTAGTAAGCCCAGAGAAAACTGGGCAGCAGCCCCAGAACCAAAAATGTGAACGTAAGAGCCTCTCGCCTGCACCTCTGTCCCGAGCTCTTTCTTGGGCCAGCCTGACCTGCTGTGAAGGGATCTCCGGCCTCGGGGCAGTCCCCCATTCCTCCCTGCTTACCTGCCACCTGCTTGCTGCGCTGTGAGGCCTCCGAGGCCAGGGCATAGGAGATGTTGATGATGCGCTCCTGCTCCTGTAGCTGTGAGCCCACATCCGTCAGGCTGCTTCGGTCCTGGGCCCCTGTGGGCTGGAGGCTGCCAACGCTGCAGGGAGGAGTCAACAGAGCTGTGCACACTCTCCTGGGGCAAAGGCCTTTGCTGCTCCCTAACAGCCAGCAGGTGGAGTCACTTTAGGGGGAAACCACTGACCTCCTGGAGCTAGAGTGATTGCACAGCAGGTAGGGCATTTGCCTAATAAGCAGCCAACCAGAGGCCAAATCCCCATATCCCATTTGGTCCCAAGCCAGCCAGGAGTAATTCATGAGTGTAGAACCAGGAATAGCCAGGGGTATGGCCCCCCAGAAACAAACAAACAAACAAAAAAAGAATTGGACCAGATAGGGGCCAGAGCGATGGCACAGCGGTAGGGTGTTTGCCCTGCATGTGGCCAACACAGGACGGACCACGGTTCAAATCCCGGCATCCCATATGGACCCCCAAGCCTGCCAGGGGTAATTTCTGAGTGCAGAGTCAGGAGTAACCCCTGAATGCCACTGGGTGTGACCAAAAAAAAAAAAAAACCCAAATAAAGAATTGGACCAGAGAGATTGTTAACTATTGACTCCCAGGAAGAATGCCTGTGCCCTGTACACATGCTGGAGGAGACTGAGGGGTGCTGAGAACCGGGAAGCCAGCTCCAGCTCCAGCTGTGATCACTTCCCTTCCTTTTTCCCCTCCTCCCCACTGGCCCAGGGTCAGGGGCCAGAGAATAGGCCCCAAGTGTGCAGTGGGTCTTTTAGGTTGAGCGGTAGGTAGGCTACATGAGGTACCAGCCTACCTGCCTTTCCCAGGTTCCCCACGTAGTTGAGAGGAAGGCCTGGGAAGAACAGGCTACCCTGTGCCCCTTCCCTTAAACCAGGGGTCTCAAACTCTCCATACAACACTTTGTGGCCCTGCCCTAGAGGAATCTTTTTTTGTTTTGTTTTTAGTTGATTGGGTCACACACCCCCAATGTTCAAGGCTTACTACTGACTTTGCACTCAAGGATCACCCCGACTTTGCCTCCTGCGGCCCTCAGGTAAACTGAGTTTGAAGGGTTTGAAACCCTTCAGGGGAGGCCTGAGCCAGCTCACCTGGACCTGGCAAGGATATTGCGAATCTTCTCTGCTTTCCTGTAGCGTGCCTGCAGCTCCTCCAGGGTGAGCGGCTCCTCAGGGTCCAAATCCACATAACGCTCGGGAATGGAGACCTTCTCAGGCTTGGAGAGCTGAGGAGAAGGTGGAAGAGATGCCACAAGTTAAGGCTCAAAGGTTTTGGGGTGGGTCCTGCTCCACCCTCGGTGGTGGTGATTACAGGGAGCCCCCTGCAGCCAAATGACCGTTTCATTTTTTTTTTTATCCCCTGCATCCCATATGGTCCCCAGAGCCCCACCAGAAGTGATTCCTGAGGGCAGAGGCAGTAATAACCCCTGAGCACCACTGGGTGTGATCTCCCCAATAAAAGGGTGAATAGGGACAAAAAGCTTTGTGCCCAGGTGGAGCTAATGCTAGGGAGTAAGGAAGGGAGAGGGAAAGAGGCTTAATGCAACAGGAAGAGAATGGAGGAAGAAAGAGAGAAAAGAGGAGAGAGAGAGAGAGAGAGAGAGAGAGAGAGAGAGAGAGAGAGAGAGAGAGAGAGAGAGAGAGAGAGGAGGGGAGGGGAAGGGAGGGGAGGGGAGGGGAGAGAGAGAAGAGGAGAGGGAGAAAGAGGAGGGAGAGGGAGAGAGCGAGAGGAAAGGGGAGAGAGAAAAAGAGGGGAGAGTGAAGAAAGAAAAGAGGAGAGGGAGAAAGGAGGGAGAGGGAGAGAGAATGAGAGAGGAGGAGGAGGAGAGGAGAGAAATGAGGAGAGAGAAGAGGAGAAGAGGGAAAAGAAGAGGAGAGAGGAGAGAATAGAGAAAAGAGGGAAAAAAGAGGAGAGGGAGAAAAAGGAGGGAGAGAGAGCGAGAGGAGAGGGGAGAGAGCCAAGTGACCGTTTCAGGCACAACTATGCCCACTGAGGTATCAGGATCCAAACTTGGGTCTGACTCTAAAATCCCTTCTTCTCTCCCTCACCTCCTGCAGACTGTGGAAGTTGGGGTGGAAAGCAGTGGAGAAAGGCTTGAAGCCACATAGGTTGACCTGGGAACCTTCCTGACCTCACCCTGAGCCCCTCTCCAGCCATCCTGTCCCCTTGGCAACTCCCAAAGCAACTGTTTGGAAATGGAGGAGCTGCAGTCCTGATGGTATGGTCCTCTGCACCTCCAGGACACAGAGCTAGAAGACTACAGCTTGACACTCTCAGGGGGCCCCAGGCATACAGAAGGCTCCTATTAGGAGGGTGAACCCTAAACAGAACCTGGGACAGAGCCTCAGAGAAGGGCTGTGACAGCATTTCAGAGAGAATCTAGCCTTAAATGTGCTTCTCTCTGCCCCACAGACTTTCTTGCCTCCAATCTTCCCTCTAGAAGCTTTCCTGGCCTCACCCCTCCCATCTCTACTGTCTCTCCATCACCCATTTTCCTTTAGTCATCACCCCTGGGAGGAGGCACCAGGGTTTTTCAGCCTGTAAAAGTTCCTCTGCTCTGTATAGGAGGATTCTGGCTTTACAACTTCTGTGGGAGAAGAGGCCTTGACTACTGCCCTTGTCAGGGGCCTTCCCAGCTCAGAAAAAGTGAGCTAAGAATGCCAGGGTGGGCTGGAGTGATAGCACAGAGGGTAGGGTGCTTGCCTTGCTTGTTGCCGACCCGGGTTCAATTCCCAGAATTCCATATGGCCCCCCACGTCTGCCAGGAGTGATTTCTAAGCACAGAGCCAGGAGTAACCCCTGAGCACTGCCAGATGTGGCCCAAAACCAAAAGCAAAAACAAAAACAAAAAGAATGCCAGTGGTGACTTTACTTTCTTTCTTTTTTTTTTTTTTTTTGGTGTTTTTTGGGTCACACCCGGCAGTGCTCAGGGGTTTTTCCTGGCTCTGTGCTCAGAAACTGCTCCTGGCATCACGGGGAACCATATGGGACGCTGGGATTCGAACCGATGACCTTCTGCATGAAAGGTAAACGCCTTACCTCCATGCCATCTCTCCAGCACCGACTTTACTTTCTTGAACTGCAATAGCACATTAAAATGGGTTCAGCTGGGGCCAGAGAGATTGTTAGTACAGGGGTAATGGTGCTTATCTTGCACATGGCCTACCTCACACTGTCCTTGGTTGAAATGGTCCTTGAGTAACACATGGCATGGCCCAACCCCCCCCAAAAGGACACCTAGTAAGGATAATGGTAAAGGGTTGTGGCATTGGTGATGGTGATAAGCAGTCACTTTGTACAAAAAAACTGTGAACTGTATTGCAACCATGTTACCTAATCTACAATAAAAATAAAATATTAAAAAATATGGGTCGGAGCCAGAGAGATAATACAGTAGATAGAGCACTTGTTTTGCATGTGGCTGACCTGGATTCAATCCCCAGCATCCCATAGGTTCCTCTGAGCAAAGAGCCAGGAATAAGCCCTGAGCATAGTTAGGTGTGATCCTCTGCCCCCCAAAACACAAAGCAAAACAAAAAAAATGGGGTCACTGAAGTTTTTAAAAATCTCAATCTAATCCCAGGACAAGTGTGGAATTTAAATCCCTGTAATGCCCTTTACTCACTGGGAAAATAGCAAGAGCCAGCTCTTCTGTTTCATCCCAGGAGGACACAGTGGGAAGGAAGCAGATTACATTGTAGCAGGAGGGATTTAGGCTAGAGATAAGGAAGGACCTTTTCCCTTGACTGGCAGACAACCAGGCCACTAAGAACTGTATTTCCATTGTGAAGGAGGGGTGTGAGGGAACTGCTTTTGTGAACCTGAGAAAGCACAGGTCTTTGGGGAAAGGTCTGAGTGTAGGGGGCTGGCCTTATTAGCACCCAGAGCTGGAGCTAACTCCAGGACTCAGCTACATTCAATATGTTCTTCATATGATCAGCTGATCAGCTTCAGGACTGTCCAAGTCCTCCTACTCATGTCTGCGCAACACTTGGGGCCTCATTCAACAGTCTTCACTCACAAATAATCTAGAGTGCTTACAACTGGGCAAGGTGAACAAAGCAGAACAGAACAGCTCTCGATGGCCATACACTGTTTACAAATGGCACCTGTGTGGGCCACCAGTGACTGTCTTATGTCTGTCATGAAGATCCTGCATTTGTCACCCACTGAGAGCTCTGGAGCAGACACTCCTCATGCATGGAGAGGGTTTGCTTTCGTAGGCCTGCCCGGTCATGATGCATTTGTACCACCAGAGGTCGCCAGAGGAATTCAGACGAGAATTTCAGGTTCTTGTGGCTGTAACTTTTGGGGCCTTCTAAGGAGGAAGGTGATGGAGAGGCACCTGCTGTCCTCACCTCTCTGCTGATGTCCAGATCGTAGTCCTGTGGTTCCAGGTCCAGCTCAGTGACAGGGACAGCACGCACCTTCAGCCAGCCGTTCTCCTCCCTGTCTTTCCTTTCCCCTTGCACTGCTCGCTCCAACAGCTGCAGGTCAAAGTCCTGCTCGCGTTTCCACTGGCAACAAGAAAAGGGTGAGATGTCATTTCCTGAGCCAGCAGAATCCCATCTGTCCCCTTGGGTGGTTGTGCAGGGCTGGGGGCTGGGAGGTTTTGGAAGGTGGGCCTCTGGTCTTTTAGGGGAAAGTCTGAGGAAAACTTCCTTAACTCTAAAGCAAGACAGCTGTGAACAAAAGGGTGTGGGGAGTTGGCTCAGTGGTAGAGCACTTGCCTGGCATGTGTGGGGCCCTGGGTTATCAAAACCTGTCAATAGCCAAAACCAAAATCCAGGCATCCTGGCCCCAATGTTGGAGCTCTGTGTATATAAGGTGAACATAGCCTCTCCCAAAATGGTTTCTCCTCAGCCAGGATTTCCACCCCTGGAAGGTTCTACAGGTGTTCTCAGGACTGAGCCACAACTTTTGTGGCCACACCTGGCTTCATTCAAGGTTTACTCCTGGCTCTGTGCTCAGGGATCCCTCTTGGAGGTGCATGGGAGACCATTAGGAGTATCGGGGACCAAACCCAATTGACTGCATACAAGGCAATCCACTGTACTATCACTCCAGCCCGAGGCACAACTTTAGACTCACAAGGACCCCACAGATCCATGTGCAGGAGGATGACCCTCAAGATAGAACCTTGAACAGACAGAAGAAGTGTGTACCAACTGAGAAATATTGGGGGGAGGTGGAAGCACCAAAAAAACCCAAGCCCTGAATAATTAGGATAGTTGAGAGCCTGGCATGCTCATGCTTTCTCAAAGCCTGGCCTTATCCCCAAGCTTCATGATCCAACCCAAGGCCTAGAAGGGACCACGATAGGATACATACATTGAGGAACAGAGCAAACCGCACCCAAAGTGGCGCTGAAGAGGTCTCAGTAGACTTGGAGCAGGGGAGACGATATGTGCTTGAGAACCACTATGTCCATTTAAGTCAGAAAACTGCCAAAGCATGGAAAACTGAAAAGCTAAACTGGATTTCCCTCTTTCGCTGAGTGTCAGCTCTGTAGCCTGCTCTGTCTGCAGAGGAGACTCTCTTCAGCACCCACATTCTCCTCACACTCAACTCTGCTCCCCATGGTATACAACATAGTAAGTCACTGTCAGAACAGGCTCAAAACTCCTCCACAGCAGAAATCTCTCTGATGCCTCTGTCTCTCTCTCTTTCTCTCTCTCTTTCCACCAGCATAATGTCAGAGTTCCTCTCTCTGTCTCTCTCTCTCTCTTTCCACCAGCATAATGTCAGAGTTCCAAGGTCACGGAATTGGCTGATGACCCCACAGGACCGCAAAAAACCACCACCCTTCATTGCATTATCAACACACTTGACCCATTCATGCACAAGCTCTCAATACAGACTTCAAACCC